>NC_141539.1:127990961-128304615 GCF_021556685.1 Rattus norvegicus | reverse complement strand
CCCAAGAAACAGAAATGCTCAGACTTGCAAGGAATTAAGAGCAGCTATAGGGATGGGGAGATGGTGATTCCAACATAAAACCCTTCAAAATGCAAATGAAGTGAGCGCTTTACCTAAAGAAAACTCTCATCTGTGAACACGGTGTTTCTATGTGTAACTTACACATACAAACATAAGTCATATAGCATTGAGGAGTGCAATCCTGGTACACCTGCTGTGCAGGGAGAGGTGGGCACTTACATGCTTCTTACTGGACCAAAAGTCAACGGAATCAGAAACCACCTGCTTAGAAAAGGGTATAAAGAGTTGGCGTACCAACAGCCCAGACACTGGAGACCCCATGGGGCTCACAAATCCTAATATCACTCTGGTCCAGTGAGAAACGCTTGGGTTGTTTTTAACCGTGTCCACCTATGATACCTAGGATAGAGACACTTGAACATGGCCCTTCAACGTCGGAAGTACCCACCTGGCGTCTGTTCAGGTGTCCCACCGAGAGCCGGGGCAGACTGCTCATGCCTGGTCAACCTCACAGCTTAAAAATCAACAACAACTCTATTGAAATAAGCATTAAAGACAACTTGAGCCTAGAAAATTACCCAGTGCCGAGCTGCACTGGCTAGCAGAAGCAAGCTTAGTTTTCTCATTTGTAATTAACATCACACAAAAGATGTTTACTCCAGAATTTTTGCGTTTGCATTTCTGATCTCAAGAAACGTTTCTTAACGTCACTCTGATTCTAAAAGCATCAAAATGGCTGTATGAATTAATTAACAGGAAATAGGAATAAATAAAATGAATACCCCAAGCTAGTCAGTTTATTAAAGGGTTGAAAACTCATATGCAAGTTGCAGTTAATTTAATCTAGGGTTGGTGTCCTGCAGCTTCTCCCGGGGGCCACTAGGAATTATTTATTCTTCGATGTGATTAACTTTGCTCCCTGCAATGCTAAGGCTATTAATTACATAAAAGGCTTTCGATTGACTCTTCTAAGGTTCAAAATACCACATACTCAGAGCTCGTCATAAAAAAAGAAAAATGTAGCAAAGAAAATCAAATCATATTTATGATTAACATGATTGTTTTATATCAAGTTGTTCTGTAATAAATGCCAATGAAAATGCAAATCTTTCTGCTTAAGACAGGAGAAGTGTGCTTAAGGTGTTAATGGATGGATCGCACAGGTGGTGTTTAAGATTATTAAATTATTTAAATATACTCACCCATTCAGTAACTCATTTAAATATTCTCGTTCATCCATTAATTCAGTAATTTGGTTCTGCGGGCTTTATTATTTGCCCCTTACATGCTTGTTGTTAAGCATGAGTACTTACTAAGCATTTGGTTACTTAAGGAAACTCATTCTTTTAAAAATATATACTATAAAGACCTTTATAAAATAAATGTGTGTGGTCTTTTAAAATGGACAACAAGTCATATTTCTGTTTATAAATTATCTGAAGTTGAAAAGGAATCCAACTTCTCTTCAGGAAAGCCTGATTTTTCTTGTTCAAAAGCCACTATTTTTACTGGGTTTTCTGGGGAAGACTATGTGGTTGTTCCCAGCACTTGTGAAATGGCAGTCATTCAGTTTTTGAACATTATCCCTTTAGCTGCATAGCTTTTGGTATCTAAGTCTCATTCGGAAAGCATTCGGGCTCCCAGACTGCTGTGCATACCCTTATATTCTAGCTCTCAAAAATAAACATTTCTGAGCCTCGTGCCAAGTATAGGTGGGCCCACAGTCTTCTACATTTCAGAACTACTGATATGTCAGTCAAGATTTTGCTGCATCCACAAACAAGAGAGAGCTACCAATGCCCAGGGACTCTAAGGACCAAATTTGATGGACAGACTCAGTTTGCTAACTGTGCTGCTCTCTGTGAACACTGGACAAGACACGTCAGCTCCAGAAAGACATTAAACAGATGTTGCAAGACAAAGAGGAAAGATACTCAACGGATTTTGGAGGTCAGGGTCTCAGGGAGGGAGAGCGCCCTCTTGGATTCTGCTGGCCCTTTCACACTGTCTCTCAGGGACCTCACACTCTTCTGTCGGTTTCTGGCAAAACGTGCTCTCTTGATCTTCCACAAGGCAGCATCGCTGAGGTTGGCAACATTGGTTCTCACAGCAGTGATGGCTTTACAAAAGGAATTAAAGACATTATTATTCTTTTCCTTGGCTCGCCACATGAGGCAGCTATTTGGAAATTATATATATATAGCTTCCATGTATACATGAGTCCTCCACCTCCCTCCATGACCATGACATGAGTCCTCCACCTCCCTCCATGACATGGTGTGTCTTACCTTAAAAAAAAAATCATGGCTACTAACCGTTATGACTATCACTTTCCTGTTTAATTCAAGAGGTTTGATTATCTAATTTTGTTACTTTTTCCTCATGGCCGTGGAGCCATATGCAACTAAATAAGAAGCAGACAGGACAAATGTGTCTCATAAAACTGTTCCCAGACATTGTCAACTGGATAGTATGTAAAGAAAACAGGTACAAAAGGTTACTGTGTATTTCCTCCTGAGACAGAGGAAAATTCAGATCTGAGACTGCTGTAATGTGTGTTTTTAAATCTTCAGATCAGCAACATAAGCACTCAGGATCCAATGAAACTAGGGACATGAGATCAAGACATCCTCTTCCATGCATGGAACAAGCTACACGCCAAGTGCCTTAGCTGGGATCGTTTCATGTAAGTCGTTTGTCTTACTTACTTGTAGGAAAAGGAAATTCTTTGTTACAATCTAAATGCAGCTGAGCTTCCAAAGAAAGTGTCTCAAATCTGTTGACAAAGAACTCCCAGCTCAAAGCAGGAATATCTTGCTTAAGAAAGTGCAGGAGTAAAAGCTTGCTCAGGATGGTGGGTCGGTCTTTAACCACAGTGTCGAACTGGAAGTCAAGGCAAAGACAAAGACCCTGGAAAAGACAGAACAGACACAAACTTCTAAGAGACAAACACACTGGACAGTCAATGGAGCAAGGCGTTGTCCTCAAGGCAAAGTTATCCCATTGGAATACTTCTGATCACAAATATTGGAAGGGAAAAAATGCACAAGCGAGTTTCTCCTATTTCACAATACCTCTTCCATGTTCATCCAAAAATGTAAACTAAATGTATGTCATTTGTTTCCTAAATATCAAATAACATCCACTTAAACCAAATACCAGTGCATTTTTTAAATGTCTGTAGTTTAAACTGAGAAGCATACACTCAACATTATATTGTGTTTTATTTTTTGCGTGTGTGTGAACACGTGCACACATACATGCTTATCCCACAGCACATGTGGAAGCCGGAGACAACTTCTGGAAGCCCATTCTCTCCCCTAGCAGTAGGTTTGGGGAATTGAACTCCGGTCCTCAAACTTGTGCCTGTGTCTACTGAGCCACCTCAGTAACCCCCAAACCACATTTTAGGACACACGAGGAAGGCAAGTTCTGGGTTGTTTTCCAACTGTACAGGGAGAGTTTGGAATAAGTCAGGTCTCTTTTTGTTTTCACTATATCTTAAAAGCACACACTCGCGCACACAGACCTCTGCTGTTACAGTCACTAACATCATTACTTTGCATGGTACTGCAGTCGGAATATTGGAGTCCACTCCCCTAAAACGTTCGCCACCCTGAAACTCAACAATTTAAGTGACAGTATTGGAAGGTGAATCTTGAGAGAGGACAGAGCCATGTGGACAGAATTCTCACAAATAGGATTCTTGTCCTTAAACAAAGGCCCAAGCATAGTTAAAGGTATTAACTATGAACCGTAAAGCGGGGCCTTAGCAGACACTGAATCTATAAGCACCTTGACCATTGGCCTCCCAGACTCCAGAATCATACTACAGAAATTCCTATGGCTCTCCCAGCTACCCTGTTTGTGGTATTTTGATGTAAAATAGCTAAACAAGACACATGACAACGTCAGTTGTTGGAGGTTTTGACAGACGATCTGCAGGGCTCTTAGCACACATCCCCCATCACCTGCAGTGCTGGCCTCTTTATGGTGTCAAGCAGGAGACCTGCTCTGGTGGCCACTGCAGGATTGACATCCTCCACAGCTGTCAGGAAGCAGCAGAAGGCATGTGCCAGAGAATACTTCAGCAGGTGGTTCTTGGTCACTGAGTGAATGTCCAAAAACCTACAAATGACAGCCACTTTCTCCACTGCAATATAAAATAGAGAGGGATTTAGTAACATACTATGCATATTTTATACTTACTTATTATTATTTATTTACTTTATTTACTTATAAGTGGGGCATGCATTGTAGCACAGGGTGTGTGAGGAGACCAGAAAACAACTGTGGGAGCTGGATCACTCCTTCCAACACTATGGTTCCAGAGGACTAAACTCAGGTCTTCAGGCTGGGAGACAAGTACCCTTACCTCCCACTGAGCCATCTCCCTGGCCCTGTATTGACATCTGTTTAAGAGTCTCATGAGAACTGAACCCCATAAAAAAGTTAACGTGGGGTTCCTACATGGAAAATTTAAATATCAACAATGATGGCCAAAAGTGCATTTCAAAACTGGACATCTGGTTTACCTTGTGACCCACGGGATTTTTAACTAATGTAGAAGTACCTGCTTCAAACCTCATCTTCCAGTCTTTGCTGTTGAAGTTGCCATTAATGATTGTCCAGAATATGTCAGCACCATGAGGAAGGGACAGAGCGTGAAGAAGGAGAGGAACCGCCAGTGAAGACAGCTGAGAGAACTCAGACTTGACGACTCTCCAGAGGCTGGGAAATCAAGTAAGAGCAGAGGCATTATGGTCATCGTAGTTTCTTCAAAGGGAAAGAGCCTACTCTATTAACTTATGGCAGGCGTGGACATAGGTGCTGGTAGGATGCTCTGTGTGAAAGTGCATCGTCTGCAAGACTATAATCCTCCAAGAAACATTTATGTTTTGATCTGTTCATGTCTTCTGAAGAAATTACCTTTATGTAACAAAATTGAAAAAACATTTAAATATAAAAATGTAATTCCGTACAGCTATGCAAATGAATTCAATAATATACAAAAATTAAGTTATATAAAGATGGTAGCGTGATAGTGGTTTTAAAATTGTTTCTTATGTGAATAACTAGAAAGCATCATTGTTAATTTTTGCTGCCCAACATCCTTTTCCATCTTTAAATGGTGAAGAATAACTCTTGTCTGCTAGTAGCAGCCTCTCTAAAACCCAACAAGGTCTCCTACTTTTCCTATCTTAAGAGTGAGCACGAAACACCATTACCAGCGTATTAACCTATGCGCGAGCAGCCATACAATCCAAACTTACGGCTGTTAGAGCCCTTTTTTCCAGATGATGGTATGGACTCTGGGAGACAGGGGTCTCTCCTTCAAAAACTTCCTGAGGGAAAGACTATATCAATCGAGAGCTACCAGGGACCTCCCAGGCTCAGATTGCGTAGGACGAAGCCAATATTTAGCTTGATCTACAAACTAAGAAGGAACTGAGCTAAGGGTGGAAGGTTGGAAGAAAGGGGAGAAGGAAGAGGAGAGACCTGATATTTAGCACTTCCCCTCACCAATGTCTTCACTTCTGAGACCCTAAGCATTGGACAAAAGGAAACCCAAACTCTGAAGCGACTCTCGGAAACCAGGTTAGCTCCTCCAGCAGGGCTCTGAAGAAGCAGCAATTCTTTGTCGTTTCTTGCATCTCCCTGCGCTCTCCCTGCGCTCTCCCTGCGCTCTCCTCCCTGCGCTCTCCCTGCGCTCTCCCTGCGGCCTCCTCCCTGCGCTCTCCCTGCGCTCTCCTCCCTGCGCTCTCCTCCCTGCTCTCCTCCCTGCGCTCTCCCTGCGCTCTCCCTGCGCTCTCCTCCCTGCGCTCTCCCTGCGCTCTCCCTGCGGTTGGCTGCTACATGCTTTCTTCCATGTTGTTAGCCCCCCCCCCAACCCAGTCCTCCATCTTGTCTCTCTGGAGAGGTCTGAGACGCACACTCTCCTTAAGGTTTGACTCTCCCATTACATCCTCCTTAACATGCTTCTCTTTACTCCAAAGTCTACCTTCCCTCTGCCCCACTCTGCCCTTTATTCTTATTTATATTCTACCTGACTGAGCCTGGCCTTTAACTCTTGGCTCCACAACTCTCTTCCCTGGAGTCTTTCAGCTGAACCTCCCCACTGACTGTAGATCTAGCCAGACTTTCGTTACCACCGCACCAAGACCTTGACATTCATCCCCTTGCCTCTTTCTTTTCCTTTACAGACTTTTCACAGAAAGGATGTTCTGCGTTACATCTTTACAGTCCCTGAGCCGCAGAAGCACGTTCACACACTCCCTTAAATGTGTGTGGCTCCCAGGGATCCTTCTCTTCTTTAAACTTTTCAATTAAAGCCCAGTGCTAACTCTGTTCAGGTTTTTCACTACTTTTCTTGGATCCCCATCTGTCATTGAACAGAGGTATTATCTACAAGACTCCCCACACTTGGGTCCTGGCCCACTTCTCTAGCCACTCTCTCTTACACCCCTGAACCCACATTTTAGACAATGCCACCTGGTATCACCTCACTAGTGTTCCCCATTTCTTGTCCCCTCTACTTTTTTACCAACTCTATCTCCTGGTCCTTGATATTCCTGCTTTCCAAAATGTCTACGAATACTACATTTTTATCAAAGTCCACTTCCATAATGGTGATTCAAATGTACCTGCTGCTGATCCCTGGCCTAATCATTGGTCTGGAATGGTTCTTGTTCACCTGTGACCTGTGCAAAACAGTCACTTACCACATGACTTTGTATATGAACAGTACAAAAGTATGTTTTCATTTCCACAAGATCTTAGTCAAGCTTATTATTTGGAGGTTGGTATCAAGGCTTCCCCCTTCCTTCTGCCTCAAAGTAAACCAATGCATGGTACAGACGTGTGTGTGTGTGTGTGTGTGTGTGTGTGTGTGTGTGTGTGTGTGTGTGTATGCATGCATGTGTATATGCATGGGCATGCAAGTGTGTGTGTATGCATATGTGTATGTGTGTCTATCCATGTGTGTGCAAATGTGTTTGTGTATATGCATGTGTGTTTGTGTCTGTCCAAGTGTATGTGTAAGAATGTGTGTGTGTGTGTGTGTGTGTGTGTGTGTGTACATGCACCTGTGAGGGCATGTGAAGGCCAGAGGCTGTCTTTAGTGTTTTTCTCTATTGCTTTCCACTTCCCTTCTTGAGACAGGGTTTTTCCATGTGCCCAGAATTCATGATTCTATGTAGACTGAATGGCCAGCGAGCCCACAAGATTGGCTTGTTTCTGCCTCCTAGAATACTGGAGTTACAAACGCCATGCCTGGCTTTTATGTGGATAACTGGGGATCTAAGCTAAGGTCCCGTGCTTATACAAGCACTTGATCCTCTGAGCACAGAAGTAGACCAAATTAAACAATAAAATATTGATCACTATTTTATTTATTACTTATCCCTTCCTGGAGTAGACTAAAAATTCCCCCAAAGTACCTAGAACAGTACTGTGGTTTAAAAAACATATTCACGTCATTATATTTGTTGAATGAATAGATAAATTAACAAAATAACTAAGTAGAACCTTGACTTGCTTTTGCTACAACACAGGAACAAGTCTTCCCTAAGGATCAGACTATACTCTTACGTATGAAATGATCTTTTTCCTGGATTGCCTCCAGGAAGACTATAATAGTTATTTGAAGGTGCTCAGAAAGAGAGCGCCATAAACCTAGGGCACTGCTTTATTGCTATCCTCCAAACACCTCTATCTCTAAAGAGCAAGGGAGACAGCACCCAGAGGGGTTTGGTATCCAATCTGAGTTCCTAGTTTGAGTAAAATTGCTGTCTCACTGTTGATATATAGTTCTTCACATCTGAGGGCTTCTGGTGGGGGTAGGGGTGAGAGTGGGGATGGGGAGGCCTCAGTTTCCTTTAAAAGGCAGTCACTGGGAGTTTGGCCATGTTCCAGAGCATATGGGGAACACAAATTGATTTTTTTTCTTTCTTCCCCACCTCCCATTCTCCCCCTCCCCTTTCCTGTCCCTCCCACCCTCCTTCTTTTTTTGTCAGGGAGAGGTCACAATGGTCTGGGAGCAGACCTGGGAGGACTGAGACACTAGTGTGATTGAGTTTCATAATGTCATAATGTGAAATTTCCAAATAATCAATTAAAATACTATGCAAAAATAATTTTCTTCCTTAAATCCTGGATGTGGGGACAGAATCAAGTTAATAACTATCTTAGGTTGGGGTCTGGGGAGATCGCCATCTTACAGACGTCACACTCAGCAGCATTACTTGCCCCTGCCATTTTCCCAGGGTCTACTATAGTCTTGATTCACCTAAGCATCAAAAAGCATAGAACGGTCCTTAGTTTAGGTGTCTGGCCCAACAGAAGCTACTAAGCAAACGCCACTCTCTTCATGTTAGCATTCATAGAAACTATAGCTGTGTGTGGTGGTGCACGCCTCTGGTCCTAGCACTCAGGAGGCAGAGGCAGGTGAAATCTCTTAGTTCTAATCAAGCCAGGAATATACATCGAGACCCTGCCCCAAGAACAAAACAGAAAGGAAGGACAGAGGAAGAAAGAAGGGAAGGGAGGAAGTTGCTTCATCAAATTACTGGTCTAGGAGGGAAAAATGAAATGGAACAGAATTGGTCTTACTCTCACTTTAAATCTTACAACTGAAGCCAAAAGGCAAACAAAAATGTTCACAGGCCTTACCTTGCAATCAACATGTGGTCCTGAATGTAGGCTAAAAATTGAGGATGGTCTTTCCTCGCAGTGTACAAGCATTCCCCGTGCAGACAGAGAATCTTTAGGCAGTTGAGCATATTAAAAAGAATGTCTGGCTCTTCGAACTTCGCCATTTCCTATGCAAAGAGCGCACAGTCACTGCATTCGCCAAAACAGCCAATAGTTCCAAACCCAGACCAAATAAATATTTAAATATTTCAGAAAATCTACCTGGAAAATGGTATATATTAGTCTCAACGTAACTGGAAGCTGTTGGTAGCAAAATTTTCTTTCCGTGTCGTTCTTTATTGCTAAGGAAAAATGATTACACAAAGGTTAACCCAGCTCCATTTCCCCCTCAGCATTCATCAGTTCATCAAGATCATGAAACCAGAGAGGATGAAAAGGTACAAAAGTATTACATGTTTGTAGAATGTTTTCACTTGCATACTGCCTTGTGCCAGTTGGGTATGGTGGCTCACACCTTTAATCCCAGTGCGTGGGAGGCAGAGGCAGATAGATCTTCGTGAGTTCAAAGCCAGCCTGTTCTACATACTGAATTCCAGGACAGCCAGAACTACATAGCGAGACTCTGTATAAAAACAAAAGAACAAAACCCAAAACAAACAAAAAAACAAAAACAAACAAAAAAGAAAAAAACTTAGCCTGTATCCTTCTATGAGGAAATACAGAAAATCTTCTAAATTTAAAAATCTCAGCCTTGGGGCTAGAGAAACGACTCAATTGTTAGGAGCACTGGGTGCTCCTCTAGAGAACCTGGGTTCAAATCCCTATACCTATAAGGCAGCTCATAACTGTCAGTAATTCCAGTTCCAGGAGATCCATGGCATCAGACATGTAGGTGATGCACATAGGTAGATAGATAGATAGATAGATAGATAGATAGATAGATAGATAGATAGATAGACAGACAGACAGACAAGATAGGTATACATGGAAGCAAATCACCCATACACATAAAATTTAAAAAATAATTTTAAAAAGACTCTCAGCCCCATATTTCACTTCCAAGTCCCCATGTTTATCTCAGTGTCTTTGGCTGCCTGACCCACCGTAGCCTCAGCTTGTACACCTGTGGGTGAAGGGATGTGGGGCTGGCAAGGCGTGCCCTCATTAAAGGAAATAAGCAGGTACGGAAGAGAGGGCTGTTAGCTTAGCATCTAAGCCAAGGCTGTAATATTGATTGACAAACTAGGCATTGTGAATAAGATGAATGTTTTCGAATGAAAACTCCATTTATGGGTGTCTCTTCTCATGAGGTTCCCCAAGCTCTGCCTCCATTGTGGGACAACACCACAGGACACATACAGGTTTGCTAGAGAGGCGCTCACAAGTTAACCAGTTACCAAAACTAGTGTAACATTATAGCAGAGGGGAAGAAAGGGTTTCAAGGCCCCTCCACCAGTTAAGGAGCTTTTGACATTTGATGGCTTTGGGGAGATGAAGAGTGGGTTTTCTGTAAAGAGTATGGTCCTTTGTAGGTACTTTGCTCAGGTGAATGGCTTTATACATATGAATACATAGTCAGATAAACTGGAGTCTGTGGACTATTTAAAAAAGCTGGAAGGATGAGGAGGTTGCGGGTGAGTTTGGGAGGAGTTACGGAGGAGTTGGGGAGGAGTGGGGATGAATAGGATCAAAATACATGGTAAGAAATTTCCAAAGAACTAATAAAATATTGTATTTAAAAAAAAACTGCTGCAAAAAGGGCACAATAATGTGCCTGTTATTAGGGTTGTGGCAACTCCTGGGATCAAAGACAATGATAGCCAAGTCCTCGTGGTTGATATATCAGTCCGTTTCTTGATGATCTTCCACTCAAAGGCATTTTACACAGTTGTCGGCTCCCAACTCTATAATGGTTAGTGTGAAAGTGGACATAGTTTTGGTGACTGATAGAGCTGATGTCTAAAAAAGAAAAATCTTCCTGCAAAACGCAGAAAGAGAAAACATGTAAAGCACTGAGGCCATTGGTGCACCCCCAGGATCACCACTGAAGGCCACAGAACAGAAGCAACACCAGTTTTTATAGTAATTGAGTGTCAGGGAACACTGGTCTAGGAGACTATCACAGGCGAGAGTACTGTTCTGCCTTTTATCTAAGAATCTCACAACATACTCCAGAACAGTCCAGAACCCAAGATCCTCCGGCCTCAGCTTTCCACATGCAGATGCATACTCAAGAGTGGGTTTATCACGGAACTGAGAACGGGACTCCCATTGAAGTATTCAGAGAAAAGACTGAAAGAGCTTGAAGGGGCTTGAGACCCCATATGAACAACAATGCCAAGCAACTAGAGCTTCCAGGGACTAAGCCACTACCCAAAGACTATACATGGACTGACCCTGGACTCTGACCTCATAGGTAGCAATGAATATCCTAGTAAGAGCACCAGTGGAAGGGGAAGCCCTTGGTCCTGCCAAGACTGAACCCCCAGTGAACGGGATTGTTGGGGGGAGGGCGGAGATGGGGGCGGGATAGGGAGAGGAACACCCATATAGAAGGGAAGGGGGAGGGGTTAGAGGGATGTTGGCCTGGAAACTGGGAAAGGGAATAACATTTGAAATGTAAATAAGAAATGCCCAAATTAATAAAGATGGAGAAAAAAAAGAGTGCATTTATAGCTATCTTACAAGAGGGCAAAAGACAAGAGGAGGAAATCAGGCTGAGGCTGTGACTGGAGCCTTGAAGTTGGGCCCAGGAAGGGGGAGAACGAGAAAAACATTTTAAAAGGTAGAATTAGTACCAACTCCATAAGGGAAAATAGAAGAGGTCTCTGCACGCACTGTTTCTGCCTCTGCAGGCTCAATGCAGGCTCACGGGAGAGCCAGGCTTCATCTGCCCTGAGCACAGAGAATGTTTGCTTTTAGGTCATTATTCCACGAACAGTACAAGGACTTAGAGTGACTCAGGGGTAGAGTACTTGCCCAGCCTGCCCAAGGCCCTAGGTTCAATCCCCAGTACTGCAACATAAAATTAAATATTATACTTAACCTGAGGATAGTTTAAAATAAATGGGAGGATACACATAAGTTATGGGCAATTATATATCATCAATACATGTCGTTTTGTATCAGGGACTTCTCTGTATCAGGGAAGAAAGAGATATGTCCTAGAACCAATGTACGAAGGCGCTGAAGCAGGAGAATTAATGCAAATTCAAGACCAAATCTGAGCTACATCTTGTGTTCCAGTGCAGTCTGGACTACATACTGAGACTCTAGCTTAAAACAACAAAGGAAGTGACAATTACTTGAGTTGTGTGCAGTCAAATAAAAATACTGCCATAGAAAGAGTCTAAGTTATCAGATCCTCAGTGAAGTCTTTGCTTCCCTCGGGTACAGAGCTTCACAGAAACAACTCCAGCCCTGCAAGACAGCAGCTTCTAAGAAGCCTGGGTTCCAGCTCCCATCCCCACTAACTACACAGCATTCATTTTCCCAATTCTCAGGCGCTGTCCACCTCATGCCCACAGTCAGAGGAAGAGGCTAGAGTCTTGCTCGTTTTCTTTGTATGCAAATTGAGCGCTCATTATAAATGAATTATATGTGGGATAATTCTTCTGGGATTGGGCTTTTCATTGGCAGAGAGAGAAGGCTGAATTAGACCAGCAGAGATCAGCTTTTTTCTATGAAGGATGCTCCATTAGAGAAAATCTTATTCCTAACTCCAACATGTGAGGACGGGAAGGCAGAGCTCTCTGGCGGAAGCTGGATGGGGGCTTCAACATTTGCCTTCGTTTTCCCACCAATTACCACTGCCATGGAGGAAGTAACAGAGGAAGCGACACGGAAGCTACCACTACAGAGCCAAGAAACTCATCACCTCCTTCCAGCTCTAACTTCCAATAGAGTTAGACAGTGTGAGCTAGATCATCAACCATCCACAATGTTCGCCCATCCACGTGGCAGTAGTAGGTTATACCAAGGATTTTGTAGTGATGGTGTAGATATCATGAACCAAAGAAAATGGTCCCCTAAGAATGTTTGCTGTTCACCAAAAGGACAAAGCCCATGCTTCCTGGTTCTAGAGTGCACCTCCCAGAAGCAAGTCAGTCTGAGACAGTAGGAGTAAAAATCCTCAAGGCTCCCCAGGGTTGTCTCAGGTCCTGTACAAGCCCCCAGAGCATTACTGCTCAGATCTGAGACTGTGGCTTTCCCACAGGCAGGAGGGGACATATGAGCTTTCTGAACTCTGTCTGAGTGGGAGGAGTCCAGGAATGACCCTGAGTCTGCCTGCCACCCTGGTATCCACAGTTCACACATCAGTAGCCTTTGAAGAAATTATAAAGAAGCCATCTTTCCAACCAGAAGTGATGACCATCCCTGGAGCACAGCTAGGCAGGGTGCCTCTTTCTAGAGTCTTGGCCAATCTCTCAGGATACAGATGCTGTGTGGATGCAAATACTGTTGCCTGTATCCAAAAGCACCCGGCTTTGACCACATGCCTCACGTGGCTACTGGGGCTGTCAGTGCCCTCCATCTCAGCCATTCTCAATCTCTTCTGCACATATAGATGTAAACACTATGTAAAATCCACCATAGCTTTCTATACTACCAGGACCCAGTGATAGGCTAATAACTAGTAATAATTATACTAATAATTAATAACAAGATGCTGCTGCCAGGAAGAGACTCCGTGAATGGCGTTCCCCTGGTACAGAGCTATTCACTTCCTACTGTGGTGGGAAACCCTAAGGAAGCAGCGCTGAACGCTGAACGTGTCCATGCTGCTACTTGGGTATGAAGTTGTACCAACTGGAAAGTGTACACACAGCGCGTCCCATCCGCCAAGTTCACCTACCAGCATGTTCTGAGGGCACTGTACGGTTGCCTGGATTCTCTCCATGCTTGGCCGCTGGGTTCTCCTCCTCCTCTCCCTCAGGGCCGAGAATGAAATCTGGTCTGGAAGAAAGGAGGCTATCTTCAAGGCTGTCTGTGGGCTCCTGCAACAAACACAAGCAGCTGCGTGAGGCGCTGCAAAGAACAGCTTGGTTTACATCCACAAAGGTGGATCAGCCTGTTCTAATTAACCTTGTGGTAGCCAAGAGGGCAGAGGCCCTATACCTCAGAAGAGCATGCGCCCCCGCATACACCCATCCTACTGAGAGATGTGCATTGGCGGTTGGTGAAACATTTGCTTTCATTTGAAATAGACACAGGAAAATAGCACGTGGAAAACATTGCCTGATCTTCTTAGGCACTCCCCCGCCTTGCTTTATAGTCCCAGAGGTCAGAATCTCCCTCCCAATTTATTTAGGATGCAATGACTTCAGACATAACACCAGTTCTGGATACCTGGACAAATCAGTGTTTTAGGGGGAAGAAGTTGCTGGAACATGGAACATGTGAATTAAGGGGAGGAAAGGGTAAAGTCGAGTCTATCAGTAGACAGATGGGTCAACAAAATACATATCCACACAACGGGCTGTCACTCAGCTTTCGAAGGGAGACACTGATGTGCGCTACACCTCAGAGGAAGCTCGAGGACATGATACTAGGTGAGATAAAGCCATCGCAAGGGACAAATACTGTAGGCACTCACTCGCACAGCTACAGGAGTCAAAGTCAGAGAAAAGGAGAGCAGAGTTGGGGAGGGAGAGATGGGCGTTGTTATTTAGAAGTCCCGGAGATTGGTCTCACAACATTGTGTGCACGCTGGCATCATCCATATAGACGTGTAAAGACATGTAAAATACATTTACACATGTAAAGCAAATTGCAAAAACAGGACATAATGAGAAAATTCTTTTCTTTTCTTTTCTTTTTTTTTTTTTTTTTTGTTCTTTTTTTTCGGAGCTGGGGACCGAACCCAGGGCCTTGTGCTTCCTAGGTAAGCGCTCTACCACTGAGCTAAATCCCCAGCCCCTTCTTTTCTTTTTAAAGAGTGCATTCGGTCCTTTACTCAGGAGGCAGAGGTTGGTAAACCAGAGTTCAAGGACAGCCTGGACCACATAAAAGCAGGGTGCAGGACTGCATTAGGCATGGCTATTATCTAAGTACTTAATCTCTGGCTATTTGATCCTTTTCCTTCCCAGCCTTATCTTTAAATATCCTGTTTGGAAATTATCTTTCTGGCTAATACCAAAAAAAAATTTTTTTAAGAGAATTATTTGACAACCAGGTCAAACAAAAAGACAAAGATGGGTGGGGCAAAGGACATCAGAAAGAAGTGAAGTTCTAAAACCTCAGCTGAGCTGGGGGGATGGTAGGAGTCAGACAGACATGATGAGCAGAGACAGAAGGAGGAGCCACAATGGGTAATAAAGTTGGGAAACTTGTCTTCATCCTCCTACCCCTGACCAGAGACAAAGACCTAAAGGTTCGGTGCACGTCTTTGCTTTTTTGCCTGCAGTAGGGTCCCCTGCTGCGAAGAATATGTTTATGGCAAAGTTTTGGGCCATTAGATTTCCTGACTAAACCTGTATTAGGGGAGGAAGATCCCTCAAAGACCTTTAAAAAAACACTCCAGCCTTCATAAGCCCTTCTCTGCTTTATCTATATATGGCTGTGAACTCTCTCTCTCTCAGGTCTCTCTCTCTCTCAGGTCTCTGTCTCTCTGTGTCTCTGCCTTTCTCTCTGTCTCTCTGTGTCTCTGCCTTTCTCTCTGTCTCTCTCTGTCTCTGTCTCTCTCTCAAGTCTGTCTCTGTCTCTGTCTCTCTGGCTCTGGCTCTGGTCTCTGTCTCTCAGGTCTTCTCTCTCTCTCTCTCTCTCTCTCTCTCTCTCTCTGTGTGTGTGTGTGTGTGTGTGTGTGTGTGTGTGTGTGTGTGTGTGTGTATGTGTGTGTTTCCTCACCTCTAATAGAAGCCCTTCTATACCTGCCTGTTCTGTCTGCTGTGTCTGAGATTTCCCCTGCTGTTACTGGAGAATTTTTTTTGCCCTTTAATTCTTTAACTGGCACAGAAAATGAACTTGATCAAGGTCCCTGAAAAATACCTTTGCCAGCTTCACAGGTTTACTGAGGCTGGCTCCGGTCCTAGGCCATCTACAAACAAGACAGCCAGCCGTCATATTGTAAGCTGACTTTTATGTAGACAGTTGCCCGCTGTTTAAGGATTTGTCTACAAGCACCTGCAATCCACAAGTCTGGTACTGTGACAGGACTGGCATCGCCTGCCTTGGAAACTAGCCGAAGCCTCCTGCCAGGCTGTCCTTCATGTTTTCCTCTCCCTGTGTCTCCCCTTGACCCAGGGAGAGCATGAGAGACCTAAGGTGCTGGAGTACAGGCAGGGGAGACCATGTTCCAGGACAGACCTCTCTCTTGGTCAAGAGTGTCTCTTCCAGTTGAACTACAGAATCCCCCAGATTTAAGGATTCGGCCATCGTGAGAAGCAGAAGGCATGAAGGATTGTTTGAGGTGACTTGGGTTCTCTTTATTAGTGCTTGACTTCCCTCTTTGTCTTAGGAACTCAGACATGCTGGGAAGACAGCACAGAGCAACCCTGTGCAGCCTCTTTCCCAAAGAGATGCTGGTGGTTCATCTAGATAATTCCTCAGCTGATTTGGTTTGCCAACCACGAGACTCTGCCTTCGCTCCCAGATCACCATCTCCCCAGGGGAACAAGGGACCCTGCAGTTGCAGGATTCTCTGGGCATGGCTTGCTCTTTCCCCTCCACAGAATGTGAGGTGCTGTATTCTCGCTCCTGTCCGCACCTCAGCACCTTGCTTTCTTTGTTAGGACTTCCCCTCAGCTTTTCTCTCACATTTCTGGCCCTTTGAGGATTTATCTTTGGTCTTCTCTTCCTTTCTTTTTCCCTCTTATTAGTTGGCCTTCCCCAGAGTTAGAGCACTTGACTTCAAAGCATGTATTTCTTTCCAATCTTTCTTGTAAGAATCAGATCCAATATCCATGGTGCATGGCAACTCTACCTGGATGTTCAAGCTGTGTGCTAGTGTGTTCCCTGTAAGACCTGTTGAAGTTGCCCCTGGTGTGACATAGAGATGATTAGGGCCAGATGGGCCCTTTAAGAGATGATTAGAGCTTGTCCACTAACAAATTAATGCCCACCTATCATTCAGGCAGAAATTCCCAAAGTCTGAACTCTTTTCTGCCATTTCCTTTTCACCGGCACCACGGCAGGTATAAATTCAGGGCTCATCTTTCTCAAAAGACTCCTGGTCCCAAGTCTCAGGATCCCTCCTCTATTCCCCCACAGCCACTTTGTTCATGTCTTGCTATGTATAATACTCATCATTGCTGACTTGCAGTTTTTCCTTTACTTAAGTCTGTTTCCAATAAGACTCTTGGGTTTGTTGTTATTGGGGGGGTTGTTTTTTTGTTTTTTGTTTTTGTTTTTGTTTTGTTTTTTTCAGTGCTGGGATAGAACGTGGGGTTTTGTGCATGCTGGGCAGACACTACCACTGAGCTATACCTGCAAACAGACCCTAGGTTTCTCGGCTTTGATTTGTATTTTCTCACCATCTGTGACTGTGGCTGGTTTTATTTTTGTTTGGTTTGATTGGTTTTTTTTTTTCAATTAAACTTTATCATATGCTGACAAGTTGACGAGAATGAATCTGGAAACTGTTATTGCCTAATAAACAAGGCAATATAAGCAAGCAAATATGACCTCTTCTCCCTTGCCTGAGGGATCTGAAACACCTGAGCTCAGAGTGACAGACAGTGGGCAGGAGTGAGAGGGAACAATGGGGGCTGGGATAGGGAGGACACTTTTACAGTAAGTATTCAATGGCTGGGTTAAAAGACATGATATTATATTAAGACAGATCAGGTTGGCAGGTTGCGACTGAAGGTATACTTTATTGTTCTATGTGAGACTCCGAAAAGTGTTGGATATTTTAGAGAAATAACTTTTGACCCTAAACAATTGGTAAAGAAACAGAAGAAGACAGGTGGTGGCTCGGATAACTCAGTTTCATGTGTCTCCGATGATTGGAGGGTATTTTGATGTTATATATGCCCCTTAAGATATGCTACACAGAAAACAGCTAAGTATGGAGTCACTGAAGTGTGGCACACAGCAACTGTCAATTCTTTACATGATTTTCCCTGAAAGCAAAGCACAGACACAGCCAGAAAAGGGAGTGGGTTTCCTTCATTGTCAGAAGTCAGTGAGCTCCTTAAGTCTGTATCCATACGTGATCTACTTAATATTTAATTGCATAATGTTCTATCTTCATTATTATTTATACTTCACAAAAGTAATTTAGTGAGAAAGATCTTTTAGGGATACCAGTAATGTCCCATGTCCATGGAAACTCCATGAGGGGAACTGCTACACACTCCCCTCAAGCCACTTGCAAGCATTCTGTATCCTGTGGCTCCTATCCTAGGTAACAGATAAATACCGACCACTCCTACACAGACACATATGTGTGCACGCACACACGCACATACACACACACAGAGACAGACAAACAAACACACAGACACACAGACACATGTGCACATGCACGCGCACACACACACACACACACACACACACAGAGTCAGACATACTCACAGAGAACATGCACACAGACAAACACATACATGCTCAGAGACACAGAAACACACACAGGCACACATACACAGAGTCAGATACACACACACAGACATACATACAGAGTCAGACATACACACAGAGACATGAACACAGACACATGCAGACACGCTCAGAGACACAAACACACACACACAGGCACAGGCACACAGAGTCAGATACACACACACAGGCACACACACACACACATACAGACATACACACAGAGTCAGACACACACACAGACACACACAGACATACACACATATAGTCACATATAGTCACACATATAGAAATACACACACAGACATATATACTCACAGACACACATGCACATACACACACACATATATATATAGATATATATACACACAGACACACAGACATACATATACACAGACACACACACGCACAAACATACATACAGACATGTACACACAGACACACATGCACATATACACACATATATATATGTGTATATATATATACACACAGACACACAAACAGACATACATAAACACAGACACACACAGACACACACACACAGACACACACACACACACACAGACAGACACACACACACACACACACGCGTGCGCGCACGCACACGCGCACGCGCACACACTACACCAGCCGTGTTAGCCACGAGCCATCTCATCTCTTCCATTGCTTACCACCAGCCGGCTCTCCTCTTTGGGAGCCAGTCTCTCCAGGAGCTCACAGGCGAGCTGGTAACAGAGGATGCTGGACTGGCACAGGCTACACTCGGTCGCCTTTTTGTCTTTCTGGCAGCTGTGGGAGCCCCCCCAAGGGGCCTGGAAGACATTGTTTATGATAGAAATAATGTCCTTTGACAAACTGTGCTCCAAACCCATTGTGATGCCGTCGTCTTGTAAGTCCATCTGGAAGACACACAAAAGAACATAGAGAAGGAGAGAAGAAGGAAGAAAAAGAAGACAGGATTCGGCCCTTTATCCAGCATCACGGAGCCATGGTACTAGTCAATAACTAAATTATTTTGAAACAACATGGGCTTAAAAGTCACGAAGACACACTGCTCTCTAGCATCTGTCTAAAAATAATGTGGATACAAGATAAAGTACACAGGTTATCCATAAAATCCTGAGACATTAAAGGATATATGTTTTAAACTTATCACTCTGTGTGATTTTTCTCATTTAAACCATGTTGTCTCACCTACTGTCCACATCTTGGTTTCTAAGTGCTATTATCCAACAAAAGGAGCCAGGGTTCCTTGGAGAGGTGGCTAGTCACAGAGTTGAGACAAGGAAGTGTCTGTCTCATGCTGCCAGAAATTAAGGATCTATTTTAAAGGAGCGTAGGAGAATGGGGATGTGGCTCAGTGGTAGAGTGGACGCCTCCACATGTGCAAGGCAGGGGTTCGAGTCCCAATCCCACAAATGAGAAAGAAAGAGAAAGGTGTGGACGCGTTAGAAGAACATAGAGGCAGGCCAGACAACGGCAGCACAAGCCTTTAACCCCAGCACTCAGGAAGCAGAGGCAGACAGATCTCTGTAGGTTTGAGTGCAGTCCAGTCTGCAGAGCAAATTAGGACAGCCAAGGCTACATAAGACAGACCCTGTCTGGGGGCTGGAGAGATGGCTCAGTGATTAAGAGCACTGACTGTTCTTCCAGGGGTCCTGAGTTCAATTCCCAGCAACCACATGGTGGCTCACAACCATCTGTAATGAGATCTGATGCCCTCTTCTGGTGTGTCTGAAGACAGCTACAGTGTATTCAGATACATAAAATAAAATGAATCTTTAAAGAAAAAAAACCCAGAGAGACAGAGAGAGACCCTGTCTCAAAATATAAACAAACAAACAAAAAAACCTTAAGAGTCAGCTTAAAGGAGTTCCCACTAGCCCGAGACACAGAGTAGGCTGAGCAGCAGAATAAAATTAATCGTAGCAGCAGATTCTATGAATCCACAGGCGGAGGGACAATCAGGTGAAGAGCACATCGGCAGTGGAGAAGGAACAACAGCTCCTCATGTGGGACACTGCACACCAGCAAGTACAGAACAAAGGAGAGACTTGGAATATTATAATTTGCAATCCGCTGTAATAGTAATCAAGGAGGTATGAACTGTGCGTAGTTGGGAGTCTGATAGGAAACAAGAACTCATGCAGGTCACTTACTAATTACAGAGGGTAAAGCGGAGCCCTCCCTTGGCATCTTAGGGAGATTGAATACCAATAGTATCCATACATAACATGTATAGCTACAACTCCCATGCTTGAAATCATCTCTCTGTTATTTGTCACACCTAATACAAATGTGGCTGTTGTATGAACAGCTGTTACGCTCCAAGGTTTACTTAAGGAGATGGTAAGTCTGTGAAAGATGATCTTTCACAGCTGTCTGTGTCCTTGATTGTGGTTGGATCCGCAGAGGCTGAGCCTGGGGGCTTAGGGATGTATAATGTATCATTATACTTTCTAGTAGAGAAATTGGCAGAGATCACATTAGCCAAGTCTATGCCTCCAGTAACTGTACCCTATGCCTACTGATAAGAGTTCTTTTTTAGTGTTTGATTGTGTGCATATATGCCAGGGTGGGGTATGTAGTCTGAGCACAGGTGCTCCTGGAGCCCCCAAGAGGGTGTTGGGTCTCTTGCAGCTAGAGTTACAAGCAGGTAATCAGCCTAATGTGGGTACCTCTGGAAACCTCCAAAGTGCTGGCCCATCTCTCCGGCCCCTGCCTCTTGACACAATAATGAGAGAAGATGAAATATCACAGTGTGCGCTTCCTGCCCCAAAACATGTGTGACTCAAATCGATTCATAAAACAATAAAACAAACTGTGCTTGAAATATACTTTATAAAATAACTGGACTATAATCTCAGAAAAAGCATCAGGAAAGGGTATGAAAATGACTGAGGAACACAATGACTGAGGGACTGTCTACACACTGAGGGACTGTCTACACACTGACTGAGGGACTGTCTACACACTGACTGAGGGACTGTCTACACACTGACTGAGGGACTGTCTACACACTGACTGAGGGACTGTCTACACACTGACTGAGGGACTGTCTACACACTGACTGAGGGACTGTCTACACACTGACTGAGAGACTGTCTACACACTGACTGAGGGACTGTCTACACAATAACTGAGGGACTGTCTACACACTGACTGAGGGACTGTCTACACACTGACTGAGGCACTGTCTACACACTGACTGAGGGACTGTCTACACACTGACTGAGGCACTGTCTACACACTGACTGAGGGACTGTCTACACACTGACTGAGGGACTGTCTACAACTGACTGAGTGACTGTCTACACAATAACTGAGGGACTGTCTACACACTGACTGAGGGACTGTCTACACACTGACTGAGGGACTGTCTACACACTGACTGAGGAGGGGCTATCTACATAATGACTGAGGGACTGTGTACACAATGACTGACTGAGTCTACACAATGACTGAGGGATTGTTCTACACAATGACTGAGGGACTGAATACAGAATAACTGAAGGACTGTCTACACAATGACTGAGGGATTGTTCTACACAACCACTGGGATATTGTTCTAGACAATGACTGAGACTTGCAGATGACTGCTGCAAGTTCAAGGTCACCTTGATCTACCTAATGAGTACTAAGCCAAGTAGAGCCATGTAGTTAGACCATATTTCAGAGAAAGAGAGGGAGGGAAAGACAGATAGTGACTGACTGAGCAGAAACCAGGACAAATCATTGTATCATGTAATTTTGGATTATTCTAAAATCAAAAATATGTTATGGGGACCAGAGGGATGGCTTGGTAGTTAAGAGCACTGGCTGCTCTTGCAGAGCGCCCAGGTTTGAATCCGATACAGGGTGACTCAGAACCATCTGTAACTCCAGTCCCAGAGAATCTAATGCCCCATCTTGGCCTCCATGGAAACCAGGCATATACACACAAACAAAAAACAAATTAATTAATTTGAAATTTTTAAATTAAGCTAAGTTTATCTTTTTGACTATAAATATGGTGCTTATACTAATTCTAAAATAAGAATTTCTATAAGTTAGATAATATTTGCTGATTTTGACAACTATACTGTGGTTACATAAGAAAATATAATGTAAAAATGCACTCTGAAGTGCATAGAGATGGATAACTTACTCTCAGAACAACTCATTAAGAAAACAGGGGCCCTAGACATCTGAAACATTGCAGGGCAGAGGGTTTAGAGATTCTTTAGATTAATCTTGTAATTTTCTGTGAATCCAAAATAATTTCAATTTTTTTAATTATAAGCAAATGTTTTCCTTATCAGAACCTTTTCAACTTTTAAAATTCCCGTCAGAAATCAGTTCATAAAACACACTTAAATTACTCTCATCCCAACAAAAGCGTACCACGATCTTCCCAACAATAGCAGTAGCCAGCTCTTTCATTCAATATATTCAACCAGGACATTATCTCTAAAATTCAGGGCCATTTTCACATGTCAACGACACTGCAGGTGGTCACACACTTCGTTTTAGACTCCTTAAGAGATTCCCAAGGAGTTTGCAAAAGTCTTAAGTGATGGCACCCGGGCCAGTGAGAGCAGAGAGACCCACCCACCAGACAGGATCACTCGGCAGGGGTCCGTATGCCCAATCTGTGAACTAAAGGAATCTCATGCTTCCGCTACCTGCTTTAGGAGAAGGTCAAACATGAGGATGAAACAATTTAGATTCATGTCATCATCTTCACAATCAAAATCAATAGTCCTTCCTCCTGGGTGTCCAAAGTTCTTGAAGGGGCTACGGAATGGACTACGCATGGGACTCCGGAACGGACTCTGGAAAGGGCTATGAAACGGACTCAAGGTATTGTGCTGACCTCGTCGACCAGGATCAGAGGCGACACTCACCTGGAAGAAAACACATCAGCAAATGGAAAAATGGCCTCACGGAGGCTCCACAGGCTCGCTAAGTGTCCGAGGCCTCTGTCTGAGGTATCTGAGAACCCCAGGGAAGGCACTTCCTGTTGTCGGACCAGCTTCTCATGGTATTGTACTTGACCTCATACAACCCCACAAAATAATGTGAATAAGGTAGGGAACACCCACATTTTCCTCTTAGCTGTCTGGAAATGAGTGAGAACCCTGAGCAGTGAAGGTGTCTGCCATCTTTCCTGTCCCCTCAAACGCTGTCATGATAAATCTCAGTGGCTAATATGACCGAAAACAAGTTGAAAAAAATGAGAAATTATGGAATAAAGTATTTCAAGAGAATTTCTAGGATTATAAATGTAGACTTCTGGGTTTGAAGGTTTTTAGGATGCCCCCCCTGAGGTTATAGTGATCGATTTTCCAAGAGAAACGATACACACCGCACTGGCTCTCCCGTGTGTCCACCCACGCTCCTCAACTGTCCTTTGCTCTTCGCTGGGTCCCACCTGCCTCCTTTGCTGCCTGGTGTCCAACAGGCACCAGAAGAACACCAGAGCTGCAGAGGCAAGAGGAGGGAGACTTCTTGCCACCTCTGCCTGCTCTGCCGTGTATCTCAAGCCATCACTCCAGGGAGACCTCAGCCAGCTACCTAGTGGAGTTCCTTATCCTTCAGCCCCACAAGGACAGTGGCTTCCAACTGAGTGTTCATTCACTGTGGGAGCTTCAGTGTCCACCCTTGGACTTTTAACTGTTCTCATAACTCTGCCCACAGAATCCCCACTGAAACCTCCCCCTTTTACTATGGGTGATAAATTCTGCGGTGGAACCCTATCTGGCATGTCTGTGTATCAGGCTCAACTGCTATTTTATCTCCTACGGACCCTTCTAGTAACCAAAAAGCATCACAAATATTATTCAGTCCCAGGTAAGAAAGATCACCCCCTTATAAATCAGAATAGGTATCAATAGCGCCACTTTCCTGGATCTAAGGTTGAGCAATTGTAAAAACGAGGAATAAGGGGTTCTTACAGCTCCGTGATATTGTTCACTGTGAACACTGCACAGAATAAGCTGCCATACGGCCTAAGCTTGTTATACAACCTTTGAGTTGCGAAAAGAAGGAAACAAGGTGGGCCCCTGGTTCCTATCAGACAGTCAAGCAAAGATCCCTCTTTAAAAAAAAGAACTGAAACGAACTATACAGACTATGATACCGTGGGCTCGTTAGGGTTTCTGAGCCCCAGATGTCAGTGGAATGGCTGTGGGAATGTCCTGGGGACAGGCCTGTTGTGCAGAGCACTGAGGTCATTTATCTCTCATGAACTGCCTGGTCTGAGAACATCCCTCCACCTACAGAAACTCCTTCAGGTCCTCCATGGGCACAAAAGCCCACCAACCAATCGTACACACCTTCTTACCCTCAAAGATGCAACAAAAAGACCTCGGCTGATTCACAGACTCTCTATCACCTAAAGTCTCCACCAACTGACCGTGTCTTCCCGAAACAGGAGAGCAAAAAGAAAAGCAAGTCACCCCACTCCCCCTTCAAAGTGAAGGATCTCACAGGAGCTAGAAAAGAATCCCCTGGCTTCCAGGAGGACACCCTGCACCCAGAAGAATATAATGAACTGCTCTCTTGTTCTCTCAATGGTAAGCGAGGGCAAATTAAATTTAAAAAAAAAAGAAGAAGAAAAGAGAACAGCAACTTACTGATTAAAGGCTACATCAAGTCTGTCTTTAGCAAATGCTTTCTTATTTAATGTAATTAAAAGATTAATGAAATGGAACATGATACAATCTTTCCAAAGAGATTTCTAATGATGCTCCTTCTAAGGCCAGCCGAGCTGGCAGAGGTTTCCCAAGCCTTAACAATTAGAATGAGAACTGTTATGGTAATAATTACCCTTCGAGATGCGAGGTTCCCTGCCAGTTCATTGGCTCTTGATTTTCTTTGATTTGCCAATTCTTTGACAGAATTAACACCATCAGAAAACATACTTATCAAGAGCTGGAGTGGAACCGTGATATCTAACTCCGAAAGTACCTGAGGGAAAAGCACATAACATCCCCCCAAAAAATACGTAAATTTTCAAACTCAGAAAACCATATCTAATATTTTCTCTAATGCCATGGCAGTTATGTCACGAAAGTAGGGACATTTTTCATACGCATATGAGCACAGCCGTTTTCAATTATTCACACCAAGGAAATCAGTTACCTTTGAAATTTCCATTTTCTTCTCCCCACTGCCCACTGAGCTGTGTTCTTTCCGCTGTCTCCCTTGACGTCTGCCCTCCTCTTCGTACCCGCACTGAACTGTTTCCCTCGACTAACAGCATCTGTGGCACTCGCCCCAGCCCACCCCCCTCTGACTGGATGCTGCATGCTGTCTTGCTCTCTGTCTTGCTCATGTCCTTGTGGGGCAGATACACCTCATCTGCCATGAACTTTCCCGAGGAGGTCCTTGCTTCTTTTCTTCAAACAGAATAAACCCACCCTCCGCTCCTCTGAGAACTTCCGTCAGGGCTTTCCACAAACAATCACCACTTTCACTGGGTTTGATTATTGGTACCATTCCTCCCCCTGCCAGTGGCTCGAAGGAAGGAAGATTGAGAAAAGACATGTTTCTAACCTAGTAGTTATCAAGTGGCCTACTCGAGATTTGCAAGTGTTTCCACAGCTAATTATCACGAGTGAGGTTTGAGCCCTATCTTGTCCACTCGTTGATTCCTTCTATGGCAGCAATGCAGAAGGCCCTAAGTTCAACCCCCAGTACCATAAAAAACAAACAAAAAAAGAGAAGTATCTGTAATCGTAATCAAACATTAAATTTGCCCTCATTTTATGAAATGGTCTAAATCTTGTGGTAGGGATTCAATTTCACATTTTTTTTTTAGCTAAGCAGTCACTAGATAAAATGTGTGTCCGAATGCTAGGGGGAAAGAATGGGGAGGGCTGTAAAGTTAAAAATAGGATGTGGTTCCTGAATTTGAGGGGTTTGTAAGCAGAAGGAAAACTAAACCAAACCAAACCAGAACAAAACAAAACAAAACAAAAAACAAAGCAAAGAGAAAGAAAGAAAGAAAGAAAGAAAGAAAGAAAGAAAGAAAGAAAGAAAGAAAGAAGACAGAAAAGAAAATCTATTACAAAGGACAGAATTCACAAAGAGAGCCTGTCGGATGGTCCAGGGAGGACTGAGGATCTGAGGGACTGAGAGCTACATTAAACTTGAGGGGAGATCATTTGTGAGGCAAGCTTGTGCTCACTGAGAGCGACACAAGAGAAAGCCATCCTGGGCGGAGGAGACTGTGTGAACCATTCTGTCCGTAACTAAGTCTCACTCTTCCCAAGTGATTACTCTGAACCCAGGACACCAGCCAAACGCGAGGCCCAAAGGCCCAATGAATTTGGTGACGTTGCCAAATACAATTATATTTATTCACCACCTACACCTACATGTATCCGAAATTTAACCACTTATCTCCCCACATGTGACATTAGTCTGCAGCAAACTTTCATAAACACAAAGGTTTGGGAGTCTCTGCAAAAACTCCTCCCCCTTCTCCTAGGTACCTGAAGATCAGGGACTAGCAGACGGGTCAAAATGGCATCGTGCACTTACATGAAGCCAGAGTAGCGCTTGCTCCTGCACGGTGGAGGGATATCCTGTAAACCGACAGCTAATAAAGCCGAACATCTCTTCCATTGAAAATGGCAGAGGGCACAGCTCTATGTCAAACATTTTGCTGGAAAACAGAGCAATAAAAGTAAGTGACCGATGGGCACACACCAAAGGCTACCGGTGACGCCAAAGTGTTTCTAACTATAACCTCAGAGAACCGAGGCCTTTAGATCTGTTACCTTGTGTTCTCACCGGGCACTTGAGTGAGGTTGTGATAACGTTAACATTCATCCCCAGCTGAGGCTTAATGGAACTACCCCAGCACCTAATGGCATTTCTTGTTATACTCTCCCAACGTACCCCATCACCCACACTTGAAAATAAACTGAGGGAATGAAATACATTTATTATTCCACAAGAACAAGTCCTTTTCTGACTAGATTCCAACCGTCTTAGCACAGTCTCTGGCAGTGTCTCACCTCAATGCTTCGCCTTGCTCCACGGAATGGTTAGCATCAAGATAATAATATAAGGTGCTTAGCAGTGCCCAGTACCCGTGAATGTTAGATATCGCTACAACTGCTACAACTGGGGGCTTCATTAAACTACTTACCCACCTTAATACTTCCCTGAATTCCTTTAACTGGTTATCAGGGACTTCTGTCCGGATGGCTTCCAGCCACTCAGGCATAATGCACTCCCACACAGACTGGCTGATGACATTGTAAGGGATCAGGCAGAGGATCCTGTTGAGCCCTTCCTTTAACTGAGTCACCGTGCTACAGGACTTGTCCCAGTATCCGCCAACCTGACAAGGGCAAAAGAACAAGTCATACTCCTTACAGTTCTAGTCAAGGACTTCTTAGAAGGAAATAGGTCTACTACGAGGCTGAGTCACAGATGTATGGGTATCAAAGTCACCATTACAACCCATCCGTGAGCATAGGAGTATCTCTGTGGGAAGACATCGAGTCCTTTCCGGAAACGCCCCACAGTGACGCAGCTGGGTCATGTAGTAAATCTATTTCCAGCTTTTGAGAAATCTCCAGACGGAATTCCACAGAGGCTGCACTGACATCCACTCCCACCAACAGAACACAAGGGCTCCCATCCCCCACATCCATGGCATTTGTTGTCACAGATATTCCTGATGATGGCCATTCTGACTAGTGTGAGCTGAAGGGGGGCAGGTAAGAGGATTGTAGGTTAGAGGCAAGGTTTCTCTGTACAGCTCTGGCTGTCCTGGAACATGCTCTGTAGACCAGGCTGGCCTTGAACTCAGATCCACCTGCCTCGAGTGTTGAAATTAAGGGCACGTGCCATCAGCACCAAATCTTAAAGAGGTTTGAATCTGCATTTCCGTAATGACTGAGCATGTCAAATACTTTTAAAAGTGCTTGCTGGCCATGTGGAGAACTTTACACTAAGCTCTCCAGAAAAAAAAAAAGAAAGAAAGAAAACACAGTTACAGGAAAGTACAGATATTGATCATGAACTGAATTTGAACTATTCTGCAATGGACTTCCAGAGCCTGTGTGAGTTGTAAGTCTGAAGTTCTAGTCCTACAGTGATGAGCAATGACGGAAATTACTCTTTCTAAAGCTGGGTTAGCATGCAGCTGCCCCTGTCCACAGAGGGACGCACTTCCTCCTGCCACCCTGTACTGCCATTTTTCTCTACCCCTCATATTCTGCCACAGCCATTTTAAAAAAAAACAAAAGATGTTCTAATGTAGTTAAACCCATGAATAAAAAAAGGATGCATTTGGAGGGGTCAAGGGGTATCATTCAGTGATGGAGCCCTTGCCTTGTATGCATGACCCCCTGGGTTCAATCCTCAACACCAGAAAGAAAGAAAAAGAATCATCTTTTTAAAAAAAACTAATTAAGAGAGTTTATTGATTTAAAAGTTTAAGTTGTTTTAAGCGTAATATTGAACATTCTATTAAAGTGGAAATCTCTGGTTTCTTTGGAGACCCAGACAGTTTTCTGGAAACTGTCTGATGAGAGGATGTTTCTGATGAAGCAGACACAGACACGTGGGAGGATGCTTTGCTGAGAACAGAAACGTGATGCTTCTCTGGAAGCTGCCTGGGAAAAGGGCTTGTGCTAGAGCGGATGCTCGAGCGAGCATGTGATGTTGGGAAGGGTGTGACTCTAACCCAACCTACGGTGGACAATGCCGCGTGGCATTGGTTCGCCTTGCCACCCCTGCTGGTCTTCATCCGGCTTTACTGACGCTGGTGTTCTCAGGCAACGTGGTGGCTTTGGTTCGCCTTGTCTTCTCTGCTGATCGTCACTTGTTGTGACTTTGTGGAGAGAAACGCACCACAGAACTTCTGGCGGTGCTCCAGCAGCTGCGTGCTGCTTCCTCCAACTCAGGCCGATCGGCAGAGCCTCGCGGTTTCTTGTGGACTGAAGTGTTTGTGGCTGGTTCACGGATGGTGTTTGCAAGTGGATTGAGTTACCGCTGCTGATTCCTGTGAACTGAACTGCTGATGTCCTGACAACGCAGATTGGAATTGCCCCAATGAACTATTTCTAAACAGGTCCACATCCTCTATTTTTTTGCCCTATTAACCTTTCCTTTCCACTACCTCTGATGAGTGGTGGGCTAGAAGAGACGTAAAGCATTAAGTGCACTTACTAAAACATACGCTTACATTCTATATTCTACTTACTAGAATAAACTTAATAAAGAGTTGAGAGTTTCCAAGTCTTTACCTTGTTCCATAAAATGTGGAATCTTTTTTATCTTTTTTTTTTTTTAGTAGAGGATCAATAAGCAGTTGCGTTGGGAGAGGGCTCTGGGGAGGATAAGTGAGTTATCTCACTGAGGGACCCTTACTCTGCTCATCTCCTTAGCACGTCTTCAGGTCAATCAACCCCTAACCCCCCACTCTTTAGTGCAAGTTGTGACTTTCACTTTGACAATTCTGTTACTGTTTCTAACTTTTCCTTTGTGTAGAGTGTGTAAGTGTATGGCTTGTGCAGGACTATATGGTGTGCATTCCAGAAGAAGACATCAGGCACCTTTCCCTTCTCTACCTTACTCCTTAGACTCTAACTGAAACAGGTACAAGGATGTTAGCCAGAGAACCCCGGACATCTCCTGTCTCCCCTGTCCACAGCCAGTACTGAGATTTCAGGTGTCACACATGGCCACATGTGGCTTTTCCTGTGTTCTTGTGATTTGATCTTAAATATTCAGGTTTGTTTGGCAGGAACTCTCAGCACTTAGCCTTCTGTGATCTGTGTCTAAATGTTCTCCCACCCTCCTGGCCTAGCGTCAACAGAGAACTAAATTCAATTGTCTAGATTCTTATTAAGATTGGGTCGTCTTGGGCAGACGAGATGACTCAGGAGGAAAAGGTGTCTGCTGTCATGTCTAATGACCTGAATTCCATCTCCCAGACCAACATAGTAAAAGAAAGGAGAGAATAAACTACAACGGGTTATCCTCTGACTTCCACACACATGCCAGTGCACGTACATCCCTCCCCACCACACAATAGACAAATAACGGACTTATCTTTAGTGCTGGGTATATTGTCCCCAAAGCTTGCAAACTGAAGCTGGATGACTTAAGCTTCAAAGGACTCAACCACAGCAGTTCAAGTCCCTCAGGTAATTCACCAAATACCTAGGACATTCTTGATTTGTATGGGAAACCAGAGTCACTGTGTCGCTAACATCTTCATTTTGCTAATGTCGAGAAATGTCCACTCCAGGCCTCCTTAGCCTCAGAAACAAGGTCTGCAATCTAGCCAATCATGGATCTCTGCTCTGTTTTCTCAGGCTCACTCTGTCCCCTTCTGATCGAAGCAGCTCTGCATGCAGACCTCCTGGCATCTTGGTCAAGATCATACATACAGAGTTTATAGGAAATAGCAACGGGAGACACTCAAATTTCAAATTGCTAAGAAACTGTTTTAATGTAAAAATGTTTGGGAAAACAAACAAACAAACAAACAAAAAACCCCACCAAAGTGTGTCTGAACTTTTCATATGTGCCTAAAGCAGAGGAATTTGAAAATGCATCTCTGTTTACCCCCTCCAAAGAGAGTATCCAGAGAAACTCTGGAGAACTCATCCAGCGTAGAGAAAAATCACATTTTGTTCTTAGCTTCAAAAAGCCAAAGCCGGGCTGGAGAGGTGGCTCAGCGGTTAAGGGCACTGGCTACTCTTCCAGAGGTCCTGAGTTCAATTCCCAGCAACCACATGGTGGCTCACAACCATCTGTAATGGGATCTGACGCCCTCTTCTGGTGTATCTGAAGACAGCTGCAGTGCACTTGTATATAATAAATAAATAAATCTTAAAAAAAACAAATAAATTAAGTAAGTCAAACAAAGAAAATGAAAATAAAATAAAATAAAATAAATACAGGGAAACCCTCTCTTTCTCTCTCTCTCTCTCTCTCTCTCTCTCTCTCTCTCTCTCTCACACACACACACACACACACACACACACACACACACAAAGGTCAAAGCCATGTTGAATTTGGTATGGAAACCTTAAATCTCTAACTGTTCCGAGAGTAATCAGTCGTCTTCCATTATTCTCATCAATAAAACTTCTCTTCTAATTAATCTACTGTTAGCTTTCTTGTAGGACCCGTTTTGGGAAAGGGGAAGTTCTTACCTCTCAGAATCACATCAGAACAGTCTTCTACCACTCTAAGAGAAATAACAGGAAGCATGCACAGGCAGAGTTCCAGCAACTCGAAAATGCCCATCATGTAAAGACGCAATTTTAGGCAGGCGTCAGTAGGTGGCACCAAAGAAGAGAGGACCATCGACTCTCGCCATAACTGCTCAGTCTCTGAATCCTGCAGTCACAGCTTTTCCTGCAGATGGTCTCCTATCAGACCAGTCTTAAACTGAAAATTACCTCAAGGTCTTTTTGAAAGAAAAAAATGCAAATAAAGATAAAGCCTAGAAAATACTTTGGTGGGACAATACCATGTTCTACTGCCAAAACCCAATTCTGAGCCTCCACCTTTCTGAGTTAGGCACAAATGATATTTGTAATGAAGAAATCCAGGGTCTTCCCAGCTAAGCACCTATAGGTAGTGATCCACTAGGTAGCCTGAAGAGAGGCATAGAGAAATCTGTCCTCCAACACATGGACAGGGGACTCTGGCCATTCTAGGAACCATTTTAAACAGCACAGTGCGGACTTCAACCATTACTGGGGTCTTTAATGGGAAGCTGATTTAGGGTAGCCAGAGTGAACAGGGATTCCAAAGCAGGTCTGGCCCCTCATCCCAAAGGAATGGTTGAAGACAAGAAAGGAATTTGGTATTCAGGATGAGCTCACTGGGAAGACAAAAAGGGTGAAGCCTCTCTTCCAGAATACTGGGAATGGTTCAAAACAAGAAAGGAATTTGGTATTCAGGATGACCTCACTGTGAAGACAAAGAAGGTGGGGCCTCTCTTCCCTAACACTGGCAAACTTGGAAATTACATGGGGAAGAGAGTGTGAGGTCTGCACAATGGAGAAGTCTCCATCAAACTGTTGTCTAGTTGGATGTTATCTCGGTTCTGCCCACACAGAATATTCTGTGTTGAGAAATTTACTCCGAAGGAGGGGTAGGGAGTCAATCAGGACTCCCACTGGCTCACAGGTTGTGTATCCAACAGACCTGTGGTGCTGGAAGTGGGGTGATCTGTTCCCCGTGAGATGCCTGTCCTGACTGAGGGGGTGGGCGGTCTGTCTTCTCGAAGGGTGATCTCCTGCAAAGCCTGGGTGTTCTTGGAAGGTGGGAAGTCATTACTGAAGACTTCAAGAAGGCATGACAAAGGTCTGAAAACAGGACACCTTAAACATGGGTGGTTGAGCCCTTGTAAAACTACCTTCGAGTGGCATTTATCTTAGTGTCCTTGCCTCGCAGGGGCCTGAGTAACTGTAACGACCCACTTATAGGCAGTTGACCAAGAAGGATCTGACCCAAAGAAGACCTGCAGGAAGTAAGCCTACAGATGCCAGGCTGTACCCTGCTTTTAGAGACCCACTGGGCATGTGCGAGCCCAAGCAAAGATTCATTGCTTTTAGTAGGAAGCGATCGTTGAGTCCTTGCCACTCTGCCATAATGTAGAAGTGCACATGAAGCCATCAGAATGCCCCTCATTGGCTCCAAGCCAGGAAAGAAGTGAGCCCCCAAACCACATAGAAACAATTTCTTTTCTTTCTTAATAAAAACAAGCAACCCTAAGGGTACACGCATACTTAAGTTACCATAGACACCTTATACTCCCTCCCATCATGCCATTCTTCCCTATTCCAAACCAAAGCCAAAACGGCACATCACCAAAGGTGAGGATATCGCACTAACCACCCTTGGTTTTTGTTTGTTTGGATTTGGATTTTTCATTTTTTTTGATTGCACAGTAATCCCGACTGGCCTGATACTCAGTGTATAGTCTAAACTACCATGGACCCCATAGCAATCCTCCTGCCTCCGCCTCCTAAATTCTGGGATTACAAGTGTATGCCACCACATCTAAGTGAACTGTCTTTGGCTTTTGACACAGAGAGGGGGGTCGTCAAAGGTGGCGTTACCCCCAATCCCTCTCCCACAGCAAGGTCCAGATAGGTGACCTCCACTTACCCTGGCAAATTCCATGGGTTTGGGAAGAAGGCACATGACCATGACATCAAATCGGACATCACATACTGTCTTCAACCACTTGGTGACAAACTGTGGCTTCAGCTTTTCCACCAAGCTTCCGACCTCATCATCCATCATGTACGCCGTGGAGTGAAACCATTGAAATACCATGGCTACCAGCCGGGCCAGGCTCTCCGTGGGCGTGTTCTCGCTGGGTGTGCAGAGGCTCACCTGGGGTAACAGAACAGACCTGGTTCAGGTTCTGCCCAGCTTTACAACGTTATGACAAGCATATTTAAAGAGGAAAAAGGAGAGGGGCTCCAGACGAGGCATTCCAAACCAATAATGTTACAAACGGTTACCATCTATCCAGAACTACAGTCTTCTCTAAAGCCATGGGTGGATTGCCACAGCAACGGCCCTAAGCATCTAATAAGCATTGTTTCCCTATGGTAACTCCATTACGTAACCTGAACTAGAAAAATTATTTTCGAAAAGATTAAGTCGATAAAGTGATGTTTCCTTAATATCTTCAATTTTAAAAATCCTCACACATTTCAGTCCTCAAAAGATCCGATTCAGGTAAAAATTTTGCAGCAGTAATAATTCTGATACCCGAGTGCTCCTCCCAGCTCACCATGTCAGAAGTAATTTTTAAACAATATTTTACCCATTCTGAAACAATGGTTTACTTGAGCACTTGGCAGGGTCCAAAAAGATACAAAATTAATTAACTAATTGGCTAATTAATTAAAGCATTGTCCCTGCCTCCAAAGAGTTTCCAACAATAGGAGTCACTGTGTTCCTGTATAATAAGTCCTTGGAAGCAAGACATGTGGAACCAACAATTAATTCCCAATTTGGTAGTCTTTTTTTTTTCCCCTCAAGAAACTGTGTGCAAGCCTAGAAGAGAGAGATCACTATGGAGACATAATCTTTGTCTCCAGCAGGCAAGAAAGAAAAAACAGCCTGCATCTCTGCAGAAGTGGCTCATTCAGCTGGGTCTCTGCAGTGTTTGTCCACTTGGTGAACAGTACAGTCGACTCAAATCAGTGGAACCACTCACTCCCCAGTAACCCGACTACTGTTTCTGTATGTATATATAGGTATATACGTATACCAGAGACCCCCTTAACTAGACAAAAATTCCTCATGTACACAAATGATAAGACACAAATCTCCCGTGCCTTAAATTTAGTACGAGACAGCCTGCACTAGCGACTCTCCCATTGCATCTTGGGAGGGAGGCGAGCGAGCATCACTTGAGGCAAGGCCTTGGCACTGTGGCTCTCGCTGCCTGCTTGTTTGTTAAAAATCAAATAGGGGGAGGGGGTGAGCACTGACAATTATAAAATCAAAATATTGATTCACCCTGAAAAAAAACCTTAAAGACTTTCTGCCTCCTGAAGTGTCACTTATTCTGCCAATATTTAATTGTTTACATAAAAACAAACAGGCATAGGCATCTCAGTGACATTAGCTTCCTTCATCTTTAATAAGTGATAAAATGATACGTGTACCAAAAATTGGTTGTAAATTTCTTTATAATTAAGAACGAAAGTTCCCAGTATTCTGGGGACAAATAGGGACATTGTAACTTTCTAAAGGCATTCTTGGACAAAACAACAAGCCACCCAGAGTTGAGGGGAGCTGCTACCCCAGGGTATCCCCCACCCACACCCGCCCGGTTCCAGAGTTAAGTCTCCACTATTCCCTGTCTCCTTTCAAAAGAGCAGGGGCAGTTCCCTGCTCATCAGATAGATACAATGTAGAAGTGAGGAGGAGGAAGGCGGAGGGCGGCTGGTGGCTTTTCCTTACTAAGAACCATATCCCGAACTGACTGAGCAGCCTCTGGTCGTGTTTGTCATCGTCTTTGTTATCAAAGTCAGTGTTGTCCAGGGAGTGGTGGGAGGAAGAGAGGCCCAGCTGCCGCCGGCGGTTCAACTCGTGCTCCCTCTGCTCTGCGTGGAACTCCGCTTCCTTCAACAAGCTGCCCAAGAGGAGAAGAGGGAAAACAAAACAAAAACCAAAAAACGCATCCTGGATCGCAGCCCATTTGGAAGGATCGATCGCCCTGCGAGCGCTTGAGCATTGTGGTTACCCTCCTCTAAGTCCCAGTCATTTACCCAGAAACCCTAGTTTCGTTTTCTTCCTATTTCCCCATCTCAAAGATAAGCCAAGAGTCTCCTTCCTCCGATCAATCCCAAGCAGGTGGATGTGACCACCCCTCACAAGGCAAGACTGGTCATTTGCACCCAGTTGGAAGAAGAGTGGGTAGCAAGTGTTCAAGACCCTGGAAGCAAGGGAGTGGCTCCTCTCCCAGCTTGCTAGGCAAGTAGCAAATAAAAAGTAAGAACAATTAATGTTGGCAAGGGCTCAGCCAAAGCAAGTGGCTTCACATGCACTGTTGGCACTGTAAACTGATACTCACGCTTTCAAAAGCAGTTTGGTAACACATTGTGAAAATATGTAAACCCCTTCACCAGCTAACCCACCTCTGAGACTATATAGGAAGAGCCCTGTGCACAAAATATCAGAAAGTTGTTTCTAAAATATTAAAAAATTAAAGCCATATAAATCTACAATGGCTGAGAAAAACAAATTATTACTGTGTGTGTGTCTATGTATGTGTGTGTATATGTATGTGTATATGTGTCTGTGTGTGTGTGTTATGGTGTGTCGTATATACATGTGAGTTGGGGATATGGGTGTGTACACTTGTGTGTGCACCTGCAAAGGCCAGAGAAGGACACTGGGTGTCCCATTGCTCTCTGACTTATGCTATTTTGTGAGCATAAGTCATTGGACTGGAAACCCACCAGGCTTAGGCAGACAGGCCCCACAATGTCGGGATTTGCCTGTCTCAGTTCCCCAGACCTCATTACAGATAAGTGGTCATGCCCAGTCTTTTTACAGTGTGTTCCGGGGTCAGACTCAGGTCTCCATGCTTGCATAGCAAATGCTCTTACCCACTGAGCCATCTCCCAGGCCCACTCTGTGGGTTTTGCATATGGACTCGGAAGTGGTAAAAACAAAACTTCAGCCCAACATGGAGAGAGCAGACCGAATATTAGCTCAGAACCACAGACTCACTATAATCGTGGTCATATAAATAAAACACACATTGAGAACAACTGGGGAATGCACAGAACTGCACGGCTGCATTTTGATCTTTGTTTTCTGTGTGCCACTTAGTAATCATCATAATTGTATTACAGTTTGTCATCGGTATGAGAGAAAGAGAAAAGACAAAGTCTCCTTAAGAACTGTATATGTAGGTATTATTTAATTTTTAATGATCTTGTGGCTTTGGGAAATCTCTGAAAAGAACACATCTAGAGGCTGTGGTGTGAAACACTGCTTTCTTCTGGTAGACGGGCTGTCTCAATCCCTCCTCTTTAAAGTTCACCTCGGCTCTGCTGCTCCCTGGCTCCCTGCCCTTTTATACTGACAGTCAGGTAAGTATGCACATGGGCTCTGTAGCCCTCCTCCTGGCTAACACTGCCATGCTCCAGCCTCTGCTTCACCACCCTAACACCCCACCACCCTAGCACTGGCTTCCTCTGCCCACTGCTACCCTGTGCTCACCAGAGCCTATTGCAATTACAAGTTTCCTTTCTTTAGTCCCTGCTTGGGTAACCAAAGGGCATTTGTGTTTCCCAAGTACCCAGCACAAGGCCTTGCATATGATATTCATCCAATCAAAGTATTTATTGAACTCATACGTTTTATTAAAACATCATCATGGCGGACTGCACAGGGCGTGAGAAATGGGTGGATCTGCTCCACTCTGTATGCGCAAGCCCAGTTCAAAGCCACACAGGGGCAGCCATAGTTACCTGATCACTGCCTCCACAGCGCAGACCAGCTCCTCCGCCCCACACTCCCGGGTGTTGATGGGGGGCGGAGATGTCTGGTAGAGGTGAGTCTCTGCGGTGGCCCCCACCTCGTTACTGTGGTGGTTCGAATGGCACCTTTTGCAGTACCGAACAGGCCTGTTTCCGTGGCGACCGCAGCACCCCGCGGAAAAGCAGGTGACCACTGCCCTTCTGACATGGGAACTGCAGTTCTGGAAGCAAAGAAGGCAAAGCCAATTAAAGCTGGCTTCTGAGACAAAGGTGGATAAAACCTCAAGGGGCCACACAGGAAGTGACCCGGTTTCCAAAATTCAAGATATTGTCTAGTTACTCGGAGGGGTTCAATTCTAGTGGAAAGGATGGATATGGTCTAGAAAGCAATGGAACTGCGTTAGGAAGCTGGTTTGGTTGAATTGAATGCTTAAGATTTCTCAACAGATGTTAAGAATTAAAACATAGAACCGGGATGCAGAGAAAGCCCGTCACAGCACCCCAGAGTCAGGAAGGAAAGATTTCAACTTCTAGCATAATCCTTTGAAAAATTAGTCGATCTGCCACTCACAGAGTAGATCTCCTCTGCAGTTCACCTGTCCTTGCCATTCAAGGAGGGAGGTCAGGATACTCTGGGCTGGTGACTCTGTAGCAGGGCATTCTCCACTCCCAGCCCTCCAAAGGCCTAACAAGCATACGGAGGAGCACCACAAGGACACACCAAAGCACAACTAGATCTAGTCACAGAACCACCACAACACCAACCACAGCAGAGGAATCAACAGACGGAGCCATGGGAAGGAGAAAAGCTGTGCAGCAGAAAGAGAGGCCTTTCCATCTCGGGGGAGGGGATATTGTCATCGCTGCCCTGACAAGAGCAGGAAGGTGAGGAAGCCTCTATGGGAAGTGATCTGCGGAGCTCTGAGGGAGCAGGGAGCACCCTGACATCATCAGACAAAGCAGGAGAGCTTGACAGATATGATCAACTCAAGGACAAATAATCCCCTGGGCTTCTATCAACTCAGAGTTTGGAAAGAGTGGGGAACCCTCCTGACAGAAACCCCAGGGGAGTCAGGAGGAAGGCTGCAAACACAAACCCTCCATCAACATGTCAGCGATGCAATGAACTGTCAGTGGGAACTACCAGTTCACTTCTTCAGGTACGAGGCTACTGACTTCGGATGCTGGTGTTAGAAAAATCCCATTTTCCTAACATGACTCAGGACAACACACCATCAGAGCAAGACAGGGATATTCAAGTCTCTACTCCTTCCACAATCACAGCTTTCCCAACAGACTGCAGCTGTGTGTTTATGGTCATAGAGTTTAAAATATTTATAATATATTGTTACTAGTCTTTTAGATAAGCTGTTGAGATGTCTTGTGATCCTGCTACTAAGATTCCTTGTGATTTTCCTCTGTTTGGGCATCCAAGTCAGCGCTGATTTTTCCTTGTTTTTGGATGCCATTGAGCACTGTGCACAGCCCTCACTGTTCACACAACAGCTGTGACCTCTGAATGAGATCCTCAGGGCCAGGCCTGTTGACTGTTGAGAGTCCCTCATAGAAGGAGGGATATGGAGGGTCGCTAGACCTTTACCTGGTATTCTAGCCACTTCCTCCTACACTCTCAGTCAGCTCTGGGCAATTCTGCCCCAGTTGCACATGGCTCTATGATCTCAGAAAAATGCTAGAGTACTGAGCCTGGAGTATTAACCGAAGAGGAGACCATAGGGAAGTTACCACTCATGCCATGGTTTGACTTTCTGGTGGTACGGGTGCTTTGCGGTCACCCAAGCTCCATTCAGCGACCTCTCACCCATCTCTATACATAAGGCTTTGGATTTTGAGGGAAGAGTACTTTGTTCTGTTGTGGGTGCCCTCTCTGGAGAGAGGAGACATCTGTGTATCCATAGGGAAAGTTCATGCAATGACCTTTCTCTCTCAGATGCTGAGTTTCACTTACATGTATTCTTTTTAGTGTAGAGCTCCTTTTGTTCGCCCTCCAATCAACACATACGGTTCTACCGGCAGGGCAGTATTGCTCAGCATACACACTTAGTGGCCTTTCTCCCTTACAGCTGCTGCTGTTGCTTGAATACTTACTCCAAACCCCACCCCTAGACCCCCATGTTGAAATCTTAACCCCCGCATGGTGATATTAGGAGGCAGCACCTATGGGAGTTGAGCAAGTCATGATGACAGAGACTTCAGAGGTGTAATCGGTGCCCTTACGAAAGGGACCTTGAGAGAGCTGGCTGTGAAAATATGCCACGAGAGATGCCATGTTTGATAAGCAGGCTCTCCCACACATCAAATTTACCAATGCCTTGATCTTGGACTTCCCAATAGACAGGTGTTGTTTGCAAGTTCCCAATCTATGACATTTTGTAGCAGCCCAAATAGACTAAGGCAATTATAATTAGCTTTAAGTTCCTTTGATATTTTCACTGTTACGTAAATAACAGGCTGTGGGTGTGACTTTATCATTCACCACAATACAGTCCTTGAGTTTCCGGTCAGCTGTTTGCCTGCCTTCCTTTCAACTGCCCAGGTACTCCCCAAATCCTAGCACCATTTTTAAAATTTTTTCTTTTTCTTAAACTTTCTTGTCATGCTACCATGTGCAAGGAAGAAAAGTTCATGTACCGTGATTGCCTATACTCGATGTGAGATTTTTCTATGGTTCACATAGAACATACCGAATGCCTTGAAACACACAGAGGAAGAAAAATCCACTACAGAACCTCTCCAAACATTCAGCTGTGTAAACGACACAGGCAGCAGTTACATCAAGCAGAATCAGTACGTGCAGAATCATCTCGTGAACACAACAACAGGGTTCGTAAACATCCACTAAGCACCTGCTATAATCCTAAGTCCTCAGATAAGTCCTTAGCTGTATGGACAGTCGATACGAACTGACTGCCACCTTCTTTTCCCCACTTCTCTCCCGTAGTCAAACCCAGACAGATGGTGACGCTTAGGTCGTGCCTGGGACCAGACTCTGCTCTCTAGAGGCCTTCTAGCCTAACCTCTTTAACAAGTAGAGTCTTTCTCCCATCTCTTAAGTCTGAGGCGGTGTTGTGGGCTTGCTTTTGAATGTAATCAATGCAATGGTTGGTGTGTGACTCCTGAGCTTCGCTTCAAGAGGCTTTGACCATCCCAGGCTGTTGGAACACTGTTACCTCAAGAACCTGTCAGTACACGACATTCAAGGAGGGTGTTCAGACACCTAGTCTCTGTGCCATTCCAGGTAACCCAGCATGTTGCAGGCACGACAATATGGAAAGTAGGGAGCAGCCAACCTCCAGTAACCTTTCAACTCACCGTGCTCCATGTAGGAGAACAGGCAAAACCAGAAGAGATGCCCCGTCAACCTGAGGCCAAATTACCAAGCTACTATTTAGTGTAAACAAATAAGTAGTCATCATACGAAGATGTTACATTTGCCTGGGCCTTAGCCAAGATGAAAATGGAGTCCAGAAGTGGGACGCAGGCAGAACACACACCAAGAAAGTGCCTTTGCTGCTGGTGCCAGGTGGGAGGTGAGATCTAGAGAGGGAGCCAAGAGCTAAATGGTGCCCACTGGAGGGGGCTGAAAGGGTGGTAGGAAAATGGTCTTTGAAAGCTAGAAAAGAGGTGAGCTAGATGCATTCTTCACGTCCTTCACGATAGAGCGCTTGCATAGGCATGAGCTCTGTCCCCATGGCAAAGAGAGGGGAGAAGGGGAGGAGGTAAGTGGGAGAGTGGGGAGAAAGACAGGGGGGAATGGAGGGGAGGGACTTTTATTTTGTAGTAGTGAAACACCCAGGATAACTGCTGTCTAAAATAAAATTAAAAAAATAAAATAAAATAAAATGCAGGCACCTGATGAGTGTGCACCTGATGAGTGTGCACCTGATGAGTGTGTACCTGATGAGTGTGCAGGTGTGACTGAATGGTGAATCACCTGTGCTAACTGCACCTGGTCAGGTATGAGAGGGTAGGAGCCACCTAACAGGGACTGAGTTCTTTGGAAAGGAGGTCCCAGAGGAATTCATAAAAACCAAGAAGCCAGCATTGAGAGTAGGGGGAAAGGGGCAGATGAACATAAACAATGCTCCTTAGAAAACATTGAAACAATCACAGAACTGACTGTGCTGCATAATAGGCCAATCAGGAACTCAGCCACTTGGTTATGTGCCTGGATTCTCCAAATTGAGATTCTCATGCGACAGAAGCAAGAGCTCTGCTCTGCTCTGCTCTGCTCTGCTCTGCTCTGCTCTGCTCTGCTCTGCTCTGCTCTGCTCTGCTCTGCTCTGCTCTGCTCTGCTCTTCTCTCCTCTGCTCTGTTCTGCTCTCTGCTCTGCTCTGCTCTGCTCTCCTCTGCTCTGCTCCGCTCTCTGCTCCGCTCTGCTCTGCTCTGCACTCTGCTCTGCTCTGCTCTCTGCTCCGCTCTGCTCTGCTCTGCACTCTGCTCTGCTCTGCTCTCTGCTCTGCTCTGCTCTGCTCTGCTCTGCACTCTGCTCTGCTCTGCTCTGCTCTCTGCTCTGCTCTGCTCTCCGCTGCTCTGCTCTCTGCTCCGCTCTGCTCTGCTATGCTCTGCTCTCTGCTCTGCTCTGCTCTGCTCTGCTCTCCTCTGCTCTCCTCTGCTCTGCTCTGCTCTGTTCTGCTCTCCTCTGCTCTGCTCTCCTCTGCTCTGCTCTCCTCTGCTCTGCTCTGCTCTCCTCTGCTCTCCTCTGCTCTGCTCTGCTCTCCTCTGCTCTGCTCTGCTCTCTGCTCTGCTCTGCTCTGCTCTGCTCTGCTCTCTCCTCTGCTCTGCTCTCCTCTGCTCTGCTCTGCTCTCTGCTCTGCTCTGGTCTGCTCTGCTCTGCTCTCCTCTGCTCTGGTCTGCTCTCCTCTGCTCTGCTCTCCTCTGCTCTGCTTTCCTCTGATCTGGTCTGCTCTCCTCTGCTCTGCTCTCCTCTGCTCTGCTCTGCTCTCTGCTCTGCTCTCCTCTGCTCTGGTCTGCTCTCCTCTGCTCTGCTCTCCTCTGCTCTGCTCTCCTCTGCTCTGCTTTCCTCTGCTCTGGTCTGCTCTCCTCTGCTCTGCTCTCCTCTGCTCTGCTCTGCTCTCTGCTCTGCTCTCCTCTGCTCTGGTCTGCTCTCCTCTGCTCTGCTCTCCTCTGCTCTGCTCTCCTCCGCTCTGGTCTGCTCTCCTCTGCTCTGCTCTCCTCTGCTCTGCTCTCCTCTGCTCTGGTCTGCTCTCCTCTGCTCTGCTCTCCTCTGCTCTGCTCTGCTCTCTGCTCTGCTCTCCTCTGCTCTGCTCTGCTCTCTGCTCTGCTCTCCTCTGCTCTGCTCTGCTCTCCTCTGCTCTGCTCTGCTCTCTGCTCTGCTCTCCTCTGCTCTCTGCTCTGCTCTCCTCTGCTCTCTGCTCTGCTCTCCTCTGCTCTGTTCTGCTCTCCTCTGCTCTGCTCTGCTCTTCTCTTCTCTTCTCTCCTCTGCTCTGTTCTGCTCTCTGCTCTGCTCTGCTCTGCTCTCCTCTGCTCTGCTCCGCTCTGCTCTCCTCTGCTCTGCTCTCCTCTGCTCTGCTCTGCTCTCCTCTGCTCTGCTCTGCTCTCTGCTCTGCTCTCTCCTCTGCTCTGCTCTCCTCTGCTCTGCTCTGCTCTCCTCTGCTCTGCTCTGCTCTGCTCTCCTCTCCTCTGCTCTGCTCTCCTCTGCACTGCTCTGCTCTCCTCTGCTCTGCTCTGCTCTCCTCTGCTCTGCTCTGCTCTCTGCTCTGCTCTGCTCTGCTCTGCTCTGCTCTCTCCTCTGCTCTGCTCTCCTCTCTGCTCTGCTCTGGTCTGCTCTGCTCTGCTCTCCTCTGCTCTGGTCTGCTCTCCTCTGCTCTGCTCTCCTCTGCTCTGCTTTCCTCTGCTCTGGTCTGCTCTCCTCTGCTCTGCTCTCCTCTGCTCTGCTCTGCTCTCTGCTCTGCTCTCCTCTCCTCTGCTCTGGTCTGCTCTCCTCTGCTCTGCTCTCCTCTGCTCTGCTTTCCTCTGCTCTGGTCTGCTCTCCTCTGCTCTGCTCTCCTCTGCTCTGCTCTGCTCTCTGCTCTGCTCTCCTCTGCTCTGGTCTGCTCTCCTCTGCTCTGCTCTCCTCTGCTCTGCTCTCCTCTGCTCTGGTCTGCTCTCCTCTGCTCTGCTCTCCTCTGCTCTGCTCTGCTCTCTGCTCTGCTCTCCTCTGCTCTGCTCTGCTCTGCTCTCTGCTCTGCTCTCCTCTGCTCTGCTCTGCTCTCCTCTGCTCTGCTCTGCTCTCTGCTCTGCTCTCCTCTGCTCTCTGCTCTGCTCTCCTCTGCTCTGTTCTGCTCTCCTCTGCTCTGCTCTGCTCTTCTCTTCTCTTCTCTCCTCTGCTCTGTTCTGCTCTCTGCTCTGCTCTGCTCTGCTCTCCTCTGCTCTGCTCCGCTCTGCTCTCCTCTGCTCTGCTCTCCTCTGCTCTGCTCTGCTCTCCTCTGCTCTGCTCTGCTCTCTGCTCTGCTCTCTCCTCTGCTCTGCTCTCCTCTGCTCTGCTCTGCTCTCCTCTGCTCTGCTCTGCTCTGCTCTCCTCTCCTCTGCTCTGCTCTCCTCTGCTCTGCTCTGCTCTCCTCTGCTCTGCTCTGCTCTCCTCTGCTCTGCTCTCTGCTCTGCTCTGCTCTCTCCTCTGCTCTGCTCTCCTCTGCTCTGCTCTGCTCTCTGCTCTGCTCTGGTCTGCTCTGCTCTCCTCTGCTCTGGTCTGCTCTCCTCTGCTCTGCTCTCCTCTGCTCTGCTTTCCTCTGCTCTGGTCTGCTCTCCTCTGCTCTGCTCTCCTCTGCTCTGCTCTGCTCTCTGCTCTGCTCTCCTCTGCTCTGCTCTGCTCTGCTCTCTGCTCTGCTCTGCGATGCTCTGCTCTCCTCTGCTCTGCTCTGCGATACTCTGCGATGCTCTCCTCTCCTCTGCTCTGCTCTGCTTTCCTCTGCTCTCCTCTGCTCTGCTTTCCTCTGCTCTGCTATGCTCTCTGCTCTGCTCTCCTCTGCTCTGCTCTCTGCTCTGCTCTGCGATGCTCTGCTCTCCTCTGCTCTGCTCTGCGATACTCTGCGATGCTCTCCTCTCCTCTGCTCTGCTCTGCTTTCCTCTGCTCTCTTCTGCTCTGCTCTCCTCTGCTCTGCTTTCCTCTGCTCTGCTCTGCTCTGCTCTCCTCTGCTCTGCTCTCCTCTGCTCTGCTCTGTTCTCTGCTCTGCTCTGCTCTCCTCTGCTCTGCTCTGCTCTCTGCTCTGCTCTGCGATGCTCTGCTCTCCTCTGCTCTGCTCTGCGATGCTCTGCGATGCTCTCCTCTGCTCTGCTCTGCTCTCTGCTCTGCTCTGTTCTGCTCTCCTCTGCTCTGCTCTGCTCTCCTCTGCTCTGCTCTCCTCTGCTCTGCTATCTCCTCTGCTCTGTTCTGCAATGCTCTGCTCTGCTCTGCTCTCCTCTCTCCTCTGCTCTGTTCTGCAATGCTCTGCTCTGCTCTCCTCTGCTCTGCTATCTCCTCTGCTCTGTTCTGCTCTCCTCTGCTCTGTTCTGCTCTCCTCTGCTCTGCTCTGCTCTGCTCTTCTCTTCTCTTCTCTCCTCTGCTCTGTTCTGCTCTCCTCTGCTCTGCTCCGCTCTCTGCTCCGCTCTGCTCTGCTCTGCACTCTGCTCTGCTCTGCTCTCTGCTCCGCTCTGCTCTGCTCTGCTCTGCTCTGCACTCTGCTCTGCTCTGCTCTGCTCTCTGCTCTGCACTGCTCTCCGCTGCTCTGCTCTCTGCTCCGCTCTGCTCTGCTCTGCTATGCTCTGCTATGCTATGCTCTGCTCTCTGCTCTGCTCTGCTCTCCTCTGCTCTGCTCTCCTCTGCTCTGTTCTGCTCTCTGCTCTGCTCTGCTCTGCTCTCCTCTGCTCTGCTCCGCTCTGCTCTCCTCTGCTCTGCTCTCCTCTGCTCTGCTCTGCTCTCCTCTGCTCTGCTCTGCTCTCTGCTCTGCTCTCTCCTCTGCTCTGCTCTCCTCTGCTCTGCTCTGCTCTCCTCTGCTCTGCTCTGCTCTCCTCTCCTCTGCTCTGCTCTCCTCTGCTCTGCTCTGCTCTTCTCTTCTCTTCTCTCCTCTGCTCTGTTCTGCTCTCTGCTCTGCTCTGCTCTGCTCTCCTCTGCTCTGCTCTGCTCTGCTCTCCTCTGCTCTGCTCTCCTCTGCTCTGCTCTGCTCTCCTCTGCTCTGCTCTGCTCTCTGCTCTGCTCTCTCCTCTGCTCTGCTCTCCTCTGCTCTGCTCTGCTCTCCTCTGCTCTGCTCTGCTCTGCTCTCCTCTCCTCTGCTCTGCTCTCCTCTGCTCTGCTCTGCTCTCCTCTGCTCTGCTCTGCTCTCCTCTGCTCTGCTCTCTGCTCTGCTCTGCTCTCTCCTCTGCTCTGCTCTCCTCTGCTCTGCTCTGCTCTCTGCTCTGCTCTGGTCTGCTCTGCTCTCCTCTGCTCTGGTCTGCTCTCCTCTGCTCTGCTCTCCTCTGCTCTGCTTTCCTCTGCTCTGGTCTGCTCTCCTCTGCTCTGCTCTCCTCTGCTCTGCTCTGCTCTCTGCTCTGCTCTCCTCTGCTCTGCTCTGCTCTGCTCTCTGCTCTGCTCTGCGATGCTCTGCTCTCCTCTGCTCTGCTCTGCGATACTCTGCGATGCTCTCCTCTCCTCTGCTCTGCTCTGCTTTCCTCTGCTCTCCTCTGCTCTGCTTTCCTCTGCTCTGCTCTGCTCTCTGCTCTGCTCTCCTCTGCTCTGCTCTGCTCTGCTCTCTGCTCTGCTCTGCGATGCTCTGCTCTCCTCTGCTCTGCTCTGCGATACTCTGCGATGCTCTCCTCTCCTCTGCTCTGCTCTGCTTTCCTCTGCTCTCTTCTGCTCTGCTCTCCTCTGCTCTGCTTTCCTCTGCTCTGCTCTGCTCTGCTCTCCTCTGCTCTGCTCTCCTCTGCTCTGCTCTGTTCTCTGCTCTGCTCTGCTCTCCTCTGCTCTGCTCTGCTCTCTGCTCTGCTCTGCGATGCTCTGCTCTCCTCTGCTCTGCTCTGCGATGCTCTGCGATGCTCTCCTCTGCTCTGCTCTGCTCTCTGCTCTGCTCTGTTCTGCTCTCCTCTGCTCTGCTCTGCTCTCCTCTGCTCTGCTCTCCTCTGCTCTGCTATCTCCTCTGCTCTGTTCTGCAATGCTCTGCTCTGCTCTGCTCTCCTCTCTCCTCTGCTCTGTTCTGCAATGCTCTGCTCTGCTCTCCTCTGCTCTGCTATCTCCTCTGCTCTGTTCTGCTCTCCTCTGCTCTGTTCTGCTCTCCTCTGCTCTGCTCTGCTCTGCTCTTCTCTTCTCTTCTCTCCTCTGCTCTGTTCTGCTCTCCTCTGCTCTGCTCCGCTCTCTGCTCCGCTCTGCTCTGCTCTGCACTCTGCTCTGCTCTGCTCTCTGCTCCGCTCTGCTCTGCTCTGCTCTGCTCTGCACTCTGCTCTGCTCTGCTCTCTGCTCTGCACTGCTCTCCGCTGCTCTGCTCTCTGCTCCGCTCTGCTCTGCTCTGCTATGCTCTGCTATGCTATGCTCTGCTCTCTGCTCTGCTCTGCTCTCCTCTGCTCTGCTCTCCTCTGCTCTGCTCTGCTCTCCTCTCCTCTGCTCTGCTCTCCTCTGCTCTGCTCTGCTCTCCTCTGCTCTGCTCTGCTCTCCTCTGCTCTCCTCTGCTCTCTGCTCTGCTCTGCTCTCTCCTCTGCTCTGCTCTCCTCTGCTCTGCTCTGCTCTCTGCTCTGCTCTGGTCTGCTCTGCTCTGCTCTCCTCTGCTCTGGTCTGCTCTCCTCTGCTCTGCTCTCCTCTGCTCTGCTTTCCTCTGCTCTGGTCTGCTCTCCTCTGCTCTGCTCTCCTCTGCTCTGCTCTGCTCTGCTCTCTGCTCTGCTCTCTGCTCTGCTCTACGATGCTCTGCTCTCCTCTGCTCTGCTCTGCTCTGCTCTGCTCTGCGATGCTCTCCTCTCCTCTGCTCTGCTCTGCTTTCCTCTGCTCTCCTCTGCTCTGCTTTCCTCTGCTCTGTTCTGCTCTCCTCTGCTCTGCTCTCCTCTGCTCTGCTTTCCTCTGCTCTGCTCTGCTCTGCTCTCCTCTGCTCTGCTCTCCTCTGCTCTGCTCTGTTCTCTGCTCTGCTCTCCTCTGCTCTGCTCTGCTCTCTGCTCTGCTCTCTGCTCTGCTCTGCGATGCTCTGCTCTCCTCTGCTCTGCTCTGCAATGCTCTGCGATGCTCTCCTCTGCTCTGCTCTGCTCTCTGCTCTGCTCTGCGATGCTCTGCAATGCTCTCCTCTGCTCTGCTCTGCTCTCCTCTGCTCTCCTCTGCTCTGCTATCTCCTCTGCTCTGTTCTGCAATGCTCTGCTCTGCTCTGCTCTCCTCTCTCCTCTGCTCTGTTCTGCAATGCTCTGCTCTGCTCTCCTCTGCTCTGCTCTCTGCTCTGCTCTGCTCTGTTCTGCTCTGCTCTGCTCTGTGATGCTCTGCTCTCCTCTGCTCTGCTCTCTGCTCTGCTCTGTTCTCCTCTGCTCTGCTCTGCTCTGCTCTCCTCTGCTCTGCTCTCTGCTCTCCTCTGTTCTGCTCTGCGATGCTGTGCTCTGTTCTGCTCTCCTCTGCTCTGCTCTGCTCTCTGCTCTGCTCTCTGCTCTGCTCTCCTCTGCTCTGCTCTGTTCTGCTCTCCTCTGCTCTGCTCTGTTCTGCTCTCCTCTGCTCTGTTCTGCTCTCCTCTGCTCTGTTCTGCTCTCTGCTCTCCTCTGCTCTGCTCTCCTCTGCTCTGCTCTGCTCTCTGCTCTGCTCTGCTCTCTGCTCTGCTCTGCTCTGCTCTGCTCTCCTCTGCTCTGCTCTGCTCTCCTCTGCTCTGCTCTCCTCTGCTCTGCTCTGCTCTCTGCTCTGCTCTGCTCTCCTCTGCTCTGCTCTCCTCTGCTCTGCTCTGCTCTCTGCTCTGCTCTCCTCTGCTCTGCTCTGCGATGCTCTCCTCTGCTCTGCTCTCCTCTGCTCTGCTCTCCTCTGCTCTGCTCTCCTCTGCTCTGCTCTCCTCTGCTCTGCTCTCCTCTGCTCTGTTCTGCTCTGCTCTGCTCTGCTCTCCTCTGCTCTGCTCTCCTCTGCTCTGCTCTCTCCTCTGCTCTGCTCTGCTCTCTGCTCTGCTCTGTTCTGCTCTGCTCTGCGATGCTCTGCTCTGCTCTCCTCTGCTCTGCTCTGCTCTCCTCTGCTCTGCTCTCCTCTGCTCTGCTCTCCTCTGCTCTCTGCTCTGCTCTGCGATGCTCTGCTCTGCTCTGCGATGCTCTGCTCTGCTCTCCTCTGCTCTGTTCTGCTCTGCTCTCTGCTCTGCTCTGTTCTGCTCTCCTCTGCTCTGCTCTCTGCTCTGTTCTGCTCTGCTCTCTGCTCTGCTCTGTTCTGCTCTCCTCTGCGATGCTCTGCTCTCCTCTGCTCTGCTCTCCTCTGCTCTGCTCTGCTCTGCGATGCTCTGCTCTCCTCTGCTCTGCTCTCTGCTCTCCTCTGCTCTGCTCTCCTCTGCTCTGCTCTGCTCTCCTCTGCTCTGCTCTGCTCTCCTCTGCTCTGCTCTGCTCTCTGCTCTGCTCTCCTCTGCTCTGCTCTCCTCTGCTCTGCTCTGCTCTCTGCTCTGCTCTGCTCTCCTATGCTCTGCTCTCCTATGCTCTCCTCTCCTCTCCTCTGCTCTGCTCTCTGCTCTGCTCTCCTCTGCTCTGCTCTCCTCTGCTCTCCTCTGCTCTGCTCTCCTCTGCTCTCCTCTGCTCTGTTCTGCTCTGCTCTCTGCTCTGCTCTGTTCTGCTCTGCTCTGCTCTGCTCTCCTCTGCTCTGCTCTGCGATCCTCTGCTCTGCTCTCTCCTCTGCTCTGCTCTGCTCTCCTCTACTCTGCTCTGCGATGCGATGCTCTGCTCTGCGATGCTCTGCTCTCCTCTGCTCTGCTCTCCTCTGCTCTCCTCTGCTCTGTTCTGCTCTGCTCTGCTCTGTTCTGCTCTCCTCTGCTCTGCTCTCTGCTCTGTTCTGCTCTGCTCTCTGCTCTGCTCTGTTCTGCTCTCCTCTGCTCTGCTCTGCAATGCTCTTCTCTGCTCTCCTCTGCTCTGCTCTGCTCTGCTCTGCAATGCTCTGCTCTGTTCTGCTCTTCTCTGCTCTGCTCTGCTCTCCTCTGCTCTCTGCTCTGCTCTCCTCTGCTCTGCTCTGCTCTGCTCTGCTCTGCTCTCCTCTGCTCTGCTCTGCTCTCCTCTCCTCTGCTCTGCTCTGCTCTGCTCTGAGATGCTCTGCGATGCTCTGCTCTGCGATGCTCTGCGATGCTCTGCTCTGCAATACTCAGGGGCTAACGTGCAATGCCTCAAACTGCTGGGAGCCAGAAGCACTGAAGCCTGGAGTCTTCTTTACCCATGGCTGAGAAAACTGAAGGATTGGCTCAACTAGGCCCTTTCTCTACAACTTCTGTGCCTGCCCTCTCCATATGCTCTGGCGTACTCATTAATTTTATGCTGCTATGACAAAATACACATGGCTCCAGATACAAAGAAGATAGTTTAATTTTTAAGCTTCATATCATGGATGTTCAAAGGCATGGCAGAGGCCAGGCTCTGATGAGGACCTCCTGATGGATGAGTCTCCAAATGGCAGAAGTGCTTGTGGGGAGGGGAACCACATGGCAAGCCAGAGACCAAAAGGGGTCAAATTTGGTCTTCTGTAACAACCCATTCCGTGGGGCTCACTCGTGTTCTCTGAGACCTATGAAGAGGTATGCAGTCTGTCCTGAGTGATACTCTACTAGGTTCCACCTCTTAACATTGTCACCTATGGGACCAAACTTCAAGCACATGAGCCTTAGAGAACAAACTACATCCAAACCACTTGGGTTCTCATGACACATAAAAAGATTCTGGAGGAACACCAGGTACTCAGGAGTACCAGGAGTAATGTGACCTTTCATGACCTAGCCTAGGTCATACAGTCAGTTCTGTTACCTGAAGAGAGTCACACACTCCCAACCCAGGGGAAGAAACAGAGGCTCTACTTCTCACTGCGAGGAGAATCAAAGAATGGCCTTCTCACCACAATGTTTCTATTCCTTATTTCATGAACCATACTCCTCATCCAAGGAAGCCCCCCCAAAGTCTCACTGTGACCACTGCCCTAGACACCACAGGTCATCTCTGTCACATATTGTTTCAGTCCTCATCCAGAGAATCCAGATCCATCACAAATGCCCCTCCTGGCCACAGATGTGGAATTACTATGAGTTTGGAAGAGAATTGTGTGCCTGGCAGTGTGGGACTACCATGGTAGACAGACCATACCAAGAGGTTACTGTGATCCATGCCAAGTGGCTACTATGAAAGACAGTATACATGAAAGACTGTCCACACTGAGTGGCCACTGTGTTAGAGCATCCACACTGAGTGGCTGGTTGTGGTAGGCCATCTAAACTGAATGACTGGCTATATAATCTACAAAGCTGTAAAGTCTGGAAGACATGGTTCATTGGATTCAGATGAGCCTCATGGAGAGCTTAGAGCTTCATTCTGAGGTCAAAAGAAAGAGACACATCGGTAAAACATTTGGCTATGACACTACCCTGGTCATGGGAAAAGGAAAGGTAGCATGAGGAACTCAGGGTCTACTAAATAATTTTATTTAGGGTTAGAGATACCACCTGAGTATTCTTATTGAGAGGGGCACTGGGAAGATAGCTCAATGGGCCAAGGGCTTGCTATTCAAGAGTCTGAAGCCCAGGAACAATTAAAAGCTGGGTATAATGCTGTACATTCATAAGACCCAGATCTGGGGGACAAGTGGACATCAGAGTCTCACTGGCCAGCAAGATGAACTGAAACCATAGACTCCAGATTCTGTCTCAAAACATAAAGAGGAGAGCAATGGGGCAAGACACCTCATGGCAGTCTTTGGCCTGCACATGCATACATGCAGGGAAGCACAGTTGTGTGTGTGTGTGTGTGTGTGTGTGTGTGTGTGTGTGTGTGTGTGTACACATATAAAGTGTAACTGTGAGAAAAAAGTGAATGAATTATCCTACATACAACTAGAGTTTAAAGAGAAAATATTGAACCCAGGACACTCTTCCCAGTCAGTGATTTAAGATTCTCAAAGCAAGAGAAAGTTCCTGGGTAAACACTAAATCCAGGGCCCCATCAGGAAAATGCGATCTTAGAGAAAAGAATGATGATGGGGTTAGATACAAAGCCATTTATTAAGACTTGGAATGAGTGTGTTACGTCATAGACTCTTTTAGGCAAAGACCTGCACATTTTAAGGGCAGACACCACTGTCCTCACAACTAAATAATAGAGCTGAGGCTTTGGGGCATTAGTCCCAGAAGCCTCACGGAGAGTTGAGGGTACCACAGGGCATATGTCAGAGATTTCAGAGACATGTCTGTACCTCTAACTTGAGTTTAACGAAAGAGCTTTGTGATGGGCCCATAAAAGCCAGTGTTTCTCGTGGATTCTGTCAGGGTGAACAGAGACCTAAGATGAAGATGCTCTCGGGCTTGGATGATCCTGAGAACAAAGAGTAGGACGAGAAATCGTCTTGTCCTGGCTAATTTTACATCAACATGGCACGAGCTAGAGTCTTAGAAAAGGAGGGTGCCTCAGTTGAGAAAATGTCTCCATGAGATCTGGATGTAGGACATGTTCTTAATTAGTAATCAGTGGGGAAGGGCCCAGCCCATTGTGGATGAAGCCATCCTTGGGATGGTGGTCCTGGGTTCTATAAGAAAGCAGGCTGAGCAAGCCAGGAAGAAAAAGCCAGTAAGCAGCATCCCTCCACGGCCTCTGCACCAGCTCTTGTCTCCAGATTCCTGCCCCCTTTGAGTTTCTGTTCTGGCTTCCTTCCATGATGTAGATGAGTAAGCCAAATTAACCCTTTCCCCCTCCAATTTGCTTTTGGTCATGAAGTTTCATTCTAGCAATAGTAATCCTAACTAACAGAAGTTTGTACCAGGACTGTGGAGTATTTTTATGACAGGCCTGCCCATTCTGTTTTAGGGAGGATTGTAAAAGGACTTGGGAACTTTGTGGAAGAAGAGCCATTGAGTGTTCAGTGCTTAGTGAGTTACTCTGTAGGAGCTTGAGATGTTGAAAGCAATGACGAAGATGAAGTCTTGGCTTGTAAAGTTTCAGAGGGAAGTTTCAAGACTATCAGAGCCACTCACTGTCTCGAATTAAAGGTATGTGGTTCTGGCTAGCTGGAGTTGAAGAATTAGCAAGATCAACAAGATAGCAGAACTGCTAAAGTGAAACCCTTGCTTTACTGGGATACTTGATACTGGTTGGCTGGAGAAGTTAGTGATGATTAAGACTAGCATTATTGAAATGAAATCTTCTGGGAGGTGTTTCCTGAGAGTCAGCCTACAGAAACTGTAGTCAAACTTTGTGGGGTAATGGTCACCCAGGTAGTATTGGTTTTGAAGGCATGAAGAGGTCATGGAGTACAGCTGAGGCTTAGCACTGTGAAAAGCCAAGAGAGGCCATTGGTAAAGGTGCAGCCTTGGTGGCAATTGAAGGCTCAGGGCTGAAGGGGTCATGCAAAGAGGTTAGGGCTTGACACCAAGAAGACAGCCTAGGAGAGGCTATTGGTGAAAGTGCGTCAGTTGCAACAGAAGGCCCCAGCATTTTGGAGATTCAAGAACCATGGGATGACCACCAAGAATAGCAATAGCCATGGAATGGAGCAGGCCAGAGCCTAGAAGACAAGCTGTATGCTACAGAAGGCAAAGCTGGAGAAGTGACCCAAGCTCTTTGGAGGAATCCAAACAATTATGAATGGATCCCAGACACTGGACATTGCTTTGTTCTGTGATGTTAATGTTAATTTGTGGTCTTGGGGATGAACAAGAAAGGAAAGGTTATGGCTTAATAATAATGTTTGTGTCTCAAGTTAAGAAGGGGTCAATTTTCCTGCCTAATTTATGTCAACTTGGCACACCTAGAGTCATTTGAAAGGAAGGGACCTCAATTGAGAAAATACCTCCCTAACATCAGGTTGTAGCAATTAGCGGTTGATACAGGTAGTGCCATCCCTGTGCTGGTGGTCCTGGGTTCTTTAAGAAACCAGACTGTGCGACTCATAAGGAGCAAACCAGTAAGAAGCAGCCTTCCATGGTGTATGCATCAGCTCCTGCCCTGTTTGAGTTCCTGACCTGGATACATTCAATGATAAACACGAGCTGTAAGTGTAAACCAAACAAACCCTTTCCTTCCCAACTTGGCTTTGGTCACGGTGCTTCATCACAGCAATAGTAGCCCTAATTCTTCACTGCTTTAATCTGTTACACAGATTCCCTGACCTTCCAGCTGCTTTACCCAGTGGCATGAGGCAGAACTGATGTTTTGTGACTTCTGAACTTCTGTCACGAGAGGCCTTGCAACCCTCTTTCTGGTTCTTTCAGAACACTGCTGTCTGTGCACAAGCCCAGTCTAACCTCCAGAGGGTGAGACTTCTCATGGGAAGAGAGAAGCCCAGACACCTCTGTCATCCCAACCATTTACCCAAGCCAGCTACGGTCCAATGTATGATATGTGATGATCAGACAATATGCTATCAGCCACTCATCTCCATTCCACACCAGTGACTCCCCCGCCACATACCAACAACAACCCAAGAGCCTAGAGAAGCCCAGAGGAGTTCATTAGCCAAATTGCCAATCCACAAAGTTGCGATCAAATAATTTCTGCTGGTAACCAGTACATTTCAGGGTGGTTTGTTATAGAACAATAAATAACCAAGACAGCCTTCGAAGGCATAGACTCACAATCGGTCTCCCAAGAAGTCTGAATGAATTGCACAAGGTACAAACAGACAGAAGAGAATAGAGTGGGCCAGAATCCAGGGTCCTCAACCAACAGGGCAAAGTTTTTATCATAAGACCATACTGTTACCTTAGTTTCTCAACTACTAAAAAATAGAGGGGGTGGGTGGGATATAGAATGGAATGGCCCAAAGGAACCATGTCAAATGGCAAAAGACAGTTTTAGATAAACACACATCCAACTTCTACCTCAGTGAATATTTTCTGCATATACTTGATATGGGCATATTTTTGACATATATTAAGCTCTATACATTAAGGATTTTTAGTACATTGGAGATGTCATTTCCTAAAATTAAGTCCCGGGGATTGTCACACACACCCGTTCGTGATTAGCCTCTTCCCCAGATCTATGCACATGCTTCCAATTCAGAGTACTGGGCAAAGACACGGAGCTTATGACGGTGAGCGAAAGCAGCCATGGACTGGGAGACCATGTGGATGTCACACTCTCACACGAGTTTGGCACTCCCTCACGTCCTTCACAAATACACTGATGTGTGCACAGTGGGAAACCATGGCAGAAATGAGGCAGACATCGACGGATGAGCTTACACGCAAACACAGGGAGTCATGCCCGTCACACAGATGGTTTGCACTTACCTTTTTCTGACATATAGCAGATATTTCAGCTGTAAGGGGAAGGCACACAAAATATCAACAAAGCAAGAGAGCCCGTTTTAAGTAAGGGCAACCACGAAGGTAATAATAATAATAAAAAATACAGTCTAACTAATGTAAACAAATGGACTTCATCAGAAAAGCTTTGGATTTGCCTTATAAATTACCACCTACATTTACTGGCCTCTATTTTCCCCTCAAAGGCATAAGACATTCCTCGATGTTCTAATCATTTTAAGGTTTTAGGGTGTGCTGTAACTATGTCTCAGACTCTCGCATCTAATATAACCTCAGATATGCTAAGGAGGTCAGTCAGGTTAAAGCATATCATTCCATCTGGTTGTTTGGTGGATGGTGACACTCAGAAGGCTTCCTCGGGATCAGAGAAGCGGTTGGTGACAAAGCCTCCAGATCAGCTAAGGACTCTGGGCTCCTGCTCACTGCTCTTTCTGTGACAGTGATGCAGAGGGATGGGCAGTGCTTGGAGTACCAGCCTGAGATGGTCTGAAATGTCAAGACTAGGGGAGACACTTATCTTCATCTACTCTGACTTGAGCCATCCGTCTTCACTAGTGTGAGGCAGCCTATGGTTACTTATGAAAAATGTCTTGTCAGGCATGAGTAGATCCATTGGAGCAAGGCAGTCACACTACTGTCTACTAATGAGATTGACCTTAATGAATGCATAAGAATTCTTTCCGGTTTGCATTTTGTGTTTCCATGGAGACTGATATCTTGAGAGCAGTAGAAAATAATTTTTCTGAGAATCTATCACCATTTTCCCTTAAAATAGTAAGCCTCCCCCCTAACCCGAAATGGACTGATACTTTATTTATAGAATAGTCTGTGTTACACTAACTCAAAAGATTAGAGGAAGGTGTTTTCCAGGCCCTGCCTGTAAGTTAGAAATGGATACCAAAACTCAGTAAAATGTATAACTCAGTGTTTAAAACTCACTCTATACAACCCTTTGATTACCTACTGGATGCATTAAATAATCCCATGTTAAAGTCACATCTCAGGTAAATAGCCTAAAGCTGATATCAATTCTTCCACAGATGGACTAAAAATGGCGGCCAGAATTCAGAAACCTGTCTGATATTTCACAAGTACTAGTATCTGCGGAACTGAACACTGATTTGTGCTCCTTTAGAGCCAGATCCTCAGGAGACAAGAGGCTGCTTGAACTGGGACATTAAGTCCTAGCTGGGCAATGTAGCAGAATCCTATATTGTTAAGAAAACGAACAAATTAAAGTAAGACAAGAGAAAAACAAGCTGGCCGGGTATGCCCTCGTTGTAGGCAAGCCTGTGCTCTCAGCACTCGGGAGGAAGAGACAGCAAGACTCAGGCTTCAGTGCCAGCCTGAGCTACATCAGTGAGACCTTGTCTCAAAAAAAAAAAAAAAAAAAAGAGTAACAGGTATTTCTGAATGTGACTTCCAGTATCAGAGCAGCTGAGGCTCCTTATTTATTGTGCCTGGTTTGAAGCGTAGAAATGTGCCTCTGTCCCTACAAGCCCAAATCTTCCTACACATAAAGTAGGAGGCTGATAGCATTGCTCCGCGTTAGAGATTCTCCTCACATTGATTTCTTTCTTAAAGTTGGTATAACGTAATGTTAAAAGGGGGGATTTCAAAGAAGCCGTATGATTTAAGTTAAAAGAAGAGCTCACGGCTCTTGCTTGCATCAGACTTCCTTCGGGTGGCCTCTCCTGCTAGTCCCTTTACTACCTGCGTCTGTAGTCACAGTCCTTGCTGTGTCCTTGAGCGGGGTCAGTACCGCCAGCTTCCCAACCCTTGTCTGTCCTCAGCTTTCCTGAGCGCCTTTGCTTTCCGATGAAGCCCTGATTGGCTGGTTGCAATACTCTCTTCTCCGTGTGTAGTCTGATTGGCTGGCTGCAATACCCTCTTCTCCGTGTGCAGTCTGATTGGCTGACTGCAATACCCTCTTCTCCGTGTGTAGTCTGATTGGCTGACTGCAATACCTCTTCTCCGTGTGTAGTCTGATAGGCTGGCTGTAATAGTAGCCTATCGACTTCTAACACACAGCTTCCAGACTCTAACAGGCTTCGTGGAGCACCACAAACCTAATCTTTTCATTAAAAGGCATTAGATTCACTTCCTCCCTATCTTACTGATTGGGAGACTGGCTCTTGGAGCAATTAAAAGATGTCCCCTCACCGCCCCCCCCCCAAAAAAACAGAGCCAGTAACAACAGTAGCAGGAAAAAGGACCGACCTGCCACAGCAACCTCGGCAACCTGTTCTACACACAGAAACTCCTCCAGACACAACTCAGCCCAACTGTAGTCACACACAGTGCTAATTGTGACATCTAACCTTAATTTTTGGTAGAATTGAAAGCGCCCTCCCTCATTGTTAAGTGTTTAGGCATATTATAAACAAGACATTGATGGAATGCCTCGGGTCACTGAATATTCCTAAAAACCTGAGGCTTGGTTGCTGTCTTTATAAAACAGGACAAAAGGAGATAAAACAACCATGTCATTAGTCACGATTACTCATTTTCCATCCTTTCCGGAGAAAGCCTTACCTTGTGGCAGGAGAACATCAATCAACCACTCGCTGTGGTCCCTAGGATGAAAAAAAAAAAAACGAAATTGGTTTCTGAGCCTCTCTGGAATGTTCCTCTGCGCATGTCTGCCCGTGAGTTAGGCACTACTGATCAAAGCTTCTCATAGGCAGAGTAATTAAGAGCACCGTCATAAACTTTTAAGGCATCTCCGCAGCCTTCTACCTGGAGCTACTTCAAAATCAGAGCTGCACCACTGCATGGAATTGCCCTCTTGTGTCCTCTGAGACAGACGTGGCAACTTTTCAAAGCTGAAGTCGCCCAGATAACGGCTCTGCTGTGTTAAATGTGTTAAATGTTTTTAGAGGGTTAACCTCTAAAAACCATAGCGAAAGCTGTGGCAGGAAAGCCGGTAACCAACTCTCGTGCAAATGGCTTTCCTGGCTGTCTGATTGTTCTCGTACCTACCCTGAAATCCTCTCGCTGCATTCTTCGCAGAGATACAGTGGAGGTGGCTTATCGCCCAAAGCTACTGACAAGGACGGGTCTATACACATCTGCAACAAATGACAGACAAGACAGTCACCTCTCCTGCAGACCACATCCCCCGCCTGTGAGACATAGAGGTTGACAATGACAGAGTTAGAAGCCAGGCAGAATAAACTGTTTTAGAAGAACCCACCCCTATGTAAACCTGCTCTGCCCAGGAGCCCACACGGGGCATGTAAATGTGGCTGCCAGGGTTCCTCTCTTTGCAATTTGCAATTCAAGTAACAAACGCTGTCAAGAAATAAATCCTCCCTCCTGCCCACAGTGCTGAAAGATCCTCCTGTTATCAGGCTGCTCCGAAGCGGGTGACAAACAGAGCGATCTCTCTTTAAGAAAAGGAAACTCCATCATTAAGATTTCAAAATCATTAACTGACATCAAAATGCTGGCAGTGGAGGCTGTCACATGAAATCTAGCATGGTGGGGTGCCTTTCCTCACTCCTGAAGCTTAGCTCTGACTCAGGCTCCATTCCACTTTTCTCCCCACGCCCAGCCAGCAGGTCGTTTACCCCCTTGTCTTCTTTTTATTGCCGAGCAGCTCACTAGCCAGAGCAAGAGATGAGAAACGTTCACAGTATAGTTAGTAGAGTGTCTGGATGTTTAGATGGTTTAAATCAGTCACCAATCAGGTGACTAACTGCTTAAACTTTGCATCTGTTAAAATCTCTAGTCTTTCCAAAGTCTACCCTGCAGTCTGTGCTTGCGTTCAAGAATAATATACTACGCCTATGGTTTAGCTGCACCTGCAGGTAATGTGCCTGGTTCTCAAACCCTTCTGGAATGTCTCCATCTTTAGCTGTTTCCCCTGATTTGAAGGAGGAAAGTGACTGGCATTTATAATCCCAACTGTAACCCAAAGCTAAAATCCTGAGACGTTTTAGTGACCAAAATTGCTAGATGTAAATAAAGCCAACAAAGTCAATAAATTGCATATTAGCTCACGCTAACAATCTACTGTGAAATATTCCCTACATCGATTTAATAGAACACAGTAACCAACTACTGTGTCCAACCAAATAGACATTGGCGGTTTTTCAACAAATGATCGGAGAGTATTTTAGGTTTTGTAAGTCTTTGTCACAGCTACTCAACTCTTGAAGGTATCGCATAAAAGCAGCCAATCGATCTGTAAGCAAACGAGCAAAGCTGCATTCCAATAAAACTTTATTCACAGTAACAGACAGTGGCCACATTAGCAGCAGCCACCATAGCAGTGGTACAAAGTTTGCTGACCCCGTTTTTACATAATAGGCTTCAGGCAACTTCACAAAGTGAACTTTAAATGACACCAGGAGTAACTCACAGTGGAATGTGACAGAAGACTTTAAGTTCTGACACATTTTCACCCACATTTTCACGTCTCTATGGCGACGACGGTTGGCTATTACTTAAAAAGTGCCATTCCCATGGGCCAATCATTAAAGCCTCAGAATACCATGCTTGTGACAGAGTGAGCTCTGCCGAAGATTCATCTGCTCCCCCTGAGCGTCTCCATGCACCCCATCCTGAGCACTGTTAGTTCACGCTCATTCCCAATAAGCCACAGAAATGTCTAGCAGACGAACTGGTTTCCATGAGAGCAACAGTCATTAGAGACTGGCTGCCTGGCTTCTGAAACAGAGGCAGGAGTTTGAGGCCAGCCTGGTCTACATGGTGAGTTCTCAGTCAGGCACAGCCATATGATGAGTCCCTGTCTTAAGAAAAACAAAACAACAACAAAAAGAATTTATAATCTATGCCCAGTGTGCAAGCTCGGGAGAACAGATAAAGAAAAACATTTCAAATAACTCATATCCATAATAGGTCATTTCCCCATTAGTGAAATGATCCAATTCAAGACAGATTAGATTATATTAAGGGCAGATTTATTGGAAAGCCGCTCTTGAGCAAGTTCACTGGCCCCAAGGATTGAGGCCAGGGGAGTCGCCATGAGGAGATGGGGGTGGGTGGGGATGGGGGCTCTCACAGAGAGAGAAGAGGAGAAGAGGGAGAGAGAGAGGAAGAAAGAGGAAGATAGAGACAGAAACAGAGACAGAGAGCACACTGAGAATGTGTTTGGATTATATAGGGAGGAGCCTCTCGGGGAAGGGCAGCCGGGAGAACCTGGAGGCCAGATCTGCTTTGATAGGTAAAATAGCCACCCCAGTCCCTTGTCCCAAAGTCTAAAACCGAACAATCCCCATTCTGCACTGTTGTTTTTTTGGTAGGTATTACTGGCTTTCACTTCACATGGGAGCCTGTCTCTAACGTTATTCGAGTCACACTATGTTGAGCCCCTCTGCTCTCCTTCCCAGTGAGCAGAATGATGGCTGCCTAGGGTGCTGGAGACCCTGCATCCCTGTATCCTGGTGGGGGTGGGCCTTTAGGAGCAGCCTGGCTATGAAGAAGCCCTGCTGAGCCAGCCCCACACAGGAAGCATGGCCCAGAATTTTAGTTTTCTAGAAAGTGAAAAGCTAGAAATCAAAAAAAAAAAAAAAAAAAAAAAAAAAGTCAGGGAGAACGCACTTAATGACAACATCTCCCAAGCATATCATGGTGGTGTCTGCAAATATTTGAACGTACTAAATGCAACTGTTTACGTTCAAGTAGTCAGTTTTAAATTTAAACAATTTCTATGTGAATTTCATCTCGATAAAGGAAAAAAGAAAAATACCAGAGCAGGCTGGTTGCGCCCAGCCTCCAGGACTAGCTTTTGGCATAAAAGTAAGGTCAAACCAGATGTGTGCGCTGGGCAGTCTGCCTGGAAGAGGAGAAAATCTAATTTCTCCTTTCTGTGATTAGATGGCCAGAAAGCATTCCTAACCAGGAAGCCAGAGGCTACCTGAGAATTCAGTCTGGCATAAAAGCAAGGGAAAAATAACCGAAGAAACCTGTAACAGGCAAAAAAGAAGGAAAGAAAACCCAAAAACGAAAGCAAGAGGGAGCCTCAGACGCCTCATCGCTATGAAAAGCCACTGACTGCACGAACCACGTGGGATCCACGTGGGATCCACCAAGTGCTTACCGCAATGCCCTCACGCCAAAGAAAAAGACCTTGAACCCCACAGCTCCTGAAGTTCGGAACGCGGTTATGTAAGAAAACGTGCAGTGGGAATCCTGTGCTTCTGTCCCTGCCTCACTCGCATCTACTCTTCCAGTTTTCTGCCATTCAAGGCAAGGACCCAAGATGAGCATAGGAGGAAAGCGTCCGCTAGATGAGGCATGTGGACCGCCATGTTACCGTCACCGCTCCTCGCATGCATACTGTTAGTCCTTTACAGCCACCAAATCCCATTCTCTCTCTTCTTTGCTCCTGTAGAATGGCGGCGCTAGCTTTCTAGTCTGTAGGCACTAACACAGTGAGCTAGACAAGGAAACGGAACCCCAGTAACTATACTTTCTCAAAAGAGCCTGTAAATTCTCCTAAACTCAGCCGGCACCCACTCTGGACAGGGCAACATTAACCCATGCAAACCCTATCCCTGGTCAAGCCACCCTCGTGTCCTGCATCCCACAACTCTTATTACCAGCAATTTTGTCTGTTAAAACCTGTGGTTGTGCCTATGAGTATCTAACCTCCAAGACTCAACGAGGTTTCATTGAGATTGAACAACATGAGGGAAAGGCCGAGGCTGAAAGTTAGACGACCTTGCTCTGTCTTCTAGTTTTATGCAAACTACCCACTGGACCCTCCAGTTTCTTGGTTCCGTGAAATGGTTTCCTTACCTCTAGAGTGATCTGCTGTGTGCACGCCAACCAAACACCGCTCAGTCAACTACCCCACATGCGGGATTTGAGCTAAGACTTAACAAATTTGTCTTACAAGTTTGAAGTTGCACAGTCCTGTCACAGACCCTCAGAAGTGATCAGCAGAGAGGGGAGGGTTTCTGAATGCATTGGCTCAGATAGAAGCCAGTTAAAGACCGGTCTGTCAGTTAAAGATGTGTTTGTCAGGATTCTTTGGATAATTAGCTCAATGCCATACAGATAGATCTTGGCTGTGAATTCACAGCCCAAACCCACAGAGACTGCTGTTACTCTTGCCCAGATACTATTCGGTCACCGTTGAGGGCAAAAGTGCTTGAGATGGACCACAGAGCTCTGCTTCACAGACATGCACACAACTTCACTGAGCAGGCGACTAACCGCACCAGTGAGAACGCAGGCACAGACCGAGCTTGGGGAGCAGTACCTTCACAGCCGGCTTGTTGATTGCATTGTGACATTCAATGTGCTGGCAGTGGATGGGATTCCAAGCTGAAAAGCAAAAGAGAGCCAGTGAAGATTCCTTGCTAAGGTTGCTTATGCTCCTGTAAAAAAAACACAGCGGATATCGCACAACGTTTCTTTCTCCTAAATAAAAGTGTCACCAGATAGCATCCTAACAGAATCAATCACCTATGGAAAACAGATTTAAAATCAGTCCAAGATAGGGTGACTCTGTCCACTTTCTCTGGGAAGGAAAGCAAGTGGGATGCAATCTCAGAATGTGACAACGCTGACAAGTTCTCAAGGTGCCCCAGAGATATTTTCACTGGATTCCCCAGCAGTTCTGCAAGGAGGTGTGGCAGGTTATGTCACAGCTCATACCACATATTAAATTACATTTTAGAAGGTTAAGTTGCCCACAATGGTCACAGACTGTTGCAAGCTGAAGCTAGAAGCTGCAGTGCTAGGTTTCTGACCTGGGCTCATCTCACTGCGGGGCACTGTGCAAAATGTCCCATGCTTTTAGCACCGGAAGCTTACTAGGCAGCAATCTGGTGGGTCAGAAGGGATTCTCCACCGTTTCAGTTCCCACCCTACCTTCCTCAACTGGAGGCTAAGAAGATAAGTTTCTTGCCTGAAGCACTGAGCCTCAGCTAGTTTGCTGATACCTGTACACAAGTCCCTAACTCACTATATAAAGAGCAGGGGGAACAAAACAAGCAAGGGACCTGAGACAGAGCAGAAAACAAGATAACCAGTAATGGCCCTTTATACAGTCTAATGCAGTTAACAGCACACTGTCATTTAAATGATGTAAAATGTTTGTATCAGCTTATCTGCTGATACCTGTTTACAAGTCCCTAACTCAGTATATATAAAGAGCAGGGGAAAATAAACAACAAAACAAGTTATCTGAGATGGATCAGGAAACAATATAACCAGTAATGGCCCTTTATGCAGTCTAATGCAGTTAAGAGCACACTTGTCATTTAAACGATGTAAAACATTTGAATGCTTCAAAGTAGAGCCCTCTCTGAACTGCCATATTCTAACCTTATGGAACAACAGGTCAATTAATTCTAAAGGGAGACAGGAAATACTGGCAGGAAATAGTATTCTAATCACAGATTCACATCTGCTTTGAAAGGGAAAAAATGAATAAATAAATGAAATCACTTGAGTTTAAGGATTACATAATAATCATATTCATTTCCAATGGGGAGCAAAGGCAAGGAGACTGAGAATGGCAGTAAGTTTCCTTCTGCAATCGGGGAAACTTCACATCTACCTTTAAACTGTACACTGCTGCGAGTATGGGGGACAAATGCCCCATTTCTCCAGCTGAAACTCGTGAGAGACATAACTCGTCCATTACAGCATTCTCCCTGCTGAGTTTTGTGATGAATCCTCCTTTCTGCTGAACTCCAGTCACCCCAAGTCAAACCAGGTTGGCACGCACAGTGACATCTGCTGACCTCTCTGACCCCATCTATTAGCAGATAGGTCATGTTTAAAACATATTGGCTGCTGTGGCACTGGTACAAATGGATTAGCATATGCAGTAGCCATGACACCAGATCAGGGCTCTAATGACCTCTGCTCTGTGGATGAGGGAAGTGTATGAGAGGACCAATCCCTTTGGGTTTTTTTTTTCATCCATTTTTACCAGTGAGTCAAGGACAGGTCCTTGGATGATCCCCTGAAGTAACTTTCCGACATCGATGGGAATTATTAACCCATAGTTCATAGAAGCTCAAGAAGTTGTAGTCAAGATTCGGCAAAGGAAAAAATACATCAAAACTTATTAAAATCAAATTGATGAGGAAAACCAGAAATCAGCCATTAAGAACAAAAGATACATCATCAATAGAGGAATAAAGACAAGAACAATCACTGATGTTTTCTTAAAATCAATGCAAGATGGGACATAGAAAAGTTAAGTTCAAACAGGTCTAGAAGCTTCCTGCGTCCTGGCTAACCATCATAGTGCTGGGAGGGGCTATGCAGTCTGACGGGTGAAGCTCTCAGGGAAGGGCTATGCAGACTGACGGGTCAAGCTCTCAGCAGCAGTCAGACTCAGCCCTGGGCCCTGTGTACAGTACTACCGATCCAGGCAACGTGCAAATAGTGCCAAGTCTGTTATGAGTGTAGTCAACCACTTCCTGGTTGCATTTAAGGTCACTCCACGGGAGGAAATTCACATCTGCTACTGTAAACACAATCAAAAGCCTGCAGCTGAGAGAGTGGTGTAGGGTCATAAGTGGGAAAGTTATGGTTGTTGTTTTGTTTGTTGTTGTTGACATTGGTGTTTTTTTATGATTTATTTTTATTTTATGTGCCTTGCTGTTCTGCTTGCTTGTACATGTGTGTGATGGTGTCAGGTCTCCTGGAACTGAAGTTACAGACAGTTGTAAGCTGCCATGTGGGTGCTGGGAATTAAACCTGGGTCCCCTGGAAGAACAGCCAGTGCTCTTAACCCGTGAACCATCTCTCCAGCCCCTGTTGTCTTGTTAAATGCACATGACGTGCCTATCAAAGTGCCTTCAAAATAACTGTTTTTGTCCAAGGTTAGGCCTGCCATCAACGTTGACTGGAGACGCTTTTATTTGCAACAGACAGAAGTAAAGAGAATCATAACTGATGTATGAAAAAAAGTGATGAGAAAAGGTGATTGCTGAATGCACTGGTATAACTGCGACATATATAGCACACACACACATATGCACACACACATATGCACATACACATACCACATACACCCACATACCACATATGCACACATACACATGCACATACCACAAATGCACACACATCACATACATGAAGACACACACACGTACATGCACACACATACCACGTATACACGCACACACATGCACATGCCACAGACACAGGCATAACACACATGCACACACACATAGCACTCTTCTCTTACACACATACACACACACACCCCACACACATGCACACATCTACACACATGCACGCTAGGCTCAAGGAACATCTTTGAAGCAGGGGCAGAGAGAATGTAAGAGTGGAGGAAATGGGGAAGGGGTGGGGAACACTGGCTTCTGGGTACGACAGGGATTGAACTCACAACGGCAGTGATCATCTGCAGGGGAAAGATTTGCACACACGACTCAGCCTATTTACAGCTTGTCACAGAGCGGGCAAAAGACGGCTAAGGCTGAGGGTTTATACCCACTTAACAGTTCTCAGGAGAGGGAGAACATTTCCCTGAGTGGTGTAGCCACTGGTCAGGTTCCTGTGCTCCTGTAAGCAACACCACCCCGCTACCCCACCTCCAACCCTGCAGCCCTCCCCTTGCACCTGTAAGAAACCCTCCTGAGGTCATCAGAGAAAAGACTGAGGCAGAAAAGGAGCTAGCTTGGAACAGAAAGAATCCGAGGCAGGTGGAGGAGAAAGAAGAGACAGTCGTGGGGTGAAGGAGATGGAAAAACATCAGAACATGTATGAAAACAACAAGTGAAAGCCGCTGCTGTATATAATTAAAATATACACTAGAAGACACCAGAACCACATCTTCTGTGGGCTGAAAGAAAACAACTCAGCTTAGAATTCTACATCCAATAAAAATCTCCCTTACCAATATATGCTAAACAAAGGCTGTCTGGGATAAAGGTGAAAAGGAGCAAGGGACCAAGTGAAAACATTCTTCCATCAGCGTGTGAATTATCACCTGAGGGTAGACAGCTTCGTTAAAGGTGCACAAGCCTTGGAGAAAACTTTTTTTTTTTTTTTTTTTTTTTTTTTTTTTTTTTTTTTGGAGCTGAGGACTGAACCCAGGGCCCTGCGCTTGCTAGGCAAGCGCTCTACCACTGAGCTAAATCCCCAACCCCGAAAACTTTTTTTTTAAAGCAAAAAACTATTAATCCAGCATAGAAACAAAATGAAATGTTTAAAGAGTTAACTCCAAAAGTTGAGATAGTAGTAAAGAACAAATGTAAGTATAACATCATGTAAGTAATAAAGTAAAGCCACAGAAGTCATAAAGGGCCATGAGGAACCCACCCCTCTCAGCAGTCACACTGTGAGGGGCCGAGACAATAGGCACATTGCATGTAAATGTTCTAAAAGGTAGGGCTTGTGAGATGAGATTCTTCCAGAAAGCATGCCTCTATTACGTGTATGTGAGAAACACTCAAATTACGAAGAAATGGATAAACCGAAAACTGTGCCATGTAAACAACTCATACACAGAATCTAGAGTCTCCACAGAGATGTCAGGAAAGCTGACCCAGGACAAAAATATGAGCAGAAGAAAACGGTTCTCCATAAAGATGCAAAGAACCAACAGAGCAAGGCACAGCACAACCCTAAGTGCAGGTAGATTTACTAAATAGACAGAACCAAGGAAAGGAATTCACAATTATAGCTGTGAGTTTCAACAATCTTCTCTCATTCACTAATTTGAAAAAAATGAATAAACAGAAAGGCAATAAAACTGTGCAAATGAAACAAGACTCTCACACAATAATGATTCTCCGTGCACTCCCTGAATACACACTATTTTAAACTACATCTGTAACATTTAGTAAGATGGATAAGAGTCAAAACTTGTCTTAAGTTCTTTGATGACACTGAGATTCCATTGAAGATCCACAACACAGAGGTATCTAGAAAATCACTAAGTATTCATATTTTAAAATACTTCTAAGCAATACATGAGTTAAAGTTCTCCTTTAGCTCAAGATGTAACTCATGTAACTAACGCAAGAATTGTTAGAAAGTATCCAATGCCAGGATGTAACAAATTTGTGACAGACACAACAATTTCATGAGATCCCAATGGAAACAACATTAAAAGGGAAATTTACAGCTTCAAATTCTTATGGTAAAAATACAAAAGGTCTAGGAACATTTATGCTGTATGCTGTTTCTTTAAGAAGATTGGGGAAAAAATACAAAATCAAGTACGGTATTAAAGAGAGGAAGAAAATCATGCAGACACAAGCAGAAGTTAATCAAACTGAAATCGTAGAAACAGAACAGAAAAGGGATAAAGCGGCTCCGGTACCGAGTCGCGCTCACGTCTGTCCTTAAGACTCCCTTCGGTGGCTCCAGGACCCTCTTTCCTTCCTCCGCAGCGATCCTACTGCCAGAACTTCACCATGTCCATTCTCAAGATCCATGCTAGAGAGATCTTTGACTCCCGCGGGAATCCCACCGTTGAGGTGGATCTCTACACCGCAAAAGGTCTCTTCCGTGCTGCGGTGCCCAGCGGTGCGTCCACTGGCATCTACGAGGCCCTAGAACTCCGAGACAATGATAAGACCCGCTTCATGGGGAAGGGTGTCTCAAAGGCTGTTGAGCACATCAATAAAACTATTGCACCTGCTCTGGTTAGCAAGAAACTGAATGTTGTGGAGCAGGAGAAGATTGACCAGCTGATGATCGAGATGGACGGCACCGAGAATAAATCTAAGTTTGGTGCAAATGCCATCCTGGGAGTGTCCCTGGCTGTCTGCAAGGCTGGTGCCGTGGAGAAGGGGGTGCCCCTTTACCGTCACATTGCCGACTTGGCCGGCAACCCTGAAGTCATCCTGCCGGTCCCAGCTTTCAATGTGATCAACGGCGGTTCTCATGCTGGCAACAAGCTGGCCATGCAAGAGTTCATGATCCTGCCTGTGTGAGTTCTACAGGGCTGGCAAGTATGACCTGGACTTCAAGTCTCCAGATGATGCCAGCCGGTACATCACACCCGACCAGCTGGCTGACCTGTACAAGTCCTTCATCAAGGACTACCCAGTGGTGTCCATTGAAGATCCCTTTGACCAGGACGACTGGGATGCTTGGCAGAAGTTCACAGCTACTGCAGGCATCCAGGTGGTGGGGGATGACCTCACAGTGACCAACCCTAAGCGGATCGCCAAGGCTGCAGGCGAGAAGTCCTGCAACTGCCTCCTGCTCAAAGTGAACCAGATTGGCTCTGTGACCGAGTCTCTGCAGGCGTGTAAGCTGGCCCAGTCCAATGGCTGGGGTGTCATGGTGTCCCATCGATCTGGGGAGACTGAGGACACTTTCATTGCCGACCTGGTGGTGGGGCTCTGCACTGGGCAGATCAAGACTGGTGCCCCCTGCCGATCTGAGCGCCTGGCCAAGTACAATCAGATCCTTAGAATCCAGGAGGAGCTGGGCAGCAAAGCCAAGTTTGCCGGCAGGTCCTTCAGGAACCCCCTGGCCAAGTAAGGCATGGACCGGAGATCCCTGGAGCTACCAGATCCTCTGTCTCTGATGTCATCCAGGCGGCTCAAGGCTGGCCCAGTGCTTGCCCCTCCCATGTCACTGCTTCCTTAGACGTCCACCCCGACCACCTGGAGTCCTGCTGGAGCCCCCAGCTTTGTAATCATGTGATCGGTCTGAATCATTGTTTCTGTCACCTGACTTTCCAGCTAGTGTCTGGAGCCCTCTGAACTCCAGCGTAATCTCTAGGGTGCCCACACCATCAAGACTCCCCCCAGTGGTTTACATGCAAAAATAAAAGCTGCAGAAGCCCCCCCCCCAAAAAAAGGGGATAAAGCCAAAAGCCAGTTCCCTGGGACAAATCAATGGATTTGATAAGCTTTCTAACCAGTCTGGGGAAGAGAAAAAAAAAATCACGATACAATATATAAATTACCAACACCGGAAATGAAAGTAGGGAATACTACAGACACGCAGACACCAACGGATCTGTTAACTGGATGAAATGTTTGTATTCTTCAAAAGACACGATTTTAAAATATGTCTCAATGAAAACTATGGAGTACAAGTAGCCCGACAACTGTTACAGATATTGAATTCGTAACATAAAATCTCCCTGTAAAACAAAAACAAAAACCCAAGTCCAGATGGCTTCAGTCAGAATTTAGGATTTCGTGTAAGAATAATCCCGATATAGACTCAGAAAGGGGAAGTGCTGAGACTCTTCTCAACTCATTTCATGAAGCTGGTGTTACTCTGTCAACAAGGCCACTTGAAACATGACAATTAAAAACCTATAAATGCCCCTCATAAATACAGCTTCAAGAAGATTTAACAAAAAAAATTGGCAATAAAACACAGCATAACAATATGGAGCTTATCCCAGAAATTCACAGTTGGTTCAAAAATTCAAATCAAATCAGTGCAGTTTGCTATATCAGGAGCATAAAAAAGAGGAAGTCATACGGTCAGCTCAGCAGAAAGAAGAAACATTTATCCCCACTGACCTTCATTCATTAGCAATCTAGGCGAAGAACAGACCAGAATTGCCTTAATCTGACGTTTAAGAAAAGCATCTGTGGAAAAATCATTGCTAATATCATGTTGAATGGTAAATGAAACCTTAGTATATTTCCCAGAGCTGGGGAGGGGAAGCATGTCTGTCAAACTGGTGTAAGGTCCAAGGTAGTGCTGAAGAAAGGACAGAAAAAGACAGATGCAAAAAAAAAAAAAAATGAAGGACACAGAGAGAGACTGAAACAAAGATGGGTAGGCGTAGATTAAAAAGGAAAAGGAATTTTAAAGTATCCTTATTGGGCCTGAGGAGAGAGTTGAGCAGTTAAAGCACCTGCCCCTCAAGTGCATAGAGTTCCAATCTACAGAACTCAAGAAAGTAGCAGTGCAGGTTGGGGTGGGCACAGTGGCCAGCCTGTAATTCCTGGCTTGGCAATGGAGATAGGGGAGCCCTAGGGAAAGCTGACTAGTAAGTTGGCCTTATCGGTGAGCTCTGGGTTTGACTTAGAGCCCCTACCTCAGTAAATAAGGGGGAGGAACCACCAAGGAAGACTAAGGAGAACCTGGAACCCCTATGCACTCCCATATATGTGAGCACACATACATACACATGTCAAGTAAGCACGCCATACCCAGAGACACATGAAAAAAGGGGGGAAAGTATCTTTCTTTTCAGAGCACATTATAGTCTCTAGGGTGAAAAAAAGCTTAAGAAATTCACATGTGAGACAGGAAAACTTGACCTTATCAAGGTTTCGGGTATAAAGTGAATTTCTAAATCAAGTCGTTTCTACTCATTAGCAGCAAACGAATAGGAGAATAAGTTTTAGCACTATTTACCATAACAATGCAAGCTATACAATACTACCAGCAATTTTCAACAAAATAATTATTACAGCTATACACAAAAGATGAAAGAACATGAAGCCTTAAAGAAAATTTTAAGTCCCTAAGTAAGTGGGAGATTTTATATGCCTGTAGATTAAAAGGCTCAGTGTTGAATCTTCTCAAATTAGCCTATTTATTCAATGAAATATTCAAGTTCTTATTAAAAAATCTAAGCAGATTATTCTATAGAAATGGCAAGCTCCACGAAGAAGCATGATTTAAAAATATACTTTATTGTGAGGGAGTGTTGGTATGTGTACATCTCCTGTGTGTTTATATATGCACATACATGAGAGAGAGAGAGAGAGAGAGAGAGAGAGATCATGTGTGCCTGTGCAAGATGGAGAAAGATCAACATCAACTGTCTTCAATTTTTATACTCCCCACTGTATGCTCTGAGACATGGTCTTTCCCCAATCCTGGAACTCACCAATTCAACAAAACTGGCCAGTTAGCAAGCCTCAGAGATCCCCTGCACCCCAACCCCAACTCCCAACCCCCATCTGCCTCCCTAACATTGAAATCTTAGGCATACACTACCATGCCTGATGTTTTACATGGGTGCAGGTCCTCTATTCTATAGAGCTAAAGTAATAGGATGTAGTTATGGCACCAGGAGAGATGTCGAGCAAAACACACAGTTCTACAAATAGACCTGAAAACCACATGGGCAATCACCTTTCACAGAAGAAAATCAAAATCAATTCAATGTGAAAAAGAAAAATTTTTTCAATGACTTTAGTCGGAATAACTTGGTCCCTTTAGGGGGAAATTCATCCTTCTCTCACTCTACACCAAATGTCCATTCGAAACAGATCATAGGGTAAAACATCAAACTTCTAGGTGCATAGGAGAAAGTTCTGATGGGCCTCTTGATGCAGGCCTGTAATCTTGATGACCTCAGGAGGCAGAAGGAGCAGAAGTTCAAGGCTAACCAAGGCATAGAGTGAGATCAGGTCAGCCTTAGTAAGACCACATCCCTAACTACAGGGTAAATTTGGGTAGATAGGGGCCTGAATAGTGATCTTATCTGACATGCACAAGGCCCTGGATTTGATCCTTAAAGCTATAATAGGGGAAAGAAAAAAGATAATTTCGATATAATCTTAGTAGAGGCAAAGAACCCTAAAAGAAGATACTCCGGGATAGAAGGTTTATGGACAGGAAACCAGGAAAGGGATAACATTTGAAATGTAAATTAAAAAAATCAAATAAAAATATTAACTTGTTGATCCATATGGAAATTCTAAGTTTTCTGTAACCACAATAAGCACCCTGAAACCTTTAATTGGAAAATTCACTCTGACTACCTGTGACAGGGACCATGAGAAACCTTGCTCTAGAGTTAGTAATAAAGATCTTTTTGTATTTTACAGCAGAGAGAGAGAGAGAGAGAGAGAGAGAGAGAGAGAGAGAGAGAGAAGATACTCATCAATCTTAATATATTAAAATGTAAAAATCAATCCTGTTTAGGCTATGGATATTGGGGCCTTGAAAACCTGGGTCCAATTCTGAGCACCAGAGAAAAAGTTAAAAGAACAAAAGTGAAAGATCAACCCAAAAATGCATTAGAGGAAAGAAAATATATAAGAGGCTGAGAGGAAACATGTCTGAAAATTACTCTATGGATGAGCAGATTCTAAGAAAGCATGTATGACAGAACACACAGCCTCTCCAAGTCAGATGCCAAAAACTCATAGAAATTCAGTCTCAGGAGAGACTAACAGATTGGGACAAAATGGATTTGGGTAAGACATGATTAAAATGTGCACAAACTAAAAACAAATAGGCAAAATTAGAAATCTTCCCTTAAAGAAACTGTTTTGAGACAAGATGGCTATTATGTATCTTTGTATTACTATGTATTTATATGTTACTATGTTTATATGTGTTGTTATAAATCTATGTATTACTAAACATCTGTATTACTGTGTATCTATGTGTTGCTGTGTATCTATGTATTACCAATATTACTACATATCTATGTGTCACTACTTACTACTAAGTATCTATGTATCCATATGCAATGCTATGTATCTATGTACTACCACATACTACTATGTATCTATTTATTGCTGTGTATCTATGTATTGCTAAGTACCTATGTGTTACTATGCATTGCTATGTATCTATGTATTAACACATATTAGTTTGCATCTAAGTATTACTATGCAGAACTTGGTCTCAGTCTTTGAATGTGGGATTACTTTGTTGCACAGCCACTACAGATGAGTTAAGCTGATCCTGAGTTAGCATCTGTAGTAAGTTACAGAGTGAAAGAGGCTGAGAAGCTAAGAATCTAGAGAAGAAATAAATATGTGAATTAGTGGTAATAATTGCTACAGATTACAGAAGATAAAATTTTGACTTAATAATCATTGGTATTTCTGAGGAATATGACAAAATAATTGGAAGAAAAGCAATAATTCACACTTCATGAGAGAAAAAATTTTGAAAAGGTATACATTTCAAATTTGTACATTGAAAGTACTTTGTTAGAAGCCAGTGGATAGCTCAGTGGGTAAAGGTGCTTGCCACCAAGTAGGAGGACCTGAGTTCAGGACCAAGAATCCACACAGTAGGAGAAACTCAATTTCCACAAGCCATCCCCTGATGGCCACATGTGTGGTATGGTACATTCACATGTACACATATACACACATAAAAAAATAATAATATAAAAAATTAAAGAAAGTGCTTCATATTACAATCAAGAAAATCATGATAAAGATATTCGACCTCTGAGGCTGGGGATTTAGCTCAGTGGTAGAGCGCTTACCTAGGAAGCGCAAGGCCCTGGGTTCGGTCCCCAGCTCCGAAAAAAAGAACCAAAAAAAAAAAAAAAGATATTCGACCTCGAATGTTCGTGAAAACTTTAAAAATAAATGAAAATCAAGGAGATTTCTCCAAGAGGCAAAATCACAGTGATCTAAAATTCTTCTTCCATGATTCTAAATGCTAGAAAACAATAAACAAATGTTTACACATCTTTCAGAGAAGCAATTTTTTTCATGCAAAGCCATTTTTAAGCTCAAGCTTAAAGAAAGAAACCAAAAACACATTCCATTTCTAAAGGGTTCTCTTTACAGCTCAGTGGCGTATATGTAATGCAACTACACTGTTTTGGCAACTGGCAAAAGAATGGCCAAAGGGTCAAGGTCAACCTCCACTGAAATGTCAAGTTCCTGACACGAAGACAATGAAAATGTTATGAAACATATAAGAGACATAGAAATCATATAATTCAGTAAGTGGGCTTTCAAAAACACTGGACATAGCAAGACGAAAGAATGGATTTGGGGCTGGGGATTTAGCTCAGTGGTAGAGCGCTTGCCTAGGAAGCACAAGGCCCTGGGTTCAGTCCCCAGCTCCGAAAAAAAAGAACCAAAAAAAAAGAAAAAAGAAAAAAAAAAGAATGGATTTGATGACCTAAAAGACGAGTCAATTCTAATTAAAGTACAGCTTGCTTTATGTGTGTATGTGCTCACATGTTTCTATAGGTGTACACACACACACACACACGCACACACACACACACACACACACACAAACACGCACGCGCGCGCCAGAAGTCAACATTAGTGCATTCTTCAATCATTTTTCACCTCATGCTTGGAGACAGGGTTCTTACTAGCTAGAGCTGCTGCCCATTACCCCAGGGAGCTCCTGTGACTCCCTCCCCCACACAGTTATCACATATATCACACCATCCAGCTTACCATGTGAGCACTGGGACTAGTACACGGATGGATCCTCACGCCTGTGCAGCAAGCACTCTATCAACTGAGCCATGCCTCAGTCACCCTCCATGCCCCCTCAAAACAATAAAGTATATAAAACCTCTGGAAGTAACATTAAATACTTTTAGAGTCTCTGGATGAGAAAAGGAAAGACTATCTGAATAGGGTGGCATCCAATTTCTTGAGGTACCAATGGGAGGTGTAAACCACATCCCCTAAAAGCTCAGCAGAGTAAATACAGAGACAACCGCACTCCAAGCATGAAAAGACTATCAAATACCAAATAGCAGGAAAACCTTTGAAAGATGCTAATAGAAAAGGTATTACATTAAATGCTACAATGATTTCTCCTTGGAAGCAGCAAAGTGACACAGATAATGTTAAATGGGAAAACCAGTGTTTACTAATTACTCAAAGATATAGAAATTAAACAATACTCCTACACATACCACAAAGAAAACCTAACGATAACAAATTTTAAATAATCTGAGCGAGTATTAATAAAAATACAACACGGGGGATTTAGAAAGATGTCTCAGTGGCTAAGAGCACAGGTTGCCCTTCCAGAGGACCCAGGGTTCAATTCCTAGCACCTATGTCAAACAGCTCAAAACCATCTGTAACTCTAGTTCTAAGGGATGTGTGCCCTCTTTCGCTTCCATGGACACCAGGCATGAATGTGAACTACAGACATGCATGCAAGCTAAACACACACACACACACACACACACACACACACACCAACACCAACACCACCACCACCACCACCAACAACAACAACAACAACAACAACAGCAACAACAACAAAGTTATAACAATCATTAATAAAAATAACAGCATATCAAAACCTGTCGGGTATAGCAACTGTAAAACTCAGAGTTAACTGGTCATTTATAACAGATAATTAAAAATCAGTCTAATGTTAAAATCCACAGTCTAAGCATGCTCTAATAATCTTTTTAAAAGAGAGAGAGAAATGATAAAATTCAGCTCCAGGAAGTATTAAAAGATGAAGTCATAAAAACATAACCTCTACCTGTCTTCTCTGGTTTTGATTTATTTTAGTTTATATGCACATTACGATGAAATTTCAAGATAAAGGCTTTAAGTAATGGGAAATGAAGCATCTAGAAACTGATCAATGTATGCAAATCCCAACGGTTAACACCACGATGACATGCCCCTGCAGTTAGGCACAACCAGCAGTGTCCGCTCTTCCACTTCGGTTTTCACCAGACCTTCTGGTCTGATGGTCTCAGACCAGGGAACCAAGATGGAGGCCAGCAGTGAGTGGACACGAGGCTTGGGAAGGGCTAGCATGGCATGCCTGCATGCAAAGCCCAGGCAGAGACACACAGGAACTTCCCTGACCACTTGGCAATCTGAGTTTGAGCCTCAGAAGCCACCTAAAGGTTACAAATGACTCTATAAAGTTGTTCTCTGACCTCTACACACAAACCATGGCACATGAGCCCATATGTCCCCATCAGGCACATACACATGCGACAATGATACATTTTAAATGAAAAAGAGGTCAGTCGCCAACTCCTACACAAATCACTGAATTGCGTAATATGTGCATAGCAGTTTCTCGTATCTGCTCAAAGTCGAAAGCCACACAAATATTGATAAAAGAGGACATTTGGAGAATGAGAAGAACTAATGTCTTTAATAATAAAGACTAAGCTCAGTATTAATGTGAGGATGAGTTGGACAGGAGAAGTGCGTACTCTTCTATCTTATTTCCATGGATACCTGAATTAGATGAACGCATCAATTCTATTAAAACCATGTCAGGGACTGCTCACAGGCACACGAGGGGGGCTGGGATCCCAAGACAGTCGCCATTATTTTCTGCCGTTTGGTTGCTATTGTTTGTTTGTTTGCTGTTTGTCTTTGTGGTGCCTCCAAGAGCAATGTACACGGGCTAAAACTGATCCCACAGCCCACGGGACACCTCCACCGTTATTAACACCACACAAGATAAAACCTGGCATTGTTTAAAACTGACAAGACATCAACTGCCAGGTAGAAGAGGCCTGTGAAGCACCATGAAAGATGAGTAGAAAGAACAGAACTTTCAAGGTTTATAAATAAAAATGATTACCAGTTTAAAACTGTATACATAGAGAAAAAAAAGTTTAAGATCTCACACTCTGGGCCTGTTGGATGCGCACAGTAAGAACCTCTCTCAAAAAGGTAAGTAAATAAATAAATAAATACGTAAATACATAAATAAGGCAAGACAATAATGTTTTTCAAATAAATGGAAAGAGATAAAAATTATCCCCAGTAGATTAGCATTAAAGGAAACTAAAAAGTATATTCTTTTAAGAACGCAGATGGCTCAGTGGCTAAAGTGCCCACCAGACAAGCATGAGGACCAGAGTTCAAATCCCTGAATCCTTCTGAACGTCAGGTGGGTGTCACAGCCCCCCTGTAACACAGCACTAGGAAGATGGAGTTGTGGGAGCTAGAGAAAGCTGGCTGGCTTTGTATATAAGAATATAAAAGTTTGAAAGCAAACTGCTGGAAAAAGTTATACCACACAAACACTTTCAAATATCTGCACAGCCACATTCGCTTATGACAAAGTCAATTTTAACTCAGGAAGGGTCAAAAATGATAAAAACCATGCATTCAAAAATGGGGAAAGCTTCCGGGTTGGGGATTTATCTCAGTGGTAGAGCGCTTGCCTAGCAACCGCAAGGCCCTGGGTTCAGTCCCCAGCTCCGGGAAAAAAAAAAAAAAGAACCAAAAATGGGGAAAGCTTCAATACACCTGGAAGAGACTGAATTCTAAGTTTTCAATTTGCATATACTTACTAGCGCCGTCTCAAAATGTCAAAAGTAAATAGATCAGAAGAAGAAGAATTAGACAAACACAATCACAGTAAAACAAACAAACAAACAATAAACACTTCAGAGCTTCCCTCTTGGTAATGCTGGAGAAAGTGAACACCACGCAGTGACAGGGTTGGAGAGGTGGCTCAGTGGTTAGGAGCACTGGCTGCTCCTGCAGAGGACCAGGGTTTGATTCCCAGCACCCGCATGGCAGCTCATAACTGTCTGTATCTCCAATACCAGGGAATCCAATGCCCTCTTCTGGCCCTTTTGGGCACTAGGCAGACACGCGAGACACAAATATGCATGCAAGCAAAACACCCATACACATAAAAGAATAATTTAAGTTTATAAAAAAATGCAATGGCAATGTCGAAGGTTTGAACCAGACAAGTAAGTGACAAGCCTGATTTATTTCACGTAGAATACTGTGCACGTTGTTTTAAATACACTGACATATTTATATGCTCAGCCCTAGAGGAAATTATTTTAAAAATAAACAAATAATATAGGACTCTGAAGATGGATCAGTCAATAAAGCGTATGCTATGCAAGAACAATGGTCTGAATTTGATCCCAGCACTCAAACAAAAAGGCTAGACATGGCAAAGTGTGCCCGCCATTCCAGAGTTGGTGACAGAGAGATGGGAGCTCTCCTGGGGCTTACTTCAGTGCAGCCAAACCAGAATTTCAAGTTCAGTGAAAGATCCTGGCTCAAAAAATAAGATGGAGCCTGGCACAGTACATATGCTTTAATTCCCATACTTGGGAGGCAGAGGCATGTGGATGACTCTGAATTTGAGGCCAGCCTGGTCTACGTAATGAGTTCCAGGTGAGCCAGGATTATCTAGTGAGACTGAGTATCAAAAAGAAAAAAAAGGTAAAAGATACCTGGCAACAACCTCTTGCATCCACACTCACATGCACCACACACACGTGTGCACATGTGGACACACATGAACATTTATACATGGCACATACTACATACATGTAAACAGATACATACAAAAATTAATATATAGTACAAGACATGTTATCTGAGCACACAAGAAGAAAACTACAGCTCGCCCTTATCAGCTATCTACCGGTCAAAGAACAAACCGTGCGGGAACGTAGAAAACGCCACAGGTTTAGCCTGAGCAAAGGTGAGCATCATCTCAGAAAAGATCTCTGACAAGGGCCAACACTCCCTCGTGCTTAAAAACCATGACACACACAGGAATGAAAGGTCATACCTTAGTGTAACTCAGGACACCCTGGCAGACCTAGAGCCAACGTACCACAGAGGGAGGGAGCGGAAAGCATTTTATTTAAACCCAGAATTGGACGCAATCCTCCTCCATCTTCTCTCTCTTACAACAGTGCTCAAAAACTCAGCCAGAGCAATAGGCAGGCGGAGGAGAGGGCACAAAGAGGAAACGGAGAAGTTAAATTATGCCTATTTGCCAATAATATAACCTCCTCTTAAAAGACCCTAAAAAATCCACACCAAATAAAAAAATCTCTTAGATTTGTTCAATATACTCTCATCAAAGTTTCAAGGCACAGAAATCAACATTTAAAAGCATCAGTAGCTTTATATGCCGACAATAAATTCCTGGAAAAAGAGATCGGTTAAACAATCCTTATCACAGTGGCGTCAACACTAACATAGAACACATGGGCATAGACTTGATCAACGATGTGACAGATCCCTACAAAGAAAACTATAAAACACGAAGAAAGAGATGTTAGACATCTGAAAAATAGGAAGCGCTCCCACGTTTACGGATCAGGAAAATACTCTGTGAACAACCATGTTATCGAACACTCTTATGCAAAACCCAATACAATCTCCTCCAAAGTCCAGTGATGCTCTTCCCAGATCTAGAACAAAACAACCCTAAATCCATGTGGAAACATGAAAACCTATAAAAATAGCTGAGGTGATGCTAAGCAAACAGAGAAATACTGGAGCTATCACAGTACTGACTTCAAGCTACACCACAGATCCACAGGAACAAAACCAGCACAGCCATAGCAACAGGGGGGTAGAGCGGAAGACCGAGTCTAAGGCAAGCACCATAAACTGCTTCATACTGGGAGAAGATACCAAAAGAGGTGCATTGCTTAGAAAAACAAAAGAGACACGTTCTTTAACAGGTGATACAGGGGAAAGAAGGCATCCGCATGTACAAGACTGAAACCAAATCCTTCTCATCAGTACAAGAGTCAACTATAGCTCAGTCTCGAGCTTTCCTGCAAGATGAACCATTGGGATTTCTATGGGGAGACGTTTCATGTGCTAAGGACAGACAACAACTGTGGTGGTTGGCATAGGATTGGCCCCCATATGTTCATATATTTGAATCCTGGTCATCAAGGGGAAGCACTACTTGACAGGCATTAGGAAGTGTGGCCTTGTTGGAGTAGGTGTGACCTTATTGATTAGGGGTGGGCTTCAGGATTTCAAAAGCCCAAGTCAGTCCAAATCTCTCTCTCTCTCTCTCTCTCTCTCTCTCTCTCTCTCTCTCTCTCTCTCTCCCTGCTGCCTGCAGATCCAGATATAGAACTCTCAGTCTCTCTTTGGCATATCAGCCTCCATGGTCCAGTGCTTCCTGCCATGATGACAGCGGATTGAACTTCGGAACTGTAAGCCAGTCCCAGTTAAATGTTTTCCTTTGTAAGAGTTGCCGTGGTCATAGTGTCTCTTTGCGGCAACAAAACATTGACTAGGACAATAATTTTCTGAATAAAACTGTAACAGATTGGTAAATAAAAATGCGACTCGCCGTTGCGAGCACAGGGAGGAATGTCATACTGAAAGCCCAGTGTGCAGTTAATATGATCGATGTTGAATCACGGATTCAGAAGAAGCCATAAAAGTCTCACAGATTAGAGAGGAAATATAGTTTATTGTTCTATAATGATATGAGACATAAAGTAATGCTTAACGAAGCTATCACAATAAATATATACTCGTAATGAGAGTGTGTATTAGCATAACTGAACCAGGAAGCTGTTTATTAAAGTTGAGTACATGTGTAGGACAGCAGGCCCATTGTATGTATATATACACATACATATATTTTATATATATATATATACATATATGTATATTTCATATTAAGGACATTTCAAAAAAGCTCAGAGTAGTAATATTTCAACAACCAAAATTTAGGAACCCAAACGTCTGGTGAGAGTAGAGAAGTCAGGAAAATTGTGGCACACGTATTTTATGGACTATGTGTAGCAATAAAAGTGAACAGACAGCAGTTATCTTTAGCACACAGATAACACACACATGCATGTGCATGCACACACACACACACACACACACACACACAACTACTAATGGACACTTCCATTTTTATAAAATACAAATTCAAGTAGAACTTAACCTCTGCTGTTGGAAGGAGGAGACCACGCTGGAGGAGGACACTGGGACAGGCTCCTGACACACTTACTTGGGGTTTTCTGCATGTACAAAATGCACCAGCAAAACCGTCTTACAAGATTTTAGTTGTGTAGATAGAAAATCAAGATAATTGAAGAGAAGAAAGAACATAATGGTGAAAAAGCACAACAGAAAGTCCTGGTCCAACCTTCTCATAGACTCACCTCAAAGGTCCAAGTCCGCTACCACGGGTTACCTTATACGGCATGCCTGATAACCCGGATCAAGCTTAGCCTTCCAGCGCACCTCCCATTCTCTCTGTGCTGTCTAGCAATGTAGTTAAATGGAAGCTAAATGACAACTTTGCTACACAGACTAAGTCATTTACTATTTGGTATGCTGTAACCAGAAATTCTCTTTCGTTTTATTGCATTTTATTCGTGGGGGTGCTTTCCTTGGAATGTTTTACTTGCTATGTGTGCCCGGTGCCCACAGAGGCCAGAAGAGAGCATCGGATCCCCCAGAACTCGAGTTACATGTGGTTGTGAGCTGCCCTATGGAGGCTGGGAATTGAAACCAAGACCTCCAGGAGAGCAGCCAGTACTCTTCACTGCTCAGCATATCTCCAGCTCCCGTATTGGTAATTTTTATAATAAAAGGTGGGGAACAGCTGGGGAGGTGGATGGCTCATCCAGTAAAGCATTTGTTGCAGAAGCAAAAGAACCTGAGTTTGACTCCAGCATCCGTGTAAAAAGTAACGCACGGCTGCATGCGGGGAAGGTAGAGAGAGAAGGGTACCCCAGGATTTCTGATCAGCCAATCTACCAGGGCATCCAGGTTCAGAGAAAAAGCTGTTTCAAACAATAAAGTAACGAGGAGTAGGACAAGACACCTGGCATTGATCTCTGGATCCCATACGTGCAAACCACACACACATTAAAGATGAAATGGGTTTAGGAACCTCTTCGATTGGTAAGTATGGTGCTTACTCCTCATTGAAGAAATCTCTTTCAACAGACGGTCACACTCATCCGGAGGTGCCTAGCCTCAACTGACACATCTACAATACAATCCCTGCACCTAATGCTCAGGGAACATCTCAGAAGAGGGATGGGAAAGTTTGTAAGAGCTAGAGGACCCTACATCAGCTGTGAGATTGTATCTCCTAGAAATGTCTGACAAGCTACCCCTCAACATGGCTGCCTGGTCAACACAGGTATGGTGACAGTCTCAACATCCTAAGTTGTGTGAACAACAATCCAACAGAACAGTAGCTGGTGCTAGACACACAGCAGTACACAGACCACATTGATGGCTTTCTGTCTCCTTTGTGGTCTGTTAGCCTGGGAATTCTAAGAAAGTCACTTATCACTGAGGCTACAAAGTAGCACGTGGATCTCAGCAGTGAACAAGGGAGGCGACACATGATTACAAGGATGGACTGTGAGTGAAGTCCTAGTCAACTATCTCTCCATGGGGCCAAGAGAACGAGAGAGGATGGCTCTGATCTTAGCCTGCGAATACTGAACCGGTTTTAAAGATTTCTTAGTTGGTCCTTGCTAGAGGCTTTGGCTACCCCATGACTGGAAATGACTGTCAGTGTTTGGGATTGGGGGATGCTCTGGTCAGTGAGTCTCATCAAAGCCTACAGCAGGAAATCCCTCTGTTGTTAGAAGACAACCCCATGTCTTTTGCAGGCACTGCCACCTCTCTGTTGGCCACCTCACTCCATTGTCTAATTGGCTTATCATATTCCAGTTCTAAACATCACCGAGCTGTCTGTTGCATCCACTTCACAAGCCCTGAAGTTCCTTCTACTTAAAGTCCCGTTTTATGCACTCATGGCTTCTTCTCTTCCCATGTCTGGTTATGTACCTGTCACAGCCTGGCCTTCCAGCTAAAACCCCCTTAACAAAACTCCCCCAGACTCAGCTACAGCCAAAATGAGGTAGAAGCCCTTCCATGTTTCCTGCAGAAACATGTGATTTGTTCTACCTTAGTACTTAGCCCTAGAAAACTGTCTCTGGATTTTTCACACACAAACACACACACACACACACACACACACACACACACACACACACACACACACACACAGAGCTTGAAAGCTCCAAGACGCTAATGACTATAAGGTGTTTTGCTTTCCACATTGCAATACAGAGAAATGCCCGGCTAACAGACACCCCATAAATATTTGTTGAATAAAATGAATTTCTAGGCTATATTCAATTTAATGAAGGCTGCCTTTGTGTTGGTTCTTATATCAATAACAAATCTACAATGCCTGGGGCTCAGCTACCTCATCGGATAGTTATTGCATAGGTAGATCTCACTGGTATTGATCTCCCATTCAAACGTCACAGGGACCCTACAAAAAGGGTCAGTGTCAAGTATATCAGCCATTTCACTTTTCACCCTAATGATGTGCTAAGTATTCGCTGGCTTTTACACTCAAATTATCCATCTCGCAACAATGAAACATTCTCTACTATCTGTAATACAGAATGATAATAAAAAGCAATTCAGCAAATTCTCTGTCCACTGTTCCCTGCGTATACCGCTGCGACCACTTCTTATCCTAGTCTGGACCACTTGGAATCCGCCTTCCACAGTGTAAAACACATGTATAGCACCCTTGAGGAGAGGTGTGCATGGACATCGGAAAAATCCATTCAGCACTGGGGGTTTCTTACACCATAAACAGCAACCTAGAACCTTGTGTCAGCCACTCTTTCCATCTATCTTTCTGTATGAAAGTTTCTTGGTAGTTATCTGTTACTATTTTTTTTAAGTTTTCATATAGCCCAGGCTGTCTTATAATCCACTCTGTGGCCCAGGCTGGCCTTGAACTCCAGAGATTTTAATGTCAGCCTGTATGGTGCTAAGGTCATAAGACCAGCCCACCGTGCCCAACTGTATCATTGCATTTAATGCCACTGTTTGATTGTCGTGATGAGACTCTTCTGGTGACACTGAAAACACAGCCAGGCCCTCACAAGAACAGAATTAGGCAGCTGGGGCTTCTGCTAAGGGGTAAACAGCCAGCCATACCCCTCTCACTTATGGTTGTGTAGTAATTAATCTTAGGTAAAGCATACGCCCTTCGCATAGTAACCAGGATAGGGGTTTAGGCAATCTGCTGTGACATCATAAATACTTTAATTGGTATAATTAAGGGGTCTTTGGTGGTAGTGGTGGTGATGGTTTTTTGTTTGTTTTGGTTTTTCTTATTTTTCTTTGGGTTGTGTTTTGCTTTGTTTTGAAATGGGTTCTCTTACAGTCCACAGTGACTTTGTCAAACCTGATTTGTAGTCAAGACTGACTTCGCACTTCTGATCCTCCTGCCTCCACCTCTCAAGTGCCGGGATCACCATATGCGTGCAGCAGCACACTCGATTATCTTAAGAGATGTGATCTTTCTATGTTGCCTAGGATGGTTCCCTACATGCCAGGGCTGAAGTGATCTTCCCGCCTCAGCCTCCCCTAAGAGCCTGGACTACTGCGCTGACTTCTTTTGAAGCCCAGTGTCCGAAAAGGGCAATGTCAACCATCTAAGATGGTCTTTCTAACACGAGGCGAGGCGCGGGCGGCATGAGGGAGATGGACACGACCGCCACAGAGCTCTGCCTTCCTTACCTGTGTATTGTAAGCCCCTGTACTCGCTTATTGCTCCGGGAGGCTTCAGGTTGGGCCAATAGTGGAAAAGCATCTGCACTGCGGGAGGCTTCACCTGGGAAGGCCCATAGGCAATCACATACAAAAGATCCTGCCGGAGGAAGGGACACATGTCAGATAGAAGTAACGATCACCCACCCAATAGAACCAAAGCAGTAAAAAAAATCCCAATAAATAATTCTAATAGAGAAGGCGGGTCGTTTCCCTGGATCCCATCAACCAGGTGCACTTCACAGATTAAATTACGTTAGCGTGTCATTTTCTTCATTTATTCATGGGTTTGGTTTATGTGTCCTACAAATGATGCCCTCAGGGAGGGTTCAAAAGTGCACTGTCCATTAATCCTCTAATGAGATTCGAATGAAAGATTTTTTTTTTAACAACAGTGTATGCCCACATACCAAACACTTAGTTTAAAGAAATATTTTTTCCTAATAACATTTCTTAACAATTCATGTCTGCTGTTTGGGGGAAAAAAAGACGAATCTTAAGCATTTTTATATCGGAGTCATTCTGTCATGCGATATGATATTTGCCTGGTTCCATGAATGAGATACATTCAATTATTCTGTCAAGTTCTGTTCTTGAAGTTTGATTTCTGTTGCAAGTGATAATTTTACCAGTAAAAATAAAGTGTAGGTTAATCGCATCAAAATTACAAGACAAGTATAAATCTGATCAAAGCAACGGTTATAATACGTCATTGATAAAATTCATATAAATCCAGTTAGTAAATATGGGCCAATCTTGACCCAAAACTTACTTTCCAGACTTCTTGTTTATACTTCATGAGGCATTCCAACAATTGACAATGATACACTGTGAGGAAGAAAATATAATTTATAATGAAATGTAAATGCCAGAAAACCGTCCTTGGAGATATAATAAATCACTTCAGCCTCCATTTTTCACTTTTATCATTACATTGGAAAGTATTTATCACACTCTAAAAATCATACCAGCCCTTAGCTTCACCAGGCTCTTTTCCAGAGCCACTCAGAAGTACTTTGCATTGCACTCACAAAGCGAATACTAGACATCTCCAGCAATCATACTTCTCTAAGGTAGACTTGGACCAGTGCAGCCAAGAACCACGTGAGAAGGGAAAGCCTCGCCGATGAGGTCATAGACAAGATCGTCATTTCTGAGTGAACCCGTTCTCTGTCGGACGTGGTGCTGAGCGATCCACACGTGACCTCACAAACACCAGGCTGTGTGAGGTTGGGAAGCTGGCGCTGATTTTCCTATCCCCCGAGACTGAAAACTACCGAGAGACACAGAAATTTTACCGCTTGATCAATAACTCTATCCTCTCATCATAAAGAAAAAAAAATCCATCTCGGAAGCTCCCGGCAGATGTTGCTGGCTGGAACCGAGGTTTTGTTTTTTCGTTTCTTTTAAGTGGAACAGTTTTATTAATCCTTTGAGAATTTTCTACAATGTATTTTGACCATATTTTCCCCTTATTTATCCCCCTAACTCTTCCCAGACCCACTCCTGACTTTCTATCCCCTCCCAACTTTATGGGTTTTCCCCCCGTTTTGTAATAGTCCCTCAAGTCCAATTTTTGCTGTCCATATACTCATGGGTGTGGGGACATTTAGTAAAGCATGGTCAACCCATCGGGGGACACACCCCTAAAGAAAACTGACTCTCTCTCCCCACAGAAGCCAACAGTGGTTGGTTGTTTTTACTCAGTTATGGGTGAGGTCCTGTGAGCCTCTCATCCCCCCCCACAACACCGCTAACTGACTTGACATTTTAAAAAGATCTGTGCATCTTTATTTTATGTGTTATGTATGTGTGTACATATGTGTGTGCACGCATGTATGTATGTATTTGTACATATATGTATGTATGTGCACTGTGTATGTGTGAGGTACCCACAGAAGCCAGAAGAGGATGCCAGAGACTCTGGAACTGGGGGCAATTGTGAGCCACCATTTGGGTGCCAAGAAAACAGCCTGGATCCTCTGCAGAGCAGCAAGTGTCTTAACTACTGATCCATCACACCAGCCCAACCAGCTTGACCTTCCGTGAGTTGTTGAGTGTAGTAGTCCTGTCATGTCCCAAAGACGGTGCAGTCCAGTCCTCCCTGACTACGGCTCTTACCCTCTTTCCTGTCTGTCTTCCATGATGGTCCCTGAGCCTCGGGAGGGAGCAGCATATAGATGCTCCATTTGTAGCTGAGAGCACCGTGAATGTTTGTACTCCACACATTGACCAGATGTGAGTTTCTACATTTCCCACAGTTCATCCCACAAATTTTTTTCTCTGATGCCTAAGAACTGTTCTGATTAATAGGCATAAGAATATGAATTTAGAGGGCAGTGTGACACCATGTCCATTTGGCAAAATAATAGTAATTTATTAGCCAAATTGACAGTTCCAAGCATGCATTTCCTCCTGTGGCTCTGGTCTTAAATCCAATCTGAAAGCAGTTGGTTACCTCCATATTTGTGTCACTACAGCACCCATGGGTCTATCTTGTCCATTATGGTAGTTCACAGGGTTCATAGCTGGGTAAAACTATTGATCTTTTTTTAACCCTAGCAACCTACCATATAGCACCGTCTAGCACTATGAAAGCTAACCATGGAGGAAACTTTATACTGGTACCAACTTGATTTCTCCATTTCCTGTGACCAAAGCATGCGATATCTTCACAATAGGGTCTTTGACAGGGGACCTATTAGAGCTACACAAAGAGCACGCTTCTTTGATTTACCTGTGTTCGCTTGCAAAAGAACAACATTCGTCTTAGACAGATTAGTGTTTGACTCTTTCCATAAACTATTTTCCATCTCCCTCCCAACAGGGAAATTTACGCACTGCAGACCTCTGTGTCATTCAAATCCCCTGGACGTGTTTCAACTGAATTTTCTCTGACTCCTTGGAAGCGTTTGGTGCTGCTCTCTACTTTTTAAATCCCTCCTCGAGTGGCTTCACTGAGTAGTCTCTGTCCTTATGCCAACCCTAAGTGGGCAAGTGCCCCAAGATATTTGGCCTTATATAACATCGGATCTTCTGCAGCTTAGATTACATGGGCCCCGCTCAGAATATTCCACTGCCTGTTCTGTTAACGGACCTAGAGAGTGCCTCTGTTCGAACTGCTACCCCTGCAAAATGCCCCACTCAGCCTATGGAGCAGAACTTGATCTATATTTTCTTTGCTCAAGAAGCATGAAGCTGTTCCTTCGTGCTCCCAGTTCAGTTCCCACAGTCCTCCTCCCCTGACGAGTTAGCGGCCTACTGTATTTAATTGGTGCTTTGCACAGCTTGCTCTGTGTTTACTGTTTTGTGAACGACGTCTCACCCTGTGGCCCCTGGCTGACCTGGCCTCAAATGTACAGTGATCTTTTGCTTTCTGATGCTGGAATTGCAGATGCCACCACACCTGGCTACCCCATCTCGGTAATGATTTATGGGAATATGTTTCATCTTCCCAAAGAAATACAGACCCACAAGAAACGCCATCCCTTATATTAATTTCAGGGCAGTTTCCACAATGCCCTGCACACAGGAGTTACTCAGTGAATGTCAGCTGCTCAAGCAAGTGCCCTTCTAGTCTTTAAGATTCATTTTATTTTTAATTATTCAATTAAATAAATGGTACGGTGGTGGGTATGTACACATGTGTGTGAGTGCCAGTGGAGATCAGAGACATAAGGTCCCCTTAGGGGCTAGAGTTATAGGCAATTGTAAACTCCCTGATGTGGATCCGAGGAAACGAACACAGAACTTGAACAATGTGTGCTCTTAACCACAGAACCGCCTCTCCAACACCCGGTTGTCTAATTTGTAATACACAATAGGCTACAAAAGCAAATGGTCACTTGCTGCTTCACTACCCTTGTCCCATGCCACAAAAATTTAAACAGTAGAATGATTTTTAAAAAAAAAAAATAACTTACTTAAAACGTTACAAAACCAGGTCTTGTGAAATTTTGGGTTTGGGGTGGGTTTTTGGTTGTTGGGTTGCTTGGTTAATAATTTAGTTGTTTTGTTTTGTTTTGTTTTGGAAATTGATGCAACAGTTCTCAAATGTGAGCTTTGTAGAAGGCAACACGGTCATCTCGTCCCATCAGAAGTTTGAACATACCTGCATGTATTTGATCCCAAACTGACCCTGGTAGATATTCCCTCATTTCTTACCTACTCCCCACATCACCAGACTAGTTTTGAGTCAGAAATAGTTCTTTGGCTATAAACAGTATCCCGTGAGCAGATTTGAAAATAACATAGGTGATTTTGTATGATCGCAGTAGTTCTCCACCAATTCAAGTCCCAGAGGAAAATGCTACATTGTAGCAGATTGTGTCGTTTGCCCAGCACTTACAATGTGGGGGTCAGAACACCCAGGCCAAGCAAGCACGTGCACTCAGGTTTTTTAACTTGTTGATCTTAACAACATGTTAGTGACTAGCAGGAAAAATTGTCCTATTTCCTGGTGAGAAACCTCAGCCATGGGGCTGTAAGCTTGTTCAGGGCTGCAATGATGAGTCTTTTGCAAATGAGCTCAGCAAACTCTGTCCTCTGAAGCCCCCAGACTCAGTTCAGGTATTAGATGGCGTGTTAGGGGCAAATCGCATTCTCCACAAATCTCTTCAGCGGTGACACTGGGGGACACTGAAGCAAACTGGGGTCCCCCAGACCCTGTGCTTCGCTCGGTCACTTAGAGGCCATGCAGCTAAGAAGCCCTGCTTCTCGCATGGTTTTTCCCCTGAGAATAATACTTCTTTGAGTCGGTTACAGTCACCTGAATTATTGTTCCAAGTTTTGAAGGCCAATTTGGCCAAAACCCTAACTCTTCCCCTGGATTTGTTAATGTCTACTGAGTGGGTGGGAAAGGTGAAGAGGTATGGCTTTTGCCTTCATGCTGTGTCCATCCCTCCTCTGCCTGAGTCTTCAGGTATGATTCTATATAGAGATACGTTGATCGCTGGACAAACTTGTGCCCAGAAATACCATACAGGGTTATTTAACTTGCCCTGGATTTGCCTTGTCTCTCTTTTCTCCCATCAAAGCTAAAGATATCTACCAACCCCCATGACTGGAACCACCGGACCATGAAAAAAAAGAAAGAAAGAAAGAAAGCAGTGTCAAAGAAAGTTCTGGAAGGGTCTACCTCATACCAGAGAAGACAAAAGTATTCTTCCTTTCATGACACCATTTCTGTCCATCATTATTCTTGTGCTATATATGGAACCCTACTCCCCTGTGGTAAAGAAACTGATTTGTGAGCAGTCTCCCTTTTTCTTCATTATTTGGCCAGTAAATAAAGTCTTACTTTCTCCCATCCATTCAGACATTGGTTCTTCCATGGAATGAAGTCCCAGACCCAGGTCCAGGAACAAATTCACATTCCACTAACCTTAAAATGTCCACTTCTCTCTACTGCTGCCCATCATCAAGGCCCACTCTTCCTGATAACACTTTAACTCACTAGTGTGCAAATGAAGAATCCTATCAGAACACATAATACAATAAATATGAGCTGTATTTGATGGTCTTTTAAGGTAAACTGTGAAAGATAGGAGATTATAGCTTGCCATAAGTTAAACATTTTAATTAAGCTCACATAATAATCGCAGAGATGTTATACTTGAGGATGCTGTATACAGAATATATCTCTCAAAATCCACATATTAAATTCTACTCCCCAGAGTGACATCGTTAGGAGGTGGGGCTTTAGGACGTGCTTAAGGTTGTGAAGGCAGAGGCCCCGTGTGTGGGTTTAGTGACTTTGTTTTGCAATTTTATTAGCAGTGATAGTATTATCATTATTAAATTATGTGTATACAGAAGGCGTGCCTGTCCTTACAGAGGCCAGAAGAGTGTTCTGGATACCCTGGAGCTGAAGTTACAGACAATCATGAGCTGCCCAATACGGGTGCTGGGAATTGAACTTGGATCCTCTGGAAGAGCAGAATGCAATCTTAACTACCAAGCCATTAATAAATTCATTGACCTTAAAAGTCATTAACTCCAGCCCTTTAGTGCCCCTTTCTTTAGAGACCCCAAAGAATCCCCTTGACCTTTCTTCTACAAAAGGACAGGACAAATAAATCTGCCTATGAACCAGGAAATGGGCCCTGCCAGACACTCAAATCTATCAACAACCTCGAACTAAATGTCCTACCCTCTGAAGCCATGAGAAATAAGCATTTAGTCATATAAGCCACTCACATCACCGTATCTGTCACAGTATTCTTGCCTGAGCTAATCTGGACCTACACATGAGTGTGATTTAGGATCGCCTAGGAGACAAACTGCTGTGGGTCTCTAGGGATGCTACCAGAAGGCTCAACTGGGTAGGGGGAGGTGTGGGAGGAGCCATTTCAGGGATGGTAATAGAAACACCAGCATCCTCCTCTCTTTGATTCCTGACTGTGGATACAATACGCCTCATAGTCCTGCCATCATGGCTTCCCTGACAGTGTGGTGTGTATGCTTTAAACTACAAGTCAAAATAACTCCCCTGCCTTCCTTGAGTTCCTTGTTGGTATTTTGCCACAGCAATGAAACAAAGGACTGATATAACCCCAAACACACCAGGGAACTAGTGCTAAGACATGGTGTGCTACTGAAACAAATACCTAAAAACGTGGAAGCCGCCTTAGCGCTAGGTAATTGTAGGGACTGCAAGCATTGTAAGGTACACTTTGGAAAAGTTGCTGTTACTCTGAACGACTATTAAAGACAACTATGTGAGGTCTTAGGAAGAGAAGAGCAGACAAAGCTTCCTGCTTCTGAAAGACTGCTAGACTGGATGTTGGTTTAAAAGAAACACACGCACACACACACACACACACACACACACACACACACACACAACTGAACGGTAGAGGTGATTCTGAGGAGGTGTCAGGCAGAAATAGGGACATGCGATGGCAAACTGGAGAAAAGGCCACCTTGTCATAAAGTGACAGAGAACATGGTCAAATTACATTGACATCTTGGTGTTCTACAGAAGGGAGAGACTTTGTGAGAGATGAAACTTGCTGAGGAAATCCTTCTGGAAGCGCTCCGAGACCTGGTTTGTGTTTTTATTTTTGTTTTTGCTCCTGTTTTCCGGGTGTTTCTAGTAAAATTCCGGAGGAAAGAAATGATTTCGATCACAACTGTTCATCAAAAAAGAAACTAGGTGAAAGTTTGCAGACTCCTCAGGAGGGACCACTGGGTGTCTTATTGCTGTGAACAGACACCATGACCATGGCAAGTCTTATAAAGGACGGCATTTAATTGGGGCTGGCTTACAGGTTCAGAGGTTCAGTCCATTATCATCAAGGTGGGAGCATGGCAGCAATCAGGCAGGCATGGCGCAGGAGGAGCTGAGTCCTACATCTTCACCCAGAGGAAGCCAGGAACAGACTGAACATCCCCCAGGAAGGTAGGAGGAGGGTCTCCAAGCCCATCTCCACAGTGACACACTTCCTCCAACAAGGCCACACCTTCTAACAGTGCCACTCCCTGGGCTAAGCATATGCAAACCATCACACTGGCAGTATGACCAGGGAGCCAAAGAACTCATCCATCAGCCCTCACAAGAGAAGCCATGCACTGTGGTCCAAGACCCTCCCCCAAAGACAACTTAGAAATCATCACAGGCCTCCTCCCACCACAGGCCTAGAGAACAAGGGGCCAAGGACAGCATGGCTTCTAGGGGCCCACAAGCAAGTGGAGGACCTCACATTGCAGCCTGTACCTCATTCCTGCCTTACTCTGCCATATTCTTCATCTGTCAGAATGCAGCTCTTCGGGCCCCAGAGAAGCTTGAGCTACACCCAACAAAACTGTGGGTGCACGGATACGCCCACTTAAAGCTGAAACAGTACCCTAAAAAGCCACGGCACCCAACCCCAGACTGTGTGTCTGGGGTAGACATGAAGGCGACCACCATGGGAAGCCCCGACTAAGGTAACTCCCAGAGGACCAATGGAGGCCAGGCTGCCTAGCACCACAGTGGCAGGGTTACTACAAAAGCCTTGGAGCCAATCCCTTATCCAGCAACGACTGCCTCCACAGTGGGTCTAGAAGGAACGGCGTCAAGCCAAAGAAGATGGCTGAGGTTTGAGGTTGAGTTTCGAACTCACCCCTTCTGCCTTTGGGGTGGGTACTCTCTGGCTGGCCTGCCTGTGTACTTGACTGTTCCCATGCCTGTCTGCTTCTGTTTAGGGACTTAACCCTCAGCTGCCCCTATGCGAAGCAAGTGTTGTGCCACAGAGCTCACAGTAGCCCCAGCCCTCACAGTTGTGTTTCGGAAGCATGTAACATACTGAAGAGCAGAGCAATCTGGGAAGAATCATGCCGAAAATCCAAACGGTTATGGATTTGGATAGCATTTATGTGAACCGTTGGGCCTCGGGTTTTTAAGCCGATAATGGAATGAATTAACACTTGTGGGATTGTCAAGGTGGAATTAGTGTGCTTTCGGGTGTGGAAGAATGTGAAATTGGGGCGATGGGGTAGAATACTGATAAATCAAATATCTGTGTTTCCAAACATCCATGTTAGATCCTAGCCCCCAGTACGATAATGTTAGGAGGCATTGAGCTCATGAGGACTACAGCCCAACAAACGTGACAGTGTCTGCGTAACCGCAGCTCCAGAGAACCCTTTCCTCCTTCCTTTGTGAGAGGGGACAACACAAACATGGTTCCCCATGCACCAAGGAATTAAGCCTTCACCAGACATTGAGTTTGCTAGGACCTTGGTCTTCAACATCCTGGCTTCCAGAACTTCAAGTATTCCTTGTTTTTAAGCCTTTTTATGGTGGCTCAAGTGGACTAAAACAGAGACTAGAAGCTGGCGTCTGCCTTGATTCCAGCAACTGAGAAGGCTGAAGAAAGAGAACTGGCTTAATCCAGCCTGAGCAAGATAGCGATGAAAACCCCATCTCAAACTAACAACAAGAGAACAACCAAAGCTATACACAGGGAGGCACTAGGACCGAGCTGTGTTAGTGGATATGAACAAAATGCGTTGTGTGAAATTCTCAGCAAGTCAATACGAGTATTATTTTTAAAGTTTTAGAAACAAAAACTCGATCGTCATGCTACTTAAATAGACTAAAAACAATGTCAAAAATGTTGTCATTTTCTAAACATTCAGTGAAAATAAAGCCAGAGTCCAGGGCTTACACATCACTTCAATGGTGAGCTGTCTCCTCCAAACTTAATCTGCAGTTACCCTGACAAACACCAGCACCATGGGCAAGCCCATCCACTACCACAGGGGATCTGAGACGCAAAAGCAAAGGCAGATGATCACTCCTCTGCTACTCAACTCGAACTTTTGGGATAATACAAAAGGAAAAGGCCACAGGAAAGCATTGTTTTCTCTCCTCCAACTTGAAGAATATTAATTTTTTCTGTCCCTTTAAATTGTGCATCCCTTTTCATCAATTTATTCTATGAAAAACCTGAAACTTGGTAAAAAAAAAAAAGACTTACGTCTAGGGATATTTCTGTGGCATTAGCAAAGCCAATTTACCCAAGCCATTGGTTTAGTTATCGTTAGTTGCTAAAGGGCAGTAAATATATGCAATACGCATGTATATACATGAACTCTGTGTGTGTGTGTGTGTGTGTGTGTGTGTGTGTGTGTGTGTGTGTGTAAGACAAGATCTCACTCTATAGCCCAGGCTGGCCTGCAACTAATGACGATCCTCCTGCCTCAGCTTCCCAAGTGCTAAGCATATAGGAACAAACCAACATGCCAGGCTTAGTGCTATCTATATTCATCTGTATTTAACTTTTTCTGTATAGCCGTTAATTTCCAGATCCAAAACATCATCCTCAAACATTCCAGAATATTCCCTAGCAAACCCAACCATCGCTACTAGCAATAGATAAATTAACTTTAACTCAGAAGTCTGTTGTTGTTTTTTTTTTTTTTTAACACATCTATCGTCCGTTCTGCCTAGATAAGCTCTCACACGAAAGGGTCTGTGTTGTTCGTTGAATGTTGCCCCGTGACAGGTCAGAGCTGGCCGCTTACCTGGGTTAGAGGTGTACTGCATCGCGATCATCAGCATGGAGGACGCAGAGAGGTTAACATGGGCCGGAACACCTTCTCTCCTGGAGGACCCCACTGAAACCAAAATTCACCGGTTAGATGCGAATTAGTTTCCAGAGACAAGTACATACTTGCTCCCTTACAGAGACCCTTCACAGCGCTTCCTGAGGAAGTTCCAAATGAACTGAGGAACTGCTGGCCTCTTCTTTCTTTCTTTCCCTTTTAGGATGCTGTCTCTTGGAGCTGGGGCTAGCCTCAGATTTTCTAGGTAGTCAGGATGACCTCGAATTCCTGATCCTCCTGCTTCTACCAATCAGAGCTGGGAATGCAGGCATGCACGAACTACAGGAAGTTTACGTAGGGCTGGTGATCAACCCCAAGGCCTTGAACTTGTTAAGAAAACGCTACAAACTAAGTCACACCCCCAGCCCCAAAGCCAATAGAAATTAAATGAAATAAAATCACAAAACTTCTTGCATACAAATGTTACCATTGCAAGTCGCTGTACAAGAATATCTAACTCATAGCTGCGTGGAGAAGGTATAAAACCATTATATTCATAGTGACTTTGTCAGAGTTGTGCTTAGGAGTGATCTCTACTCTCAAATTTAAAGGACACATAAAGATGTTAATGGTTAACCTCATGAGAAAGTGGGAGCCCACCTAAGAACATATTAACAGAGAGCTGGGTGAATAAGCTCTGTATAATGTGTAACATCCTATTTAATTAGAACTCTTAAATAACATATTACGAAAATTATCACATTAGCTTTTAGATGATTTTCAGAGCTCGTCGGTTACAACACAGCCGTATTCAAACCTTCACATGGGGCCCCACCAGTGTCTTCATTATCATGAGAAATAAATTTTGGCTTTCCAAAGCTTACCCTCGTCACATCAAGTCGAGTTGTTTGAAACAAAGCACTTTTTTGAATCTGTGAATAACTGTGAATCACATTTATCCTACGCCGACAAATGTCCAATTGCAAAGCAAACAGTCTTCAAAATTCACCTAATTGTTGTATAATCGTGATGTCCACTCGCACACTGGTTTTTAACACATCTTTAAGTGGCCTGTTCACCATGGCATCAAACTCTATATTAAAATCGTCTCTTTTTAATGGAATAGACTTCCGCAGCTCCGTAAGTACTCAAAATTAGCTCGGATGAAAGTTATTTAGTATAACACGTTTTCACCAAAGGATATCTTTAGCCCAGCAATAATTGAGAGAGGACCCCTACGAAAGGAAGACTTTTATTAAGATTAAAATGTAAAACGAATTCCTGTTTTCCACCGAGATAACTAAACAGGCAGGAGAAACCTCACATGGATACGCTTAGACGTCAAGCTGTCAAGCACAACAGTACACGGTGACGATTCACCGGTCAATGTGGTTTTCTGCACTGTACACTGCAACTACACTGATGCAGCCAGCCAGCAAAAGGCAGAGAGTCTCAAGCTCTCCTTCGTTTTATTTTATATTGACATACAGTGTGTGGGGAGCACATCTCATTTACAGCCACAAGGAACAGGGCAATGCCATAAGACACCTGATAAACAAAAACACCAAAATGCTAATGAATTGTCACCCAGCCAAGACATGAAAGTTTAACGGGATCCTATTTAGTTTCGACATCAAGAACTTCTGATGCTAGACAGACGGGAGAGAGGACTCAGCGGTTAAGAGCACTGACTGCTCTTCCAGAGGTACTGAGTTCAAATCCCAGCAACCACATGGTGGCTCACAACCATCTGTAATAGGATCCGATGCCCTCCTCTGCTGTGTCTGAAGACAGCTACAGCATACTCACATACATAAAAATAAATAAATCTTTCAAAAAATAAAAAAAAGAACATCGATGCCAAAAAGGAGAGTGGCCTTCGCAACAGGTTTAAGAGACACAAACAAACAAAACAAGTCCCCAACTGAGTTCTGCTAGCCTGAGTTTCTTTTATTCATCAGTACAGCTGCATGTGTCTAACTCCCAGAGCAGGTGGTACTCAGGTACTTAGATCTGTTTGACTCTACACTGTAAACAAGTGCTGATAATTAGATAAGGATCAATACAGGGGGAAGAGAGGATGACTAATCAAGCAGGGTAAACTGAAGAAAGAACTTTGAATCAAACGCTTTCCATCTTTAGCCTTTTCCTACTCAGCTCCGTGTGGTCTGCCCTGGAGATCCTAGCTCAGCTGGTAAACTCCATTCAGTTGATAAGCACATGGGGTGAGTCTCAGCAAACTGGCCTTAGATCTGCCTTTGAGGAGTTCTATAAGAGGGGATGCCCAGTCCAGTACCCAGGGCTCGGAAGGGTGAGCATTTAGACCGTACTCCTGTGCCCTTTGTTGAAGAAGGAAAGAAAGGAACGCCCACTCCAACAGAAGAGCGTCCACCATGTGTCTGTCTCCTGTTCTCTTTTCTTCTCTTCTCTTCCCTTTCCTTCGTATCCCCTCCATCTCATCCCCCCTCCTCTCAGCTGGTCTCCTCCCTCCCCTCCCCTGCCCCCTCTCTCACCACATGTAAAGTCTTTTGGTGACAAGTGTTTTCACCTTTATTTAAATTCAACTCAAAGTTTTTAATAATAAGCATTTTTCAACAATGAAAACTGTTCAAAAAGGTTGAGAGCCACTGTGCCCAGAGGCCTTTAAAAAATGGGAGAGATGCCCAAATGTCTCGGATGATTTAAGTGAAGTCTGTTTGGAGAGCTGCCCAGATGGCTTAGCGACCTTTGGATGTCCCTGTTACCTCTGCAAATCTATGCTGTCCCTCAAGTATGGCCATCCATAAAGCCAAGAGTTCCCCTAGGACACAAGCCCCAGGAAATTGGCTCCAATGCTTACATAAACAGACGGCATCTTGCAATTTCAAAGCCTTCTACAAGACTGAATAAAACCACCATGGCTCTAATTTAATAAGCATGCACAAGCACACATCATTCACCGAATCTTGTTAAAAAGACATGATGTAAACAGATCACGCAGCTCAATCCCATGAGAGCACAACAAAAACCAAAAACACATGAAATTGAAGGGGAAAGACGGTCGTCCTGAGGAAATATAATTTAAAGTTTCCAGGCCTTTCTGCTATCCCCCAGTAGCACCAGAACAAAAATTATCATCATGCCTTTAGCCCACAAACAGAACCAATCCCTTAACAAGTGCCTGAGTTTGATAAGGTGGTTCTGACACGATTCTTGCCTTTTAAAAAAAAGTGGATAACAAAAACAATCTTATAAGTGAGAGGTGAACTAGCTGGGGGAAAGCACCAGTGCAATCTCGGGGACAATGACAGTCCAAGACAAGGACATTTGTAGCTAAGACTCCAGTCACTCAGTCAATCAACATTACTCTTGTCATAAAAATGTACCAGGCATCATTCTGAGCCCTCGTAGGTGGCTATGTATATTACTTCAGATTAAATAAAATTCAGAATTACATTCTTCAGCCCCGCTACGCACAGCATACATACTTATCAACCCTATATGCTGGTGGCTACAGCATAAATCGGAATAGGATTTTAGGAAGCATTTCCATCGCCAGAGAACGTTCTGTGGACAGTGTTGCTCCACAGAAAAGGACCAACATCCGTCAGTGAGAGGCGGGAATCTGGGCAAGGAAACAGAGACAAGATGATAGGACGTTCTGCATTCGATTAGAAGGGAACATCTCAAATGATCCTTCAGAGTGCCCAGGAGTATGACCCAAGGGAGTAAAAGCTCTGACAATCCAAACCCCACCTGCGGCTAACAGAAGCTAGATGTAGTAGCTTGCATCTGACAACCCAGAGACTCCTATAGCCAGATGGCAGGCAGAGACTGGAGACCCACGAGAAACCTTGGGCCACCTGACCTGGCATACGTTCAGAAAACTGACACCCAAATGTTGTCCTTTGACTTCCCATGAATCTCTCTCTCTCTCTCTCTCTCTCTCTCTCTCTCTCTCTCACACACACACACACACACACACACACACACCTTTCTTTGAAAGACATGGTACTCCAACTGAGACCTAAAGGAAGGGCTCCCAGACGAGGGAAATTGTAAAGAGGAAGCAAAAAAGCCTGAGGGTGCCTTTGTAAAACCACAGAAAGGCGGGTGGGGACATGCAGAGTGGGCCATGCGGCAACGCAATGACAACAGCAGAGAGGCTGACCACAGCCCAGCGCACGCAGGGTCTTCTGAGCTAAATAAGGCCACTGAACTCAACTGTAAGAGTGATGGGAAGCTAGATGGTTTGGGGGAGGGAAATAACGTGATTTAATCTACACGCTTGGAAGGTGGCTCAGGGTTTGGGGTAAAGAACCGGTGATGGGAAGCCTAATCGAGGAAGTAGAGAGACCAGGCCTGAAGCCATTAGACTGATCCAAGTAACCTCTGTAGGACACAGTGTGAGAGAGGATACATTGAAATAAACCCATTGTCCTAAACAACAAAGACAAGGGAGCCCCCCAGGGTGAAGAAGCTCTTAGGACAAGTGACAAAGTCGCTTCCTACGTTGGCTAGACAGCATAAATCTGGATAGCGAAGCAGCCTCTCCTCTCACAAGCCTTGGGCTGTGCAATCGGACAGAGATGACTGTGCTCCATCAGGAACAGTCTCTGTTAAGAGGGAGCCATGACTTCAGAAGGCATCGGCTACACTTAAAGAGGGGACGGGAGTCCCACGACTCACTAAACACTTGCCAATTGGGTTAGCGAAGAGCCATAGAAGCAAGACGCTCAACTGCTCAAATGCTGTGAGAATAAACCCTGTTGTGGTTTTACGTGGGCTGTCACAGGAGCCGTGGAAGGTCCAGCCTCTCCTGGATGGCCCTTGACCTCAGGGAATAAGAGAGCGAACCCTCTGGAGAGCACGAAGCAATCTCAGCAGACTAGTGTCAGTGTTTGCTGCCATGGGACTTAATGACGATGTCTATGATTTCCCTGTGCATTTGGCCCATTACATGTTTTACACCGTATCCTGGACTGTTCATGTCTCGTGTGGCTTTCTTCTCATGGTCTCACAACAAAGATGGGATGCAGACAGGGAGGGTTATAATTAGTGACAATTTTATAGCTAAGGAAATAAAAAGTTAAATTAGGGAGAGAGAGTTGTCAACAGCCGAAGGACTATAATTCTGCCCCCAAAGAATCCTGACCCTGGACAGTTCTCACAGTCAACCATAAAGCTCTTTCAGCAACGCCCACCCCATTAGCTAGGAAGTGGAACAGGAACGGACAAGATCGTGATCATCACATGGCATCAATAGCTTGCCTTTTACTGTCTCTTGTCTGTGTAAGATTAGTCTTCGTAAGACCATAAAACTAAGCCAGACGGTGGGGGCACACACTGTTAATCCCAGCATTCGGCAGCAGAGGCAGGCGGATCTCTAAGTTCGAAGCCAGCCTGGTCTACAGAGTGAGTTCCAGACAGCCAGGGCCACACAGAGACCATAACACTATACCACGTGTCCCAAACAATAAATGGCCTGGAGCCTGGAACCAGATAGTCAATGAAGTCATATGTTGTTTTTAAGTCCACTCGGAGATCTGTGTGAGCCTCTCTTTTCCCTAAGGGTCCGTGGCTGAGAAAACGTAAGCCGGGAAAGAAGGAACATCAGATAGCGCACACAGCCCAGAGTGCTGCAATTCTTCAGTGCTGTTTCCTTCTTCACAGTAAGCGGCTTACACTATTGGGCACTTCATTAGACCCGCACCAAAGTATCATCCTCCAGACATCTATATTTCAGCCTGGTCCAAAAATCATAAGTTCCTTATTGGAAAAAAAGGGAGGTTTCCATGGTGATGTGCAAATGATTTTTTTTGCAATTCTTAGTAACTCTTTTAATATCTTTTCATAAACAAAGCAGATTCCCCACATGTGGAATAAAGAGCTATATTTTACTTCTGAAAGGAGTTTAAAAAACATGTCAAAGGTAATTTTTATGATAAACTGATGTCCTGTGAAACCTCAAGTGGAGTTATTTAAAAATAAAAGCATAAGCGACTAGTGGGGTAGCAAAGACGGTGTGAGCAGCCTATGTGCTATGCGGCCAATGCTTGGTTTGAAGAATTGGATCCACTTCAAAGTCAAAACTGCATCATCTAAGTAATACAGACAGTGATATGCTCGTGGATTACATAATCATGAATTATATAATCATTCGTTATATAATCATTAATGACAATCATTTAAAAGCGGAAAGAATTATCTATGTTATCCATTAAATATAGGGAAACCATATCAAAGAGACACTTTTCAACATTTCTCTGTCAGCTTTGTTTTGCGTTTTGTTTTCTTGTTTGCAACAAGGCCTCTCACTGGCCTTCTTGAACTTGTAGGGACCCTCCTGCTTCAGCCTTCCGAGCGCTAACATTACAAAAGTGCGCCTTCACTTCCAGCAAGTCCCTATGGCGTAGACCATCAGGCATTCAGAAAAAAACGCAGCGCCTTCGATTCTAACACGTTTGCACTGAAATAAAAATAGTCTCCACCAAGTTAAAAGCCCCTGTCCTGTTTCCGTTTGAAGCTCTAGATATTGTAACCATTACCCAAATCGGCAGTGTGGGCAAAATAATCAGAGGCACAGCCTCACTTCAGTCTGTCTTAACAGGAATCTGAAAGCCACATCGCTTCTGTCTTTAGGTCTATGTCCAAAAAAAAAAAAAAAAAAAAAATCCTCAGTAATCTAACAGCAGGTGTGGAGGCTGCCACTAGATTTCAGAGACTTAAAGATGACAGAGACCAACTACTATTGAACTGCCAAGAGGCACTTAGTGGCCAAGGCAAAACTAACAGACTAAGACCAGAGTACCACAGTGTTGAAACACACACACACACACACACACACACACACACACACACACACACGAGCCAGCTGACCCCCAGGTTCGACAAAGGTATGTGCCAGTTATGGAAAATAACATTGATGTTATCCAACTTAGAATTATTAAGCTGCAGGGAGAGTAAACTTGCTTTCCGAAACCACCGTACCCAGCCCCTTTAAAGTTGAAAAGTCACCAGGTCCCAGAGGCGTGAAGTGACTTGACCATACCTTCAAACGGATGCCAAGGTATTCCACTAATAAACACTGACATTCGCAACCTTTTTAGACACGCGCCGTTCAACTTCAACGCTCAGTTGCTTCAGACATCCGTGTAAAGCAAGGATTCTATGACAAGGTTGATGTCTGGGGGCCTCTAATTAAGGAGCGATTAGTCACCAGCTCCGAAAATTAAAAAAAAAAAAGAGCTGACAATACCCGGTCAATCTTTAGTACAATGTCGGAAGCTCACTACATTAATGTCTTTCCCCAAATTATTAAGAGCTAGGAGCATGGTGAACTAGGTCATTATTGGGAAGGTATGACATCACCTGCTATTCTTTTTTTTTTTTAAAGACGCCTGTTCATTTGCTTAACAGTCGACATTGTTTATTTAAAAATAAGATCACAAAACTCTAAGACTATATCCACAAGCAAGCACTGGCTGGGGAGATCACACAGGTAAAGAAATGAAACATGCTACAGCCCGGAAGGAGGTGGTCCGTCTCCTCGCTTTGCCTCATTGCTAAATGCTTAGGATAAGGGTCAGACTCCTTGCTAAAAATACATGAAAATTACATTTCTATGCCAAAATTAAACTCAGCTACAAAATAAGCCAAAGGGAACTGGAGAGATGGCTCAGTGGTTAAAGACACTTGCTGCTTCTCCAGAGGAGTGGGGTTCAAATCCCAGCACCCACAGGGCAGCTCGAAGCTCTCTATAGCTCTGGTTCCAGATAATCTGATACCCTCACCCAGGCATGCATGCATTTAGAACAACGATACACATTTTAAAAAAAGATAAGCCAATGTAGCCAAAAAAAGGTACATGTGTTGGCCAGTTGTTGACACACAGCAGTAACTTTAATAAGGGCATAAGTTCGTGGCATTAATATGACTAGCATTGATACTGGACGTGACCAATAGAACTATTTTTATCTTTAAGAAAAAAGAATTGAGATAAGGAAAGCAGATGTGGCACCACAGGCAGGCAGTCCCAGTATTGGGGAGGCTGAGGCAGGAGGATAGCCATGAGTAACATTGTACTGGACCAACCAGGGTACATAGAAAAGCCCTATGTACCTATCTTTAAAGTAAAAAAGGTGTGAGAAGAGATAAGTAAGACCCACTATGTTCCAGGTCCTGAAGTGGCACCTACCAATGTCCCAGGCTAAACCTTCACTTCAAGGTGCTGCTACAATTACTATGCCTGGGGCAACTATGATTATTCAATTATTTTATAGACAAAAATCAAAGATTAAGTCGCCTGCCTAAGTTCACACAGCTAGCCCGTGGCAGAGCTGAGATTTGCTAAATTCTAAAGCCGTGATACTTTCCCAGATTATTCCCTGAAACATGGGTTAATCCACAGCCCACCTCTAAGGAACGCTTTAGAGGCTGCAATCACAGAAGCTACAGTTCAGCCTTCTCTCCCCTTTCATGTCTGCAAAGCCTGCAGAATTAGTCTATAAAGTCAGGTACAGTGGAACACACCCGCCATCCCAGTACTTGGGAGTCCAAGACAGCAGCTCAAAAATTCAAAGCCATTCTTGACTGCATAGCCAATCGAGTTCCAGGCCAACCTGGAGTGAAGAGGCTCTGTCTCCAAAAACATACATACATACATACATACATACATACATACATACATACATACATACTACATGCATGCATGCATACATACATACATACTACATGCATGCATGCATACATACATACATACTACATGCATACATACATACATACATACATACATACTACATGCATGCATACATACATACATACACACCTAAATACAAACAAGACTGGTCCCAGGCTTGCACAGAAGCCATGGGCCTTGGCTTGTTTTCAAAGTGTACCACAAGTTTTGACTCATTTTGTCATCAAAATGACAAGGATGAGAAGGAAAGGCGATTCGCTCAGCATTGATTTGGTTTTAGCCACGTGAACTGAGCCACACAGCAGTGTAAAGCAGACTAGGACAGGTCTGGGACCAGAGTTCATATATCCCCACCCTCTCCTCCTTTTCCCATTCCATCCAGCAGCCTTCACATACAGAAGAGAATGGTTTTCACACCAGGCAACGCTCTGCCCACCTCCTATCTAATGTGGAAGAAGATAGCAGAATGCTTCGACACATGCTTTCTTCCTGTTCCTAAGGGCAAACTGAGCGAATACAGTGATTCTGAGGTATAATTGTCTTTCGCGTCGTCGACTTCCAACATAATGTAAATGCTGAACCGATGGAACTTAGGCCAAAGTACATATGTATTTCAAGTGATTCTGTTATGATCCTGAAAATGAAGTGCCCATAGCAGTAAACACAGTTTCTATTTATACAATTTCTATAATACACAAAGATAATTCAGGATTAAGTGATACTGAACTTACATATAGCCATCGGTAGAAAAGATGTGCTAAGATATTCGATAATATCCTTGTGGAGAAATGGAGGGAAGGTGGCTAGCGTTGAGATCATCGTGTAGGGCAAAGTGCTCAGCACATCATCATTGAGAAAGGGGAGCAAACACGTGGTCGTATAAAATATCGACTGTCCAAGATCTACGAAACAAAAGTAAGGAGTCAGCGACCAAAGATTGTGCCATTAACCAACTATGCTACTCTTGTGTTATGGGTTTTACTAAGCTGGTTTTAAATTATAAAAGCAACTCTAGGGGTTGGGGATTTAGCTCAGTGGTAGAGCACTTGCCTAGGAAGCGCAAGGCCCTGGGTTCGGTCCCCAGCTCCGAAAAATAAAAAAAAAAAAAAAAAAAAAGCAACTCTAATTCCCTTCCAACTGTGACTTCTGATACACACTGCTAAGTAAGTGTGCGATACACACGGCAGTTTAGTTGGTGAACATATTAAGAAATAAATCTGTTCTGTGAGTTTCTCAACAGCATATCCGTCATCTATAAGCCTCGCGATTCAGATGACCCTGTTGATACCATTAATCTCAAAGCACTTCCCAAGAGAAAAGTAGACTGTGACATCCCTCCATTTTTATTTTTCAAAGCTCCATTGCATTTCATGAAGATAACTGAAACTCAACGATGTGCCCACTAGGATTTTCAGAGAAATCCACGGCAGTCTTAGAGATAAAACTTGGCTATTTCTGCTCTATTGACCAAGCTACACTGGTCCAATACTTGAAGTCTTAGGCAGTGATATAGTTTTGTAACCTCCGGATTCTGTGTGCTTCCGAGAGAGGAGGCTATGAGCCGGTGGTATGGCATAGCCCTGTATAATCAATCAGTTGTTAACTCCCCAGAGAGTCTGCCTCCCTCGAAATAATCTCTCGAGGCTTTGAAATGCAGAGGACGACCATACCTACCTGGCTTCGTAGGAGGTTGAGATGAAATAAACACAAAGAGCTCGGCATAGCATAGCATGTACTCCAAAAACATTAGCTACTACTTACTGCCATTAATATCACTAGCACTGTTGCCTGCACGAGAAGTGAAAAAAATAGAGGACTTTCAAAACAAACCACAACTATTTAGCTTTAGAATGGAGGATGAATAAATCCATTACGTTCAGTGCGCCCTGTGATATTTCTGAACCTCTCAAAGTAGAGGCCATCAGCCAAGGCTTAACATGAAGATGGATCGCTTCTGTATTCATTAACATATCAAAGTCTTAGACTCGGGTCTGCTTTGGCCTAGATTTGTCTCCCAGAGCCATGCATATTCCTAAAATTATTTCTGATAGTCACGAGTTGGCATGCCGTGTCAACCAACATGTCAACTGACCACGTGGTCGGCATGTAACCCGGAAAGCCAGGGTCCATCGCCTTTGAGCTCAGACCAACGGGTTGAAAATTCACAGCTGCTTCAGTGTGAATTACATAAGGCCGAGTATAAGAGACGCCTCGGCTATACTCACTGAGCCTTCTCAGGCTTCAGCTAAGAAGCCTAATTACAGATTATTAACGCCGAGAGGGCCTGGAAGTCCACCTGGGTTATTTTCCACCCAAGGACACTGAGATTTGGCGAGAGTAGGACTGCCCAAATCACAATTTGCCTGTAGTGGAATGGCTCCCACTCATTCCTATAGGCCACAGTGAGCCTCTAAGCACGGGGCCATCGGTCACTCTCAGCTCTGCTCACTGAAGAAGCCTCACATGAAGCTTGCTCAAGACATCAGCTGGTAGGAGCACAGCTCACTGACTCTCACTGAAGAACTGCACATTCCAAGTTGCCTCATGACCCAGCTTTACAGACAGCCCAGAGCAAAATGGAGCTCTCTGGATTTTTCTAGACCGGTCATTAGAATGAACTGGGGAGTTTTATCCTAGTTCCTAAGCTTTATTATGTGGGAAAAAGAGCACAAAAAATAAACATCAAGATAAGGTCACAAAGCAGGCATAGGCATGAAAGCAAAAGCATAAATCATTGTCAAGATTCGCACATTATGTGGATCGCCGTTTACCGAGTGAAATACCACAATCGAGATCTTAAAAGTAAAAGGGCATCTGCTCTAACCCAGTGCACCTTCCAAGGAGCACTTGAGTTCATACTGAGTTTCCGTCTGGGTACCACAGAGCAAAGGTTCCAGTGAGTCTCAGCAGATGTGTCAATTACCACCAGTAAGTCCCCACAGTCTGCTTCTGACTGAGAGAACAGACTGTGGTACAGGAGGCTAGGTAGGTCTAAGACAGCAAAGGGGTTCAGGATAAGCAACGTTTCAGATTTCTACACCTTCATTTTCACTATGAAACAGCATTGTAAACACAAGAAAAGCAAATCCAGTAATAGCCATTTCATCATTTTATGAAAGTAAACAATTTAAGACATTTTAATTACAAGCACTCGATACTAAACCAGTCATTAGGCGTTCTTTTAGGACAGACAAGTAACTATGAGAAAAAGTAAAATAACCCCTACCCACCCACCCATTTCCAGCCTTAGCTAGCTTTTCTGTACAATGAAACTCGGCTTCTCCTGCTTCCAGGGACCAAATGGCAAATGTATTAAAGACATTTACCAAGTCATAAACTTAAAGACATCTCGGGTTTCTAAAGTACTCTTAAAAGAACATAGATCTCTACTCCCCATACAGCTTTTAATTTTTTTAGTGCAAATCCATGTGGGAGGGCTAAGCAGACATCCCGGCCCTCCTCTGTATGGATTACAGGAGCAGAGTGAGCAAGCAAGGTAACGGAAAGACACAGCTGGACGGGTCGCTGCTGTAAACACCAGCGACACGACGGTGTGTGAAAACATCTCGTCCCAGCAGTTTTGGTTATTGGATAAATTTGGAAGAGGTTCTTGGGCATTTCTTTTATCAGGAAAAAAAAAAACAAAAACACTGAGTCCCAGAGAGAAACTTCGATTTGCCCCCCCTGGAAGTCCCAGAATCAGTCAACGATCAGAGCCTCCGTGGAAGGCTCAACCTCTCACATTTTCTGGGGCCATGTTTTAAAGTCAGCCTCTCAACTGCGGCTTTAACAAGAGTCCTTGCAGTAAACTGATCAGGGAAGGGAGCTGCTTGCTATATCCTCCTGTCTCCAGTCCATGGTCTCCTGTGCAAACCCCGAGATAACCACCCTGGGTATCCAGGCAGTGTGGACTGCTAGGATGGGAAGCCCCATTATTAAGTTTCATTGTCAGAAAGGCTTCAAATACATAAAACCCTTCAAGTGATTTACGACAGTAACAACATCCTCCAGGCCCTCTGCCCAGCGTCATAAATATTCATAAGCACACGTGGACATCTCCAAAGACTTCAATAAAAAAAAAAATGCTCACCGTGTTGGCCATGCTGTAGTAAAGGGACTAGATCCAGGAGAGTCACCAAAGTCACGTAGAGGCCTTGGTAGTCCAAAGAAGGGTAGTCTGACAACTGAGCATCACGACTTTGCGGGCCGCGTTCTGAAGGAGCATCTCGCAGGACGCTGTAAAGGAGGGAGCGAGTAACAGTAGGGTTGATGGAACTGACCTGCGGTCTTAGAGATGGGGTGAGTGGGAATGGCACGGGAAAAAGACACATGGTCATGGGCACTGTCAAATTGGAGGCATCTTGGTTTTCCTTCTTCCCTGTGCGGGACAAAATGCTGTTGGGGGGACAAAGAAAAAAAAGAGACAACAAAGACACAAAGAACAGCACATTACATTGAAATGACACTCTAAAACAAATAGTAAAACACCAGATACAACCCCACATAAGATGCAACGGCCACAGCAGCCCAGTCTGCAGACCCAGTGCTGGCGCACGGCGGCGTGCTCCAGATGCCGACCAAACAGGCGGACTTTGTTGAAGTTGCATTGCATCTCATGTGTTATCTGGTTTGTAAGGAGCAAAAATATAAAAATGCATGTTTCAGTGCCAAACCCATGTTTCACAGTTCGTCAGTTTGGTGAAGGGAAAGGCTTCCTAGAAGGAACACCAGCTTGGCTTCATCTGGGAGGGCTCTACTCGCTCCTCATTATAGGGAGCTTCCAAAGCAACACTGTCAGCAACGCTAGCTCATCGTGCGGATGGAAACTTGCAAAATATAGGTATGGCACTTGCAGAAACATGCTTTAGCAGAGAATAAACATGTGCGTTTATTAAGAAACTCTTAAAAATCACATGTTTATTGCATCAAAATAATGTCTATATGTATATTATGATACTGTTTTATGACATTCTGTCAGTATCATTCGAGATAATGAAGTTTAAACAGGCATATGAACTTAGAAATAATACATATTTCTAAAGTGTTAGCTAAACTACATTGGAAAAGCTATGAAATAATATATAGTAAATGGCCCATAGCATGTGTTGGTGAACTAATGAGTGTGTGTGTGTGTGTGTTTTAATTTGGCATGTTGGGGAGGCAACGTTTTATTTTACGAGTACAAAGAGCGGATTGTTAAATAGTTACCCTGAAAACTCTAAAAGCTAGGTAAGCATTGTCTATGATAAGGCTGCCCATCATACAACAAGATCTCAAGTCACTGCTGTTACTCACTTTTATTATTGAACAAAACTCACTAAGCACTAGAGAAAAGATAATTTAGAAAGTTAAGGAAAAAAAGCTTGACGGGAGTAAAAGTAGTCTCTAAAATGGTTTTGCTTTGGGTCTCCACTTTCATCTACAAAACCTTTAGTAAAAGTTACAAGGCAGAAAATTTTGTTGGGTTTAAAAGTCAAAGTAATGACTGCTTCGCCAATGTTTAGGTTTTTAAAATTAGATTATGCAGTTGATTAGTCGGCAACCATTCTGCACTGAGACGTCTGCAGCACTGAAGAGCTCCCCTACCGTACAGTTATTCGCTAGCCAAAGTAGAAATCAGCTAGGCAATGCTTCGTCTCGTGAAGACAGCCCTGCCTTATACTCACTCATGTGCATCCGTTACTAACGTCTCAGCTAACGGTGTGGCATCTACCGTATCACAGTGGCGTGAAGGACTGGTTAGTGTCAGCATGCTTGCTATGTCAACTCGACATTGCTTCTTACTTGCTCTTAGCGCAGGGATACGTTATGATGTAAAAGAAAGGACTACATGCTTTTTTAAAAATTTCTATGTGCCTAATTTACCTCGGTTTCCTCTGTCTTCTGTTACCCAGTGTCCAAGGGAAAACAATCGATAACAAAGATAATTTCAGAATGCTTATGTAACACTTCTTAGCGATAAAGTACGTAGGAGTTGCTGTATTTGTTTTTGTTAAAAGGGATTTAATTTACCTTTTTAAGTGTGTGCTATATTGGGCTTTGTAACCTCACACTGTACAATGGGTTGGAAGTATTCCCCCTCTCACAATCTGCCTACATCTAGTACAAAGAGCATATTTATTTTGCATCGGACTTTATAGTTTCCCACAAAACTGCTCTCGGATTGGCATCTTTACATGTTGAATTATTGATAAGTTCAATCACCGACATTTTTTTTCAGTCCTTATAGGAGTTTATCCTCCTGGAATCCCTTTACAACCACAGAATGGATATGTCAGTATAGTTTCCCAAATTTCAGCATAAGTTGGCTAGCTGCCAACATCCTCTCGAGAAAGTAACACCGGCCTTTAGTCAATTAAAAAATACTGAATATCATAAATGCATGAAATTTAAAGTGTCCATTAAGTCTGGCCCAACCACCTTCCTGGTGGGGGAAATATAACGTCTGATTGACTCCATGTTACCAGTGCTCAAAGCTGGATGAACTGTAATGAGCACTAGTGAATCAACTTTGGAGGCTACTGCTGTGATATTTTTCCCTCCTGTACATGTGGAAGTCCCAAGTGACAGCAACCACAGTGTCCTACAGTCAGGGAGGGAAGAATGTCAGCATGGAAACAGTAAAACTTTCTTTCGCTGCCTTCGGACTTAGCGAAGTGGGTGAGGTTGAGGAAAATAAAATGGCGAAAATGAGTTATCCATGAAACCAGTTTTAAGTTACCATTCATGTCTCAATGTGAGGAGATGTGCTCATTTGTGGGAAAACTTAGGAAGGGCTCATGAGTCAATGTCCAATGCACCGTGGTTTTATGATGTTTCGTGAAGTTTATTCAGAGAAAAAAAAAAGTACTTTATTTCCCCAACCAAACTGCTTAACTTGGGAATGACCAAAGATTTCCACATTTGAAATTCTTTCCCAAAGGTCTATTTATAGATTCAACTGAAAAGAATATTAGGAATGCCCTGTCAGAAGAGTCAGACGTTGCCACAAACTTTCACTTTGCCTTTCCTTCTTTAGGCCCTCTTTGTGGGCACCAGCTTCCATTGTCAAGAAGAGAGAAGACCCCTCTGGTGGGGTAGGCAAGGTGACTGAGTGCCTTCAAGCCTTTCTTGTACAGAAAATTAATATATCAAATCGACTTTCTGCACAATTGAGAATTTTGACGTGTATGTTACATCTTATACACTAACAAATCGCGCTAGGCTCTAAAACCATATGCGGATTTCAGTGTGTGTGTGCGCGTGGGTCTCCTTAGAAATTACTATTTAATTAAGACTATTGGGTTGAGACTAGAATCCCTTTTTAAAACATAGTCACGTTTCTAACAAGTTGGTAGCAGATTTAAAGATTTACACTCTAGCAGTTCCAAGAACACCAGAAGAGAGACACGAGGAAGATTTTTTTTTCCATCAGCAAGTCTGAAACAGGAAGGAAACTAGGAACCTATAAACATCCAGCCGGGTAAAGGGCAAGATGAAAGACCTTGGATGATCTAAATGACCACAAAATGCTTCTATATGAAGTGAACCTGTACGGGCCGAGGGGGTTAGACTTCATTGCCACCCCTAATGCTAAGAAGCGAGCAAGCGAAACAACCTCTGTAGTAAAGCTCTGTCTAATTGTCCACTGCCAGACTTGGGACCCTGCTCAGCTAAGATGAGCACAGCTCACTGTAATGTGACAATGCCACCTGGGACCTTCGGTCACTCCTCGAGACAGGAAAGGCTCCCAAAAGATCCTGGGCTGGCTGAAATTCTACACAAGTCGATTCAATGAGTATTTATGGATCCCCTGTTACAGAACAAAAGCTGCTCTGAGCACAGGGGTGTGCTGGGTAAGACGGAGGACTCATCAGACTAGAGCCGAGAGAACCCTGGCAGACTAAGTATCTTATGCAGACGCCACAGCTGATCTTCGAGTCTCTCTTCTCCTGTGGACTAAACTGACTGACATTAAACATCTAGGCCAACCCCAGCCTTTCCAAATCCAGACAAAGCATTCCTGAAGTCACTGAGGTCGCATGAAGGCACAGACATCAGACGACTTGTGCTAACGGTGTAATCCTAACCACCATGGTCCAAATAACACTGCTTGAATTTTGGAAAATGGCGCCACATAGTCCTGCCCCGTGTCTTACTCCAACTCCCTAGTTTGGAGATTTCAGACGTGAGCCACAGTACCCAGCTTCTTTATCATGTTTCTTTGCAAGAGCCTGAGCTCTGGAGGCAGCAAGTAGGTTCTGAATGTAAGAGGGACACAAATGCAAAGGGTAGAGATGCTTGTGGTAGAGATGTTCAACCCAAGAGCCAAACACTTCATCTCGCGAGACTTAAACGTTCGATAGCTTTTTTTTTTTTTTAAGAGGAAGGAATCTGAATTGGGATGGATGCGGCTGCCAACAGCCAAAGGGCTTCTAACCTGGTTCAATATATAGAACAAAAGTTAAAAGTTTTGTTTCCAATTGTTGGGGGGAGGGGTGTTTCTTTTCTTTTCTTTTAAAGAAATAAAGCGTCCGCAGACATAGAGAAGATAGAAAATTCACAGGGTTTGGCCTGTAAATATTCCTATTCAAGGCCCATCCGTGATAAACGACACGCCTCTGTGTCTTGTGCACATGCGCAATACATCGTCATTAGCAACAGAGTCTGCCAGCTCCGCTTTGATCCACCGCCTGCAGCAACCTTGTGAGAGAACTGAGAGAGGTGGGAGCTGCTGGACCTTCCCCGTCACATCAGCTCAGCTCAGTTTAAGAAAAGTTCCAAAAAGATGGCAAATCTATACACTAAACCCTCCCTTTCTTCCCTTGACTTCATGGACAGTCAAAACCACGCCACGGACTTTGTAATAGACGTCGGTGTTCCCAAAGGCCGAATCAAGTCTTTATTAAGAGGCGCCCCTGCTGTGTGACAGTGACTAGAGAACAGCAGCCTGACATGGGCGTAATGGTGTGTGCTGTGAATTAGGATCGCCGATGACCTAATGACTCCGATCCTGCTACATATGTGACACTGAGCAACTTCCTGAAGCGCTTCTGTAACTTGGTTTCATTATCTGTGAAATGTGTGCAGCAGTACCTTTATCTAACTACAAGGGGTTAAAGGAACTGTCACACTTTAAGAGCTTAGAGCAGAACTTGATGCGAAGAAATATAGGTACCATAACATAACGTTGCTATGGTGACCACAGCCAGTGCCGCTGTCACCATTAGCAGCTGTTGAAATTGACTCTCCTTTAAAGTGGACCATGCTCAGTTACAGTAATAACCACTTGAGGAGACTACCCTAACACCAGTTTCATCATGCAGATGCTGTCACCTCGACCTCATCCTAATGGCCAAAGCAGAACCCTCATGACTGGCACACATAACTTAAAACGGTATCCTAAAATTTCTTAACTTATTGGCACAGCAGCAAAGCCATGAGTGCTTAGCACTGACGCCAAACAGAGATGTCAGAATTTCTTTACAAGTGGAATCTAATATGTTCCCTACCAGGAAAGCACCTCTAGTTTTGGGTTCCCCTGTAGGAAAGAGTTTCCCTGTGAGGTTCCCAGCCTCAAAAGCAAGAGGAAAATGTGTAGAAGACTGGAAAAGGACACCTGTGTTCACGCATTCATCTGATTACTACCGTGAAAACCTGGACAACTATTCGATGCCCTTTGAAATGGGGAAATGGCCTGCCCCAGGGTCGTAAACGAACTGTGAAGGCCTGAGAGACATCATGAACCTGATAAATAGAACCCCTTCACTCAAGAACAGGGACCGTAAAGACTCCAAAGATGAGAAGATACCCAACGAAGAGTGGCAGATGTTGATGCGGAAGACCGGCAACTGGCTGTGCACAGGATGTTTTTCTGCCTATGGTCAGCCTGTCTGAGGACCAAAAAGTGAGACCACGGGAACCTCTCTCTGGCGGCACTACAGCCACTGCAAAGTGTGTCCTGATTTACAGAACTCCTACTGCGGTCTAAAAGCCAGAAATGGCAGCAAGTCCAGAAGCAGATTCACAGAGGAGCTGTGGCAATGAGACCAAGCGCCGGGGTGTAATGGTCAGTAGAATCTTCCGCATTCTTCAACCTTGTTTGTCAAAGATAGCTACGCTGGAAAGGGCTCGGCTTTGTTTGTCTGCATTAGTAGCAAGGGTGAAGGGGAATGGCCCTGGGTCTCTGTCGTGTAGTAAAAGCAGAGAGCTCCTGAGCTGTTAGTGCTCCCTTGTCCTCCTTGAACCTAATATCAGCTGTGATGTGGTTGGAAGGGACTGCTTACTGTGCCAGTCAGAGAACCAGGATGTACTAAATCACCATGAAACTCTTTTAAACTCAGTGTTTCTCATTCTCAAATTTAAAGACCCTAATCGCACCCCTTCACCTTGTATTGTTCGCGTCAAACACACCTTTTTCTTTTAAGCATGTGTAGGTCTCCTGAGAGAACAGGCAACTGAGGAGGCAGGCTACAGCCATGCCACCACGTTTCCAGGTAAGCTGGGATCTGATAAGCTAGACATGCCCGGAGGACTGGAGTCCAGACTCTTCTGTCAGAGCACTAGAAAACTAAGGCTTTTAAGACTTTCAGTTCACCGTGAAATTAGGTCCCAGTAAACTCAGCAGTACTACCTAGTAATTCTCTCAAAGTCAAGGGTATTTAAGGCTTACCTTAACAAGGTCTGGGAAAAGTACTTCAGGGTGTTTGCAATATCTGTTCCTGACGGCACGGGATAAATGTTGTGGAGAACTCGGTTATGATATTCCTGCAAGTACCGGATCTTGGAAGCAACTAGATAAAAGCAAAAAAGAAAAAAAAAGAAGAAGAAGAAAGAAGGACCTTCTTGTAATATGTATCAAACTCACAGTGAACTACAAACAAGAACTCAATCTATACTTTAAAAAAAAACATAAATTTTCCTGTAATTCCATGATAGAAATGCTAATACAAAACACTTAATTTCTTATAACTGCATTCAACACTTCAACTTACTTTCAGTCCTGTGGACTGACATCCCTACACGAAGTGTCTATTCCTTTTCAATCACTAAGGATGATATTGTTCTAATTGCTTCCTAATCACCTCCAGATTAGCTTCCTATTAGCAAAATAATAATAAACATAAACTGTCACTAGAGCGTTAGAGTCAATATGAAGGGGGAAAAAACTCAACACTCTAAAACACCCAAGAGTTAGGTGCCCATTGTCCAATGGCATCAGTTAAAATCGGGGTTTTCTTTAACTCCGTGGTGATTGTGAAAGTGTGTTTAAGGAATGCTTAGCTGCAGGACTATGGTAAGAACATATTTGCTTGTTGCTTATCAAGGAAGAACACATGACTATGTGGTAATAAAGACACAAACAATGAAGATCACATTTTTCTTCCAACGGATTACATAAATTAGGAATCATCCTAACCGCTTTCTGAGATTGGCTTCCCTGTCCCGAGACAGGAGGGACCAAACATGTGTATTTACCCTCCTACACCTACCTGGAGTCACCAGCATTGTCCACATTCCTGACCTGACCTTTGACCTGGCTGTAGTGAATGGCCCAGCTCTAGTCATTCCTCTTTGCAAATCCCAAGGAGCCATGATGATCAACGTCTCTCTGGTCTCCTCTTCCACAGAGTTCTCAATAATGTCCGTTTGTCCTTTCAATCTTTAAGGCTACCCGGGGAGCCTTTTAGGCGGTATGGCTCACTGTCAGCGGTTAGCAGAAGACATATCAAGTCCCGGAGAAGCAAGGTTTTGCTGTTCCCAACAGCCAGTGGGAATAAGCTCCTGGATGCAACTAACTGAAACGCTGGCTTAAGCAACTTAAAGAAAGTCAAAATGCTTTCGACAGGTGTGCGGCGGAGAACCACAGAACAGTGAGTACCAGAGCGGGGAGAACCTTAGGGTCCTTTCCCCGTAACCATTTCATTTTAAAGGTGGGAAAAGGAGGCGCACAGGTAGGTAGCAATTAGCTCTCCTGACTTCTGCTCAGTGCTTTTCCCTCTAGGACAGTCCTGCGATTAAGCCAGCATGCACACAGTAAATATTCATTATGCAACATCAAAACAGTTGTCAGCAGCGGTTGGGCTAATCGCTGATCTGAAGTGTACAGATTCCACAGCTCACACTTGCCCTTTCTCCTTTCTGCTTCTCAGCATTTTCCCCAACAAAATAAGTTCACATTGCAGATAGATGGCCTCTATTGTCATCTCCAAAGACAGCGATAACTTTAATAGCCATTATTTCATTTAACCCATAGTATTTGGTTATAAACACATTTTCTAAGACAAACTACAAATACCAGAAAATACATCAATTACATAATCAACACAAATCCATTTTCTTCCAAATGTCTTTGACCTGTCATTCATCATAACTTTAATAATGACATTATAAGAAACACTCGTGTTAATGTATAGGTCTAAGCTCCCAATATTTGACACATATGCCAGCCCGGCTTATAATTTCTCTATCCGCTATCACAATGATATTTTATTACTGTGACTTTTCTCGAGGTTTAATACTCGTCAGATCTCTGCAGAGTTTCCGGGAATGTCATTAATCCTTCTACCACCTAAAAAGGAAGTCAATGATAGTTCGGGATGCGGACAATAAGCTGAAATGAGGAGAAAAGTCAAAGATCCCCCAGGTCAACGGGTTGCTCACAATTCGAGAGCTTTAAAACCGTCATTACACAGTGACTGCAAGCATTCGGATGTGTTTATGAGATGAATGGGTGACTTCCGTTAAGATGCAGTAACAGCTCCTTGCGATGAGTTTCCAAACATGCAGGGGAAAGCAGACGCTAGGGCCACTTCCTCCTTTAAGATGTTTGCGTAAGGGGTTGGGGATTTAGCTCAGCGGTAGAGCGCTTGCCTATCGAGCGCAAGGCCCTGGGTTCGGTCCCCAGCTCCAGAAAAAAAAAAAAAAAGAAAAAAAAAAGAAAAAAAAAGAAAAAAAAGATGTTTGCGTAGTTTACGTCTTCACATAGAGCTATCCCTGTTAGTTCACCCGTTTATTTTTCTATATCGAATTGTGAGTGGTAAGAGACATCTTCCCTATGTTTCCATCCCAGTCTGAAGGCACTGCCTAGTGCTGAGTGGGTACACAACCGTCATTGGACTGAAGTGAACAATGAGTTAATACTTGAAAAACAGCTTTAGCACTCTCTCTCTCTCTCTCTCTCTCTCTCTCTCTCTCTCTCTGTGTGTGTGTGTGTGTCTGCATAACATACATATAAAGTAATATATATGCATCCCATATATACATATATATGTATATATGGATTCTTTATTCTTAGATTCCAGACACCTAGTAAATACTCAGGAAGTTACCCGTAAATGAAGGTGAAAGGAAAGAAAGAATAGGATAAAAAAATAAATTCACAACCATGAAAGACAGTTTACAGAACAAGTTGGGGAATATTCAAATTACTTCCTATAACTGGGAGGCCAACAAATTTTCAGCCCCCCATATATTTCTCTTCCACTACTTGAAAATAACAAGGGGGCTGGATCAGCAATCAAACGCCCTGGCTGCTCTTCCAGAGGCCCAGGTTTTGATTCCCAGCACCCACATGGCTGCTCACCACCATCTCTAACTCCAGGGCCAGGGACTCTGATGCCCTCTTCTGGCCTCCATGAGCACTAGGCACACACATGATGCACTTAGATACATTTAGGCAAAACACCCATGCACTTAGAAAACAAAGACGAACGTGGGAAAAGGAGGAAGAGGAAGACGAGGAAGGGAAAAGAGAACAGTCAGAATCATCTCTGACAAGTAGCAACCTGCAATTGTGCTCAAGACAGAACTAAGGCTCGTTTGCATCTCAACCTTGCGCAGAAGAGAGGGTGTTGTGACTGGCTCGTGAGCCCAGAAGGACCCAGTGCCTCATCAAAGCTCAGAAGTCTTGCTCTTAACCCCACACACGTACTGCACGGTGGCTGCAGACTCAGATCACGGGCAAACTAGACGCACCATCTCCAGACACAACTGATCTCAGGACCATGTACGTCCAGCAGTCTCCCGCTCTGTTCTGCTCTAGTTACACTTTCGGAACATTCTCCGTGGCCTGTCCCAGCCTTATACCATAAGAAGCCACCTGCCATACATCACATTCCCTCAAATTCATAACTGAAATCCTAACCTCAAAAGGTGAGTGTAGCTGGAGATAAGGCCTTTAAAAGAGGTGACCAAGTTCAAATGAAGCCATTACAGCGAAGCGCTCTTCGAATACCATCTTCCTTGTGTCCTTGTAAGAAGATTAGGACACAGGAGAGACATCAGGAATGGGGGAGGGGGAGGAAAGGCCGAGTGAGGACAGGTGAGAAAGTGACCATCTGTGAGGCAAGGGAAGAGGCCTCAGGAGAAAGCAAATCTGCCAACACCTTGATCGTGAACTGAAAGTCTTCAGAACTGTGAGAAAATAAATATCTGCTGCTTTAGCAGATCCATCTGTGGTGCCTTGTGGCGGCTGGAGAAATTGACTACACCATCACAGAGGAAAGTCTCTAAGTGAAAGGAAGAAAGGTGTGAGCCCTGAATTAAGACTTCCTGCTCCTCTCTACCAAACCTCCGTTCCCTCCTCTGTGAGAAGGAGGGGGTGGGGTCCATGAATCAGTTCACGGTCACTTAGCACAACGCCCAGAACATACTCACTTGCAGTGCCGACTTGTATTTCATTCCCCCTGCTACCAACCACCAAGGTCACCGTGAGAGCCCACCATCTACCAACTGTCCCCCTACACCATTCATCTCTCCCTCTTTATTAAGTCACCCTCATTAACTAGAATCTCCTTTGTCAGAGGGAAAGGAACAAAACACCTTCCCCTCCCTGCAACTACTGGCTTCTGCCTTTGGAGCTTGAAATATTAAGAGTTGTAGATAATATGTCCTCTGAGTGTGTGTGTGTGTGTGTGTGTGTGTGTGTGTGTGTCTGTGTGTGTGTGTCTGTCTGTCTCTTTGTGTCTCTGCCTCTCTTCTCTGTCTCCCTTCTCTCTCCCCAACCCTCTCTCTTTCCCTCCCTTACACACACACACACACACACACACACACACACACAGTCCTCTCACTCACCCCATCTGTCTCCCACCATCACCACTGCCCTGAATCTATTTTCCTGGCAACCCTCTCCCTCACAGCACCCAGAGTGTCACATCCAATGGCACTTCCCAGTCAACCATGGCATTACTAACCCTTTCAGCTCTCCCATACAGTCAGTCCACCAGTCCCACTTTTTTGAAACTCTCTTCCCTTGGCTTTCCTAGCGCCAGATCCCCCAGACTTCTACGTTTCAGAAACATCCCTCACAGAGTGCTTTTGCCACCTCAATGCTTCTGGAATTTTGAAATTTACCAGGGCTTCACCATCGACACTCATTTTCTCTCTCCCTGGGCAATCCCATCCATCCATGTGGCTACAGGTTCTATCCATGGACCAAGTATTCCGACATAGACATCTCTGTTGCAGGTGCCTATGCCACGTGAACAATAGACGACTTATCACTTTTTCTACTAAGGAACCTCACAGGGATCTCAGAGTAAACGAATCCAATGCAAAATAATCCTCCCTATCCACCAACCCTCAATTAAAACCCTGCTACCATCAGTGTGATCTGCAAAGTTCACACAGAGGCTGAACAGCATCCTCATACTGTCTAACTCTAGTCTAATCCATCACCATATCCTACAAACACAAACCCCAAAAGATACCTCCAAAGTACATCCTTCCTCCTCGGTGGCTTGCCACCGCCCTCAGACAGACTCAGGACCCTTCCTGGCTAATCTTCCAGATTCTCTCTTGCTATGGCCCACTTCTTTCTCCTTGAGAAGCCTAAGAGGCCTTTTAGAGTCGTTTCACTTAATCGTCTGCGGCCCACTGCGCTGGAAGTAAAATCTGAACTTCTTGCCGCCCACTTCCGGTCTGACCTCGCACCCTACAGCCACACCAGTTTCTCTTGCTCAGTTTCTCATACAAAGCTTTTTCTTTGTGCGAGGAAACTTTGTACATGCTCACGCTTTTCCCAAGTTCTTGTCCTTTCACAGTCTGAGTGTCTGATGTCCATTTGTACCACACAGGTGGCTTTACCGGCCGCTTGCTCACAGAGGCCTTTGCCAATGTTCCCATCCGAACCGATTCCCTGATCCACACTTCCGTTTTTCTCTATATAATACACAAGGTAGGGCGCTTTCCCCCAGTGGCTAACACAACTTGCAATTGTAGGTTTGTTCAGATGAGCGCTCACTACCTCTTCCAAATGGACTCACGCCAAAAAACTGCATACGTGCTCACCACTGCAGAGCCCCAGGGCCTCATAAGGACTGCCTGTGCAGAGTTCCCGGTAAAGGGGGGAAATGGAGAGGTGGTCAGCTTTCAGTCATTAAACTGTTCGACTATAAATGACATTTTAGTGTGTTAGCCTTTATATATATTTTTTTTCAGAATTCACTTTCCCCATACATCAGAAGTAGATTTCTACATCATTGCAAATTGCTCTCTAACTTGTTTTTAAAAGTAAATGGTAATTTATTTCACCAATCATTTATTGATGTTTGTGAGACTTGGGGCGGCTCCACTATTCTGTGTAAGACAAGAAAGGAGTTGGAGCAATGGTTCAGTGACTACCAACCAACACTGCTCTTGCAAAGGTCGTAAGTTGGGGTCCCTGCACCCACAGCAGGCAGCTGGCCTCTGATTCCAGCGCCAGGGTAGCTGATGCCCTCTTCTGCCCTCTTCAGACATCTGCACACACGTGGCATATACATACACACATAGTTTTAAAATAAATCTCTAATGCTGCAAAAAAAATGCCTCTGAATACCTTTGTATTTCCTTAGAATCAATTTTCGAGGTAGAACTACACACACATGAAATATTTTGCAATGATTTGGGGAGGTCAGACATGGTAGTATGTGCCTATAATTCCAGCACTTGAAAGAAACAAACAGCAGAATCAAGGGTTCATGGTCAGGGCGGGAGTGTTGGCTCGGCAGTTAAGAGCACTGGCTGCTCTCTCAGAAGACCTGGGTTCCATTCCCAGTACCCACATGGCAGCTCACAACTATCTATAACGCCAGTTCCAGCAGATCTGACACTGTCTTCGCCCACAACAGGCACACAAGCAAAACCCCCGGTACACACAAGACCATCCTACATAGCAAGTCTGTGGCCACCCTGGGCTACATGAGACACTGAATCAAAAAAAAATTAAAACAAAATCAAACTGCTTTAAAAGAACAAACTTTTAAAGCAGGGAACCTTTTAGGATACTTGATAAGATGTTCTTCAGAAAGACGTGAGCATCATTAATATTGATAATAACAGCACTGAGCACGAACAATGTTGTGTGTGTGTGTGTCTGTGTGTGTATGTGTGCACACCACTGAGTACTGTATGTGTGTATTGCAAAACTTTTGTGTTGTATCACTTTCCGTTTACAGTCACTAATCCACAGCACCACAGAAGTAAGTGGTCTGCCCTTAGCCACAGAGCTAGTGCACAGTAGAACTGGTCACTTAGCTGCCCCGGAACCATGATGTTTCCAGACCACCCTGTTCTCTAATTGTTTTAGAGACATTCAACAGATATGACATGAAATAACATTCCCCTAATCCTTGTTTTCAATATCCCATTAAGGAAGGCTGTAGCAAGCAGATGAGCTACTAGACCAAATTTCCGATCTATATTTTAGAAACGTACAACTCACTATATCTACCTCGCTAATCTACCCTTCCCTTGAAAACTCGAGTGATTTCCATCCTTCGGAATCCACCTTAAGACCGCATCACCAGCTCTTAAGACTCTTTCCCATCCTTCCTGAAGCTTTCTAACTGACTTGATGGTATCAGTTGCTCCTTTTCTAAGCGTGCAGAGTGCCACTCTAATGGAGTCACTTTGTTAGCCACATATGTCAGTGACCGTAAGCTGATGACTCCAGTTAGTTTCATGTCTGCAAATTCATTTCCCCAAACACCTCTAGGTCCTTGAAGACAGACCTGTCCTCACTTTTCACTGTAAATCCCTCCGAATCTGTACATGCAGGTGGTCAGCAGTAGCAGTGGCTTAAATGTCAACTACCCTGTATCCTGTTCAGACTCCAAACTCTTTAAATATTCTGCTATTTTTTTTACAAATTATTCCCATATATGACTGATTACATAAAGAATGCAGTATTCTTTTTAATGGTTAATTTTCTTCCCTTGTTCCAACAGAACTCAAAAAAGTCCTCTTGATACATATTTCAAACGTTGTCTAGGTTCTTTGTTACGTTTGAATACTCACTCTGTTTTGTTGACGAGCAACTCTTGGTCTAACAGGTTGAGTGTCTGGAGATTCATGATGCCCTACAGAGAGCTCTAGATGGACTATGGGTTCCCATCTACAGCCATGTATTACCACAAGCCAGTTAACATCTTGACTTGGGGGATCCTTGTTTCACGTTCTTTGGTTCTTACCAAACGAGAATTAAGATAGCATTTCAAGTACAATCTTTGCAAATCTTTGTTGTTGATGTTGTAAACCTGACAGTCTGCGTTCTAGTTCTACCTCAACTTCAATCAGTTTCTTCTTGTACTGTGTAAACGCACGAATGGATTTTGTATGGCCACCTTTTAAACTATCTTACTGCCAGATTAATATCTCATTAAGGAATAACAGACATGGGGCTGGCGGGATGGCTCAGTGGGTAAAGACACTTGCCATCCTTCCTTAAGACCTGTCTGAGCCCCAGACCCCATATCCAGCTGGGAAGAAAGAAAGGAACCAACTCCACAGGGTGGCCCACTGACTTCCAAATATGTATCATGGCACACACATGTGCACATACTCAAAAAGACAGACTAGATAAATAAGTAAACAGGATGTCTGCCTCAATTATCGCTGCATATCTGTCTTTATTTACTTGTTTAGTGTTAATAGAAATGGGGTTATTTAATAGTCATATTGGTTCTAACACGAAATCATCTCTCAAGATCTATTTTCTTCTCCCTCCTCACAATATCACCTGAATTAAATTCGCACAATCTCCTTCTGAGATAAATTGCTATAATAATCTGTCTGATTGCACCCTGAACCTTTTTTTCAGTATGACATCCACAGCAATCTCTCCAGAATTCAAATGTTTTTTTCATTTTCTGTTCATTGAAGTTCCATTAACATATGAAGCCCAGGAAGAATGGCTCCCTGCTCACCAGCCAAGCCTCCTCTCCTGCTCTCTCCCTGGGTGTCTCACCTCAACCGTTCTAACTTGCGAAAGCCCACGTGACGGTCTTTCTTAAACACCGTCCTGTTCAGAGATGCAATCTCTGCCTCTCTGCATGGAGGCTCCCAAAGAATTCCCTGAGTTTCAGGACTAGCCATGGTTCCTGTAAACAGCTAACCTTCCCGAGCGCATGTCCACTTCCCTGAAGTTATCTGAGTGTTCACCGCCCTGGGTTTCTCTCTGGCACATGACCACTGCCTGATGTTGCCGATAGCTCAATAGCTGTCTCCACACTGGACTACCAGAACCGTCCCTTTGAATGTCGTACACACGGCGTGTTTTCTAAGTGTCTGGTTCTGAACATGTATTTGCTGCATGAGCGAGTGAATGTAACATACAACTCAGTACAACAAAGCAGCTTAAAGTGTCCAGTCCTTTCATGAACTAGAGTTAAATCGTGGATGGAACTAAGGTTTTCTGCCCCCTCTTGCTGGTACTCATCGCAAGGACCCCTTGTATCACTTTCTTCTCAAAACCCCTAAATCCATCACTATTTGGGGGTATGGACATGATATGAATTAAATAATGGGGAGTGATCCCTCCCAAGAGACAGCCCATGTATGCGCTGATGGCCAGGTTCAGGAGCAGGGCTACTCCAGTCCCCTGAGCTGCACATCAATGTATCACATGCCTCACCCGCTGAACATGCATCCTGCAGATTACAGTTCTGTTTGTTCTGCTAGGCTCCAGTCTTGCTTTAACACTCCCCCACCCCCACCCCGTTTCCCAGCTATGCTCCAATCTCTTCCTTCTGCAACAGGAGCGCCGTGTTTACTCCGCGCCATTATATACTTGGAAGTGTGTGGTGTGTTTGGGTGTTTTATTTGCTTTGTTTTGCAGGGACTCACAGTTAAGAACTTGCTTTGAGCCTGGACTTTTAAACAGTTTGGAAGTGTGAAGATAATGTGGATTTCTGAAGTGGTCACTGGATGCATTTTGGTGACCAGGGCAGAATGCTATGGCTTGAATGCCCCTCCCCAGGCTTTGGTTTGGTTTGCTCGCTTGCTCGCTTGCTTGCGTTTGTTTGTGACGAAGTTTCACTGTGTAGCCTGGTTGTCCTAGAACCTACTATGCAGAGCAGACTGTCCACTTCAACAGGTACCACCTTGCCTAGCTACAGGCTCAGAATTTGAACACTTGCTCCCCATGCTACAGTAGCCCTTTGGAAGCAGAGCCTGGCTGGTGCTAATAAGACCTCAGAGGCAGGCCTTTGAAAGGGACACATGCCCCTGTCTCCTTTCCTCCACTCTCAACCTTCCAGTCTTAGATATAAGCACACTGGCTGCCAACAACCAAACCAGTCCCTTTCTATTTCCCGCCCTGGTGACCTAGGGCTTTTTTTATTTAAACCAGAAAGCTAAAATAAATCTCCCGCTCCCTTGAATCGCTTCTGTCAGCTATTCTATCATGGCGATGAGAAAAGCCAGTAGATACTGGGTCTTTGCTTGAATTCTGGCTCCCTAAGTACTAGCCGTGAGAACATGGACAAGGTAATGAACTTCATTATCTATACAATGAGGGCAATTGTTTTTTTTTTTTTTATCTCCTGGGGTTGTATATAGCAATTCTGTAGCACAATGACTGGCATACAATAAAACAATGTTACAATTCTAATTGGCTACTACAGCCCTTCCTCCTCCCTTCCTTTTCCTTCCCTAGGCTCATGTTCTGTCCTTTAAATAGAAGTTAATACAGGAATGTAGCTACTAATGAAAATATTCAAAAATTGAAATGTAGGGGGGAAACAAAGCAGCAAAGCATTGTCTGAGAACTCTGCTGGGTATGCAGGGTTCTGTGCAAATCTTTAATCAAAGAATGTCCCTCCCCCTTAAAGGAAGGTCACCCTCCCTGAAAAGCAAAACCTCACAAGAGATATGCGGAAGGGTAAAGGCAGAAGGAACAAAGAGACAGAGAGCCCAAGCAGTCCAAAGATGTCACCACACGCCACCTCATCAGTCTCTTCCAGACCCTCATGCACATATTCTTCTGTCCACTTAAGCCCCAGGTGGCCAACTTTCCCTGACACATTCAGCAGACAAGAAAGGTCAACAAAGAACATTCCTGTTCCTCCTCGAAGAACTCCACCCCACCACTAAACGCTGCATCTGTTAAATTCTCTACATTCTTCAAGACACTGCCACAAGCATTATTCATTTAGGTTTTGAGCATTTAAGATGTAAAATTAAGAAGACATTGGAAGTTTAGGGAGATTTAAATAATACACAGCAAAGCAAACACAAAAGAGAAGACCTGAGTGCACTTCTTTAACGGACATTGATTAACTAAAATCTTTGAGGTATTAACAAAACAACAATTACTGACGCACAACCCCAGCCCCTGCCCCGTCCTCTAGAAGGTCACAGAAAGGTGTAATGATAGTTCTCAGTTAGAGATGTGCACTGCATAATGCTAGTAAACATTAAAATAATGACTGTCTCACTCCCACATTTCCAGTGAGAAAACTGTAGCTGATGGGAGCTCAGTAGGTCACCCTGCGATGGCGAGAGACGTTCACCAAGAGAGCCGTTTTCTGTGACACCACCCAGGAAGAGAAGCTAAAACCAGCTATGGCCCACTGCACATTTTTAGCTCATTAAAAGTATGCAGCTGATTAGAGCCACTCAGTGAGCTTTCACATATGAATTTGCAAGCTGTAAATTAACCTCTTGTCATATTGGGGGGGGGGGGACATAAACACTGAAACATTCCACTTGCTGGAAATGAGACACTTGCAATTAAAGAGGAAAGAGCCACTTAAGGTTGATAAGTCAGTGCCTAGTGCTCTGTTGGTCAGGAGAGCTTGAACTGAGAGCTCGGCGAGTCAGATTTACCTCTAGGTATGGTGGAGAGAGTAATTTGGGAGATGTGGAGTAGAGGGCTGGTGATCGGGGAGTTGAAAGGAGCAGGCTCCCATCCCATCTAACACAACAAGAGTAGGTTGTGACATTTGGTTTGAAAGTTAACCGAGCAACTTCCACAGATCAAAATTTCAAACTGGAGGGATCTGAAGCCCCCGTCACTAAGCACATTCCAAAGCATCACTAGACTCTGGTCACTAACTGAGGGGACAAGATACCTGAATACCATACTTGAGGTTTCGTGGGAGAAAAGACAAGAGCTACTACTAATCTATCCACAATAGCAAAAATCCACAAATTCAGATTTATCGAACAGACACGACAAGATGCTATAATGTCTCTGCTAAATTGCACTTTGCTCCCTAATTTAAAAAAAAAACTAGTAGAATTCATGTCAGAGAAAACAGAATACTGACTCTGTGACATTCTTTATGTTTTACAGCAAGGTTAAATACTCAAGAAAAATCTGAAGTGCCCACCACTGCCAGAGTTAGTCAGCTTGACACAAAAAGATAAATAAATTAAAAAAAATAGAGCCACCTGGGAAATAGTGAGCAAGTTTGTGAGAGATAATCTTGATTAAATTAATTGCTGGTGGGAACACCCAGGTCTTAGCTGTGGGTAGGACCATTCCTGAGGCAGGGGATCCTGGGGTCTATAAGTGGAGAAGGGGGCTGAGCAGACCAGCATTCATGCCTCTGCTTCCTGATGTGAACACAACATGACCAAATGCTTCACGCTTCTGCTGCCTTCACTTCCCCAGCATGGTGGACAGAAGAGAAATGAAGGCCACCCTTCCGTGTCATTCACTTTCAAAGGGCAACAGCATCACTGAAAATCAACTCTGCTCCCTAAGAAGATAAGATCTCCCCAAATTGTCTAAATAAGAAAATTGTCCGCAGCCACCATTGTCCTCAAACACCTGGCCATGCAGATAACCCACTGGGGATATGTGGGGATCCCACTTTCTTGCGGAAGCATGGTGTCTTCCATGACAAGGCCCAAGTTCAAGTGGAGAGTCACGGTCAGTCTGGAGTTTAAATTCAGATGTGCCGTGATTCGGAGCAGACAATACGACAGACATTCAGGAGTAATTCACACCATCCTGCAGGGAAATTCACGTGACCAAAATTGAACACCTATTAAATAGAAGAGCCCAGCTCCCTGGGGACTGTTCTTTTTTTTTTTTTTTTTTTTTTTTTTTGGTTCTTTTTTTTTTTTGGAGCTGGGGACCGAACCCAGGGCCTTGCGCTTCCTAGGCAAGCGCTCTACCACTGAGCTAAATCCCCAACCCCCCTGGGGACTGTTTTTAAGAAACATAACTACCATTCCTGTTGGATCCCCACGTACCAGGCAGTGTCTGGAGCACTTTGTCCATTTGACTCTTGTAAATTTCGAGACAATTCTATGAGGCACGCTGCCTTTATTTCCCTGTCATTTTTTTTTAACAGATAAGAAAACTGAGTAAATTGTTGTCGGTTTTAAAAATGTGTGAGGTCCACATATAATTTGTCCTTTCACTCAGGCAGCAAGCATCTATCAAGGCTCAACAGGACACAAGGCAACCCTCACCTTCAACCTCATGAGCAGATAGAAAAGAACAAGGCGTGAATAAAAACAAGACTATTTTTAAAGGTCTAGAAAGGAATGTCTAAGGGGCTAAAACAGAGAATGAAGACAAAGTCAAGGCATTTCTTTCGCACAAAGTGACTGTGACCGGCTCTTCTGAAGAGCTGATTCTTAAGTAAGTCTTAGAAGACGAGATGACACTAGTCCTGGGGTGGGGGGAGGGTGTTCTGAATTAAGACTGCAACCTGAAGATGTCATTTATCATGCTTACCGGAAGGTCACTTGCTTACAGTGTAAGGGTGTGTGTGTGTGTGTGTGTGTGTGTGTGTGTGTGTGTGTGTGTGTGTGTAAGGAGGAAGAAAGCAGGAAGCATAGAAGATCAGATTCTGGAGAGCTTGGAAGCCTATAGGTAGGAAGCAGGTGACTTGGCAAGCCAGAGGAAGTCGGATCCCAGGACAGCTGCAGCAAAGAGGAGGAAAAATGAAGGTGCGTCTCAGAATTCCCTAAGGCACACTGGCCACCCCACAGAGCTCAGCACCTAGAGATGAGGGAAAAGGACAGGAGGCAAAAGGAAGTCTTTAAAAATTATGGCGGAGAACTGTTAAGAGTAATCGGAAGGTTAAATCATCTTCTGTACTTAAGTCTCTGGGAGGACTCCTCTCCCAACCTGGCAGATCGGAAGCTAGAAAAACCATGCATCTGAGAACTCTAATGGAGACCACACACATCTGAGGATAGGGGTAACTGACACAAGCCAAGATGATCAGCCAGTTAAACGAACTACGAATGCAACCATGGTTCCCAGCATCTAACAGCCTCAACCTTCAGGCTAGAGGTTGGAGGTCTGCATTTGCTCCTTCCCCCTATAAATGTAACCTAAAAGCAGTGATATCAAGGGATCCCCTAGTTAACGGCCCCCCGGCATGCAACTTGAGCATCTTAATCCAACCCTGAATCTGAGTGCGCAGAGATGCACAGGCAGCTACATGAAGAAAAGACAGGGCAGAAGAAACAGAACATTACCTCGAATGGAAACCTAAGTAGAAAAAGAAACTCTCTCTGTGTGTGTGTGTGTGTGTGTGTGTGTGTGTGTGTGTGTGTGTCTGTGTGTGTGTCTGTGTGTGTGCATGTGTGTGTGTGTGCGTGTGTGTGTGTGCGTGTGTGTGTGTGTGCGTGTGTGTGTGTGCATGTGTGTGTGCGTGTGTGTGTGCATGTGTGTGTGCGCGCGCATGTGTGTGTGTGTGTGCTAGGGAGATATAAGTAACATGTAAAGTGCTTGCCACACAAGTATGAGGGCCGGAGTTCAGAACCTAAGTACCTACTCAAAGTCTGGATTGGTGTTGCAAGCCTGTAATCTTTAGAGTTGGGAGGCTGAGATAAGTAGATCTCTAGAGCTCACTGCCCAGACATTCTAGACAAAAAGTAACAAGCTCTAGGCTCCCTGAGATGCTGTCTTAAAGAACAAAGTAACAAGCTCTAGGCTCCCTGAGATGCTGTCTTAAAGAGCAAGATAGAGCGTGATAAAGGAACAATCTGAAAGTTGGTCCTTCACCTCTATACAGGCATGTGGAGGTGAATGCATCCCTGCACACAAACCCACACGCAACACACACACACACACACACACACACACACACACACACTAACTAGTTGATTAGTTAGTTAAAAACTGTTATAAGGGACGGAAGAGATGACTCAGAGATTAAGAGCACTGGCTGTTCTTCCAGAGGACCCGAGTTCAATCCCCAGCACCCACATGGTGTTTCCCAATTGTCTGTAACTCGAGTGCTAGGTGTAACACCTTCTTCTGGCCCCTGTGGACACCAGACATGCATGTCGTGCATGCAAGCAAAACACTCTTACACATAAGATAAACAAAATATTTTTAAAAACCGTTAAAAATATCACCAAGGGCAGCACTGGTTATAAATAAACATTGCTGAGCTTTCCAAAAATAACACACAGAAAATGACAAGAAAACAGAGCTATTGAACACTGAAACATCATTTTAGAAATAGTCAACAGCAAAGCTAAAAGACACAGTTGGGGAAAATTCCCCCCAAGTACAGCGAAAGGACAGGGACACAAAATGAGGGAGAAATGACAGGTCCAGGAGACTGAACTTAGAATAGAAGTACCAGAAAAGGCATACAAAGCCAGAGGAAGTGAAGCTACTAAATGAAATTAAGGAATGTTTAGGTAAAAGCAGCTTGAAAGGGCCCATCGTGGACTAGCAGGATGGCTCAGCAGTAAAGGCGCTTACCAATGAAATCTGGGAGCCGAGTTTAATTAACCCTTAGGACCCAGGTAAAAGTGGAAGGAGAGAGCCGACCACACAGAGCAATCCTGTGACCATGGCACATGTGCCCCCACACACATCATGTATTCACACACACACAATAATAATTAATATAATAGTAATTAGCATAATAATTAATATAACGATAATAAACAATGTTAAAACGGGTCAAACACAACGAAGAAAAGTAGACAGTGTATGTCACTGCAAGGTGTCAGAAACTAGAGACAAAGAAAAGATTCTATACGCATCTAGATATTTCTCAAAATGTTGCATTGCTTAAGGAAGACCAAAGATCAAATAGAAACCCTTCTGGACCCTTCAAGAGCAGTGCCGCCAGCAAGACAAGAATGAAGCAATGCAAAATTCGAAATCCCAGGAAGAAACTATTACCAGAGCAGAAGTATGTGTTCAGACAAATTACAAATTGAGTCCATGGTGTTTGGGCATTTATGGGTTCATCCTTCCTCCTGAGAGGACCAAGACCCGGTCATGCATCTGGTATGAATAGCAACCTGCCATGATCAGAGGAGTGTAGCTGAGAAAAGACTGGCAAAAGTTGCCATCACTAAGAATCCCCCATACCCAATACACTGTGTCTTTAACCCAATATGCACTGCCTGGACAATCATGGCCCTGATTTTCATCTGTTCTTAAGCCAATGAAGTTCCTACCCTCTTCCACAATGTCCTCGAACAGCTAAGGACACTCCCTGACCCCACAGACGTGGTCTATTTTGTTACTTCTAAGCAAAAAAAAAAAAAAAAAAAAAAAAAAGGTAAATCTGAGCTTAAACAAAAAAATCCAAAGCAATTCTTTCATACCACAGGCACCACAAAGCCCCAAGCAGGGTGACCCCTTCTTTAAAACCTTGCTTAGTTACTTCCAAAGGAGGGGCTCTCAAAGATAAATTTAGGTCATGTGACAGAGACTGCATTAGTCTTTCTTCATAGCATGAGAGGGAAGATACAATTACGTGCACATGCTTCCCCATCTAGCACCTTGATTAGAAGACAACATTTCTGGTTTTTTTGGGTGCCTACCTTGTGACTGTCCTCACTTGCCATAAACATATCTGTCTAATTGGCCCTGTCATTGTTCCCTGGCTCCTCTTTACTGTCCCATCCTGAGTATGTGTTACCCAAACCTATAGGAGTCAACTCGAGGGAGACCTCGGGGCATAAGGAAGACTCCGCCATATAAGTGGCTCCTGCACAAGTTTTGTGAGTCATTTTTTTAAATAAAGAATGAAGGGCTGTTGTAGACACCTTTGGACCCAGAAACAGGAGTAGGTGATTACATACAAATCTACTTCTGAAGACAACTGCCATCTAGGCAAGAAATGGTATTAAACCCTATAGAAAAAGACTTTGAGTGTCCAGAAAGTCCACCGAAATATACCACAAGAAGAGGAGGGTTCTGGGAAGAGGGTACCGGCCGCAGCACCCAGAGTGTCTCCCATTAAAGCCAAGCAAGCCCATGGGGATAAGAAAAGCAAAGACCACTGATGATGTGTAGCAAAGCAGGGAAGAGGGCATCCCCAAAACCAAATGAATGGGGTAAGGACAAGTTGATGGCAGCTACACGTGTGTAGTTCATCAGCATTCATATAGGAGATACAGAAGAGAAGTTAGTAGTCCTCAGCACAAGAACCATCCCAAATGGTCAGTAAGTAATATTGGAAATGTTGGCTGATCTGAAAGGAGCCATCGGGCAAAGAAGGGCTGTTGGTGTGGTAAGAGCTCAAAGCAAAGAGGCAGATTTCCCAGTTCAAACACTCGCAAGCCAAAACCCTCCCTCAGAACCAAGCTCTAGACAGAGACAAAGCCACAGGGAACAGAACGGAGGCAGAACAGAAAGCAGGCGGAACAGAATGAAGGCGGAACAGAAAGCAGGCGGAACAGAATGAAGGCGGGACAGAATGAAGGCGGGACGGTGTAAAGGCACTGGACTCTGGGGATTAGGGGGGTAAAATGTGGAGGGGAGGGGAGGGCAAGCAGAAGTGGGCGACGGAGGCAAAAAGGGAACTCAGAAAAGACACGGGCAAAAGAAGGCAAATGGGACGAGAGAAACGTGTGGGTGGCTACGAATGTCTACTGTTCCCCTGCAGGACCCTGTTTCTGGTTCCAGGGCCCATGTCAGGCAGCTCCAGGGGGACCCATTGTCTCTAAGTTCTCGGGGTACTTGCATTCACACATACAAAACCACAAAGGGACACAAATGTATACACATAATTAAGATTAATTTTTAGCCTGGCAGTGGTGGCACACGCCTTTTATCTTAGCTCTCAGGAGGCGGAGGCAGGCAGAGCTCTGTGAGTTCGATGCCAGCCTGGTCTACAAAACAAATTCCAAGACAGTCAGGGCATACAGAGAAACCCTGTCTCAAAAAACAAAGTAAACAAAGAATGATTTTAAATTTTTAAAAAGCAAACAAAAAAGCCATCTCTTCTTCTAAAATTGTAGGAACACTTATTTAACCTAAAAGCTGAGTAACAGAAAATATCACATATTAGTATGTATAAATAACAACACATAGAAGAATATCATAAAAAACAAATTATAGTAAGAAGAGATTATGTCACAGGGAGAATGGATACGAGGCAGTAAATCTGCCAAGCAGCTCCAGCTAAATGCCCCACAATATAATTTTTAAATTTTACATTGTAATATAGTTTACCAACTCAAAAACAAATAAATAAAAACAAAGAAGCAGCAGAGGTCTGTCCACTAAGCAGATAAAAAAAACCTACAGCACAGTTTAATATTTCTAAACAAGCTCAAAATAATTAAGAAAACTATTACATCTGTGTTGTTAAAAATGCTAAAGTTAGGTGACCAGATAAAAGAGACACAACAAAAAGAAAAGTGAAAAACTCTTGAGAGAAAAATAAGGTAAATATTTCATAATGAAAACTACATGTCAAAATGTTAGACGAAAAAGCACAAAAAAAAAACTGCTTAAGTAAAGCACAGAAAAGAGAAACTCCTTTTATTTCATATTTTTACTGATGTGTGAGAGGTGTGTGTGTGTGTGTGTGTGTGTGTGTGTGTGTGTGTGTAAGAGAGAGAGAGAGAGAGAGATTTCTAGGCACATGTACCAGAGCATCCCCGTGACAGTCAGAGTACAACTTTGAGGAGTTGGTCCTTGCCTTCCACTTGTGCCTTCCAGGGATCAAACACCAAGTTTGCTCTAGAAGTGCCTTAACCCACTGAGCGATCTCACTTACCCCCAAAAAAGTCTGAAAAATTAAAAAGAAGCAAAGTGGCTTTTGGTTATGGTCATCTAAACCTCTACCAAGGAGCCTGACTCTTTCTACAATAAATTAAATACATACATACATACATACGTACATACATACATACATACATACATACATACATAGCTCGCTCACACAAGTGAGAAAGTAACAGAATATCGGGCCACAGTTCCCGTGGAGCATGAGAGAAGGAGGCCAGAAGTCAGTTCCCATCTCCAGGCAGTGACTTGGAGACAGCCTACATTATACAGACAGACAGAAAAACTTACAATCTTTCTGGACTAAGGGATTAGAAAGGGAAAGTTGGCAAACTGAGTGCTAAAACAAGTGGGGAACTGTAAAGGGAGAAAGTTGGAGAGGCAGTCCTCAAGCCTGAGACATCTACCTCACAATCCTCACATCCTAGGCCCGTAGTCTCTCACCGTCCTCCCCAAAACAGGCAAAGGGTAGCTCAGCTAGAGACCAAAGTGCTGCGCAGAGCAGCTGCTGAGAGAAAAGAGTCTGTCGTTCAGGTAGCGTCCCACCCAGCACTTTGGAGGCTGAGGCAGGGCGACTGTTGTGAATTCAAGGACAGCCTGGGCATCAGAATGAGTTTCAGACCAGCCTGGACTCCAGAGTAAGACCCTGTCATAAGAAAAAAACAGAAAAGGAATGGAGAGTGGGAGATCAGGAAAGGAGAAGAGGGACTGAGATTGTGAGTCAATTCCAACTAGAAAAAAAAAAATGACCTACCAAAATAAACAACGTTCATCGGCAGGAAATAAGAAAACTCAGAGTCTCCACAACTTAGTATTCATGAGATCCAGCAGTGCTTCAAGTAAGCCGAACAAAGAAACAAAATGACATATTCTCAGAAGAAAAGGAAGTCAGCCTAGTTCAGCCCTGAAAAGAAACAACTGTCAAAAATAAAACAGATTTCAGTGCCACCCCTACACCTGTCCTAGATGAAGTAAAACACACTTTCAGTGCACAAAATGCTCATCAGAGAAACGGGAAGTCTCCACAGAAAAAGGGAACAAAAGAGGGCTGGTGAGCTCTGCGAATCAACAGTAAGAGAGAGCCAACTCTCGAAAGTTGTCCTCTGACCCCTGCGCACCCACTCACACAGACACAACAGTGCTAGGCGAAATTTAAAATTTCCTTTTAAAAAGTAAATAAAAGGAAAACGAGATCAAGATTCTAGAGCCGGAAAATATAACTGCGTATTGGGAACTAAAAAAAAAAAAATTTCACCAGATGGGCTAAGCAGCTGAACATACGAAACAGATAGATGATTAATAGAAAGTGTCCTAGGTGAAAAATAAGAAAAAGATGGCCGTGGGCGGGGGGGGTGCAGAACAATCGGAGGCCTGCTAGATAACACTGGAGAACAGGATGCATGTTTAGTGAGCCCACCGGTGCTCGCTTGGGCAGCACATATACTAGTGAGCCCACCGGAGGGAGCCAATAGAAACAATGGGGCAGGAGCATCTGAAGCACTACTCATGAAAGATTCCCCGAATTTGCTAAAAGACAGACATTTTCAGATACAATATACACATAGGAGTAAACACATTGGGAACCCACGCCAGTAGGAAACACGCAGTCCCTGAACCGGGAAAAATGAAGACAAAGTGGCCTTGAAAGTCCCAAGACTTAAAGAACTTCACATCAACTCCATTATCTTTACATAAACTCCATGAACTCCAGCATTCGCTGGGCAATGCCGATGCCCTCTGCAACCATGAGGGCCAGACGGAACGGCAGGCATCTCTATCGAAAAGAAAACTGCTAAATCAGAATACAGTACTGGGATCGGGGGAAGACAACTATTATGAAAGGTTAAGAGCAAAATGAAGATCTCTTTGGATAAAAAGAAGTTAAAACAGTTGGTCACAAACAGATTTATACTAGAAAAAACAAACATCAAAGCAGCTGGTTGGAGAAATGAGATCAGGTAGAAACTTGAATCTTCGTGGGAAGAAAACAAGTAACTTCCCAGTTAAAAAGGAAGAAAGCAAGGAATGGAGGAAGGGAGGGAGAGAAGGAGGGGGAGGGGAAGGAGATGGGGAGGGGGAGGGGAGGAGGAGAGAGCTCCTCAGATATTGAAAATACTTTGATAAAACAACAAATATAAACTTTTTCTCCTAATTTCTTTACTAATCATGTAACTTGAAAATTGAAGTTGTAATGTTGCTTTGGGGAGCACATAACATATGTAGATTTATTACCAAAGGCAATTATGAAACAGAGGCGAATTATGAAACAGAGGCGAGGAGCCTATTGGGTTGCAAGATTTTCGTAAAATTAGCACATTGATATCTTGTTAACTATTGTAAATTAATTGTATACGATCATTGCTAAAGCAACCATTTGTAGGTTTTTTCCCTAAAAATTGTCTCCGTAGCTAAGGATGACCTTGAACTTCTAAGACTCTTGTGTCGTTAAGCATTGGGGTCACAGGCATGTCCTACCACACCCGGGTTACTCGGCACTGGTGACTAAACCCAGAAGTACACCAGGTCATCACCCTACCAACAGAGCTACACTTCCAGCTCAACCACTAATTTCTAAATGGAAAGAAGAAGGAGGAGGAGGAAGAGGAGGAAAAAGAAACCTAGGAAGTAAAGCATAGAATGTTGTGAAGACTTGGGTGAAAAGACCTATCACAGAAACAATCAGTATCCTGTAAAGCAGTCCTCAAGACAGGACACAGTAACAGAGGCCATGCGCGGGCCTCTTAACTGTGAAAGAGACAACGAACAGGGAAACATTACCTATGAACCCAATAACATAGCTTCAAACACACAGAACAAAAATTGATAGATTTAAAGGGAAAACAAATCACATAAACAGAGATGAAGATTGCAGCATACTTTAATCAATGACTGACAGAGAAAATAAGGCACAACTCATCAAAAATATAGTGGACTTTACACATGTCATTCAATTGCAGTAACATTCTCTTCAATTATAGGAGGAATGTTTATCAGCACAGACCATATTTAGGGCCCTAAAACGAATAAACATTAAAAAGATTCAAAGTACACAAATGTGTTCAATATGTCAGAGCAAAATTATGTTGGAAATCAAAAACAATGGGAGTGGCCAGGGAAATCCCAAAGATTTGGAATTAAGCTCATTGTTAAGAATTCTCAGGCTCAAAAGTAGATAAGTTAACAAACTGGAGACATGAGGAAATATTTTGAGCTGAACAGTAACGAAAATATAACCTATCAAAATTTATGAGCCAACATGGCAGCACACACCTGTTCTCTCATTGTTCAAGAGGCAAAGGCAGAAGGAACACACCATAGTCATGTTTAAAGCCAGCGAGCCCCTGTCCAGAAAAAAATAACAAACAAAAAAGACAGGACAGCAGGATTCTCTCAACGCAGGACTTACAAGTGACTTTAAAGCTGCTATAGAAGGGAAGAAAGATTTCAAACCAATGAGATAGGCTTTTACGTCAATGAACAAGAGAGAATTAAGTCCAACCAAGCCAAAGGAGAGAAGCAGTATAGCTAAGAAAAGCATCACATCAACACTGGCTGTTTGACACCAGGGAAATTCATAACCTCTAACCAGGAAAACTCAGGAATAAAAAACAGGCAGTAATTGCCAATATCAGAAATAAAGGAACAGGTTTGAAAACAACAGTTCAGTGGGTCACATGCAAGTATTAAGCATGAAGACCTGAGTTCAGATCCCCAGCACCCACACAAAGGCCAGGTGCTGTGACATACATCTATAACCACAATCATGGGGGCACAGAGAATGGTGGATCTTCAGGACTCAATAACCAGACAGTCTAGCTCAATGGTTCTCAACCTCCTTAATGCTGCAACCATTTAATACAGTTCCTCGTGTTGTGGTGACCCCCCCCAACTATAAAATTATTTTTGTTACTACTTCATAAGTGTTATTTTGCTACTGTTATGAATCTTACTGTAAAAATCTGATATGTCGTGTATCTGATAGTTGACCCTGTGAGTGGGTCATTCCACACCCCCAAAGAGGACATGACCCACAGGTTAAGAATCGCTAGACTAGATGAACCAGAAAGTTCCAGGTTCAGCAAGAGACCCTGCCTCAAAATAAATAAACAAATAAATAAATAAACTAGGCAGTGAAAGAGGAATACACCCGAAGTTGGTCCGCAGCTTGTACGTGGGTGAGCACAGGCAAACACGCACACACGCAGACAGACACACACAGCATGCTTGCATGTAATAGAACAGCAAACTTTAAAATATAGCAACAAATTCTACAGATGAAATTAAAAAAAAGTGAGGCCTAAAGAAGTTTATGCCAATACACAGACATCTGGACAAATCTGCCAAATGCAGACCGTGAACAAATTCCTTGAAAAACACAAATAACCATAAGTGGCCTGTGATAATATGATGTGTATTTAGGGGTCTTGGGTGCACATGTATGTTCATGTGTGTGTATAGATTTGTGCAGATAGGCGCAAAAAATCATGCATGCATGCATGATTGCCAAGGCTGGCTGGCAACTGGTGACATCCAGGAATCCTCCTACATCCACCCCAGTGCTGGAGTGACAGATGTGTATGGCCATGCCAGCTTTATTTGCTTGGGTATGGGGGATGTGATGTCAGGTCCTTAAGCTTGCACAGCAAGCATGTTAGCCACTAAGCCATCTCGCCAGTCTTGTTTGGGGACATTCAGGCCACGGGTTCTAGCTTCTAACTCCATGGTCTTTGTTCTTCTCTAAATGCCAGGAGTAATATGGTAAAAGTTGTTTTTCACCTTTGTTGGAATAGCATTGTAACAATGAAAGTGAGTGAGTTTCTTTTTTTAATATTTATACTCTTTTTGATTGGCTATTTTATTTATTTACATTTCAAATGTTATCCCCCTTCCCAGTTTCTGCTCCACAAGCCCTCTATACCCCTCCTCCCTCCCCCTGCCTCTATAAAGTTGCTCCCCCACCCGACCACCTGACCACTCCTGCCTCAGTGGCCATCAAGCCTCCACAGGACAAAGAGGCTCCCCTCCCATTGATGCCAGACAAGGTCATCCTCTGCTACATATGCAGCTGGAGTCATGGGTCCCTCCATGTATACTCTTTGGTTGGTGGTTTAGTCCCTGGGAGCTCTGGTGGGTCTGGTTGGTTGATGTTGTTGTTCTTCCCATGGGGTTACAAACCCCTTCAGCTCCTACAGTCTTTGCCCTAACTACCCCATTGGGATCCCTGTGCTCAGTAGAATGTTTGTCTGCATGCATCCTCATCTGTATTGGTCCGGCTCTGACAGAGCCTCTCAGGGGACAGCTATACTGGGCTCCTGTCAGTAAGAAGTTCTTGGAATCAGCAATAGTGTCTGGGTTTGGTGTCAGCAGAAGGGATGGATTCCTAGGTGGGGCAGTCTTTGGATGGCCTTTCCTTCAGTGTCTGCTCCACACTATGTCCCTACATTTCCTCTTGAGGCAACATTGAGACTGCAGAAGCAGACTTCAAAAACTATACATACATACATACATACATACATACATACATACATACATACATACACACATACATACATATATACACACACATGAATACACACACATACATATATATCTTTGTCCTTCTCAACCTATTCCTTTTTCTCTCAAAAAATCAGACATAGGAAAAAAGACCCAAAGATTTCCCTCACTTTTCTATGTCAGAGCTAGACATTTAGAAATTGTCCAGTATATTTTATCAGTGTACATATAAGGCCATCCAGTTTCATAAGGAGTCCTACTCATACCTGGGAGACGTGCTGCACCTTCTTCAGTCCTAAGCATATGTCTGCCTCACTAGCGCTTATGCAACGAGGTCGCTAGGGAAGCACAAAGGACAGGTTCTGATAGCTTCCAGACAGCTGAGCGAGTGCAGGGAGGATTCTGGGAAGTGGCGAGCTCAGGAGGAGCATGGGAGCTCTGGGCCCCTTCCCCCATGCCTCAGGCCTGGGTATTCATTCATCTGAAACCTTTGCAATGCCCTTCATAAGAAACCAGCAAACATGTTTGCCCGGGGTTCTGTGAAAGGCTCAAGCAAACCAATAAAAACTGAGGAGACTTGCAAGGCTCTGGTTTGTAGATGGCCACCCGGAGGGCTCAGGTGAAGTTGCACAGGCCTTGGATTGGCATAAGGGGTGGGGAGGGGGCATAATTGAGGAAATAGTTCCAGAGCTTTGGTATCTCTAGGTTGACAGTGTCGAAAAAAGGAAGCCAGGTGGGGAGAACGTTCAGCTCTGCAGAATTAACTGAGTGTGTGCTGTTGGGAAGACATGCCTACCCCCTTTCAGCTCACAGAAGAAATCTGTGTTAGGGCTGTACAGCAACAGACACCGAGAGAGAAAGAGAGACAGAGACAGAGACAGACACACAGGGACACAGAGACACAGAGAGAGACAGAGACAGACACACAGGGACACAGAGACACAGAGAGAGACAGAGACAGACACACAGGGACACAGAGACACAGACACAGACAGAGACAGAGACACAGGGACGAAGAGACAAAGAGACAGAGAGAGACAGAAACAAAGAGATAGAGACAAAGAGACAGAGATAGAAACAAAGAGACAGAGAGAGATACGGACAGAGACAGATGGATGGACAGCTCTATCCATTAAATGAGAGTAATTTTAACCCAGAGAGGGAGAGGAAAAGGGAGAGGTAGAGGGAGAGGGAGAGGGAGAAGGGAGGGAGAGGGAGAGAAGGAGAGGGAGAAAGAGATTACAGACCAGTGCTTTTAGGTAGGAGAATCCTTACCAAATTATTAGCAAACTGAATCCAACAGCGTTTTAAAAGGACATAGATTCTAACCAAGCAGGGTGTGTTTCAGTAAGCTAAGGCTGGCCTAATCCTGAGAGAGGCTCAGAGTGGTCAGTGGCAGAGAAAACAGAGCACTGTAAGGACACCCACCCACATTATTTTTATTTAACCTTGTTCCCAAGGTCTGAGCCAGTGCAATTAGGCAATTAAAAGAAAAAGAAGGTAGCAGAGGAAAGATGCATGATCATGTGTTTTGAAAACCTCGAATAACCTCCAAACCAGGCTGCTAAGCTAACAAGCAAACCTGGCCGGGGTCAGCCTGGCGGGGGCGGGGGGGGGGGGTGTCAGTCAAACCACGGTGCTGACAGTCAACCCCAGAACCAAGGCTGTGTGCTCATACAACAACGGCACCTAGAAAAAGTTGTTGTTTTTGCTTTAGCTTTTGGGGTGGGTGTGTGTGTGTGTGTGTGTGTGTGTGTGTGTGTTCATGTGCTCTATGGGTGCACGCCTGTGTACACATACACATTCCTGTGCATGAATGTGGAGGCCAGTGGTTGGCGTTGGATCGTCTCTCCAGTCTTTCTCCGCCTTATTTGAGGTAGTTTCTCACTGAACCTGGAGTTTACTAACTGGTCTAATTGGATGGCCAATAGGTCCTAAGAATCTTCCCATCTCTGCTGCAATTGTACTGGGTTTACAAGTGTGCACCGTGAGGACCAGCCTTTAGCATGAGTGCTAGAAATCCAAACTCAGGCTTGTATAGCAAGTGACTCCCTAGAACAGGCATCTCCCTAGCCCCCGACAGGATTCATTGCTGTCATTTATTCTGGATTTTGTTTGGTTTGTTTTCTTGGTGGTGGGGGGTTGGGTATTTGCTTTGGTTTGGTTTAGTTTTTCAAGACAGGGTTTCTCTGTGTAGTCCTGGCTGTCCTGGAATTCCCTCTGTAGACCTGGCTTGCCTCAAACTTAAAGATTTGCCTACCTCTGCCTCTGAGTGCTAGGATTAAAGGCATGTGCCACTACCACCCCAGGTTTGTTTGTTTGGTTTTCTTTGTCTTTTTTAAGACAGGTTCATACTATAGGTCAGAATGACTTGGAACTCAAAATGTAGCCCAGGCTAGACCAGGAACTCCCAAGTCTCCCACATTAGTTCCCTGGCACTGGAATTACAAGAATGAGCCCCCATGTCAGGCTTGCTTTGTTCTGTCAGGTGTGAAGGTGGAACCCAGAGACTTGCAAGTGCCCCACATGCACTCAACCACTGAGCGACAAGCCATGCCCCAAGAAACAAAGCTGAGAAAAACAACTCCATTCACCAAAGCACTTAGGAGAACATTTAATTAAAGATATAATATAGCAAAGGGCAATTCAAGATTTCCCCAAGTGTGTTCTCGTGTGTGTGTGTGTGTGTGTGTGTGTGTGTGTGTGTGTGTGTGTGTTTCTCCAAAGAGCAGAAGTTAAGATCGTCATCCTCTCCAATTATTCCAATTATCAAGGAACCAAAACACAAGCTTAATTAAAGAAAAAAAAGACTAAAAAACCTGTATGAAAAGCAAAGAAGCCGAAACAAGTTTGCACAAGAGTGTAAGACACAGAATTGCAAAGACAGTGTGTCTTAGAATAAAGAGAGAGGCTCAGATGGATAAACAGAACGGAGCGCTGCGATAAAGCTACACCTACACGGTTCACTGACTCTCTGCAAAGGTCTCCAGGGACTTCAATAACGACAAGATGGTTTTCATAGCAAATGGAGCCCGTACGAATGGACATTGTATGGGGAAACAATAAACCCCAAACCTCACCTCACACCACGCATGGAAATCGACTCTAAGGTACTCACAGACCTAAAAGAGGCAAAACAATTTAACTTCTTTAACATTGGAGAAAATATTTGTGACGATGATCAGGAAAAAAATTCTTGAATATGATATCAAAAGCAAAAAAAAATTAAAATAAAAATTTACGTAACTAGGCAATTTAAAAGCTCTCATCTCTAAAGTCACAGTTAGGGGTGGAGGAGAAGGCTCACTTGCAAAATGCTTGCTCACAAGCATGAGGACCTGAGTTCAATGCCAGGTACGGTGGCACACACTTGTGAGCCAGTCCTGGGGAAGCAGAGAAAAGTGAATCCCTGAAACCACAGGCTAGACAGTCTAATCTAACCGGTGAGCCTCCAAGTCAATAGCTGGCCCTGTCTCAAAGAGGGGGACGGCCTTCCTGAGACTAACAACCAAGGTGTCCTCCAACCTCCACAGATGTGCACACACATGTGAACACACACACAGACTCATTTTTTTTTAAGTCAGAGTTAATAAAACATAAAAGTAAGCTACATGTTGAAGGCAAATTTTTCAGGAAAATGTACTTGAGCCTAGCGCTTACACAGAACTCGTATGACTCAATGAAACCAAAATTGTCAATTAAAACGGCCAAAAGATTAGAACAGGCATTGTCCAGAAGAAAACACCAAATAGCCAATGAGCACGGGAAAGTATGACCCATGTTGCTAGTCCTCTGAGAAATGCTAGCTAAAACCACAGAAGATTCCATTATACCCTCACCAGAAAGATTAAGATTTAAATGACTGAGAATATTAAGTACAGGCAAGGATAAAGGATGCTGGAACCCTCTCCTGTACTTCTGGTGGGAGTACAAAGACATTACAACCCTTTTACAAAACGGTAAGGCAATATCTTTTAACATCAAATATTCATTTATCGTAATACCAAGCAATTCTACTCCAGGTATTGAACCTAAGGGTGTAAACAGAGGTAAGGAGTATGACTCGGGGTCAGCATAAGAACCTGAGTTCAGGGGCTGGGGATTTAGCTCAGTGGTAGAGCGCTTACCTAGGAAGTGCAAGGCCCTGGGTTCGGTCCCCAGCTCCGAAAAAAAGAACAAAAAAAAAAAAAAAAGTAAAAAAGAACCTGAGTTCAAATCTCTAGCACCCACATAAAAAGCCAGGCATGCCTGAATGTGCCTACAACCTCAGCATTGAGAGTGGAAACAGAGCACCCTCAGAGCTCACTGGCCTGTCAGCCTAGCTTCCGGTGCAGTGAGAGGCCCAGCCCGAAGGAAATAAGACAGAACAGCAGGGGTCATCCTAACATCCTATTCTGGCCTCTATATGTGCACACATGTATATCTATATAGTGATGTACACACACACACACACACACACACACACACACACACACACACACACACAGAGTGAAGCCAGGCACTTGGGCCATGTCTACAATCTCAGCACTTGAAAAGCTGAGACAGAAGAATTACTGTAAATTCGAGGCCAATCTAGATGGACTACATAGTGAACTTCAGACTAGCGAGGAGCCCATAGTGAGATGCAGGCTCAAAACACAGAGAAATGGAAAATAAATCCCAGGTGAAACACATACACCAACATTCCCAGCAGCACCATCCACAAGGTCCAAGAGCTGGAAACTCTCTGGATATCTACTGAATGGGGAATGTGTAAAGGAAGGGCACTGCACATGTGCCCCGGCATACTACAGAGCCATAAAAATGCATATGGCACAAGTGACCTTCAAAAACACGGTGCTAATTAAGACCTGCTCCAGTTTGAATAGGAGTTCCCCAAAGGTGACCAACCTGTGGCACTGTCAGGAGGTGGCGGAACCTTCAAGGGGTGAGCGTAATGGAAAGATGTCAGGTCCTAGGTGTGTGCCCCAGTAGGAACTACTGGAAACCCAGGTTCTCCTCTCTTCGTTCCTTGACTGCCATGAGCTGAACAGCTTTCTCCGCTACATGCTCCTGCCATGGTGTGACAGCTTACCATGGCCCCAAACAGACACGGGCAATGACCTTTAAAAACCATTTCCTCCTCATAAAGTAACCGGTGGTCTCAGCTGAACAAGAAAACAAAACCAAAAGATAAATAAGAACGGCTAAGGGACGAACGACTCCATTTATGTGAGATTCTACAAAACGCAATACTTCCGTGACAGACCCAAGTGAGTGTCCTTCTGGAGATGGGGTAGAAGGAGCAGATGGTGGTTAAAAGTGCAGGCAGTCCTCTGTGGTGAGGGCCCTGTCATGCTGACAATGATACATGCATGCCTACATGTGTGTATAAATCTAGGGGAAAAAAATCCATCCAGCCACATTTTGAAGACAGATTGGTCTTGCTATATGAAACAGCTTCCAAACTTGGCAAATGGAACAAAACATAATGATGCAGTCAAATGCTTACGGTTACAAGCTAATGCTCACACATATAATAACATGGTAGTCATGAGATGACAATATTCAACTAAACAGTGTCCATTTTCTATCTATAGTTAACATTGCAAGTTAGGGGCTAAGTAACTTGAATGAGTGTATGTGTGGAGTCACCACAAATAGGCTAGTTCAAAAGTGACTAATCAAGGCATATTGTGTTTGTAGTTGTTTTTTTTTTTTAAATAGAAGCCCAGAGAGATGGCTCATCAATAAATACTTAAGAGGACTAGAGAGTTCAGATCTCATAGCTTGAACAAGCTAGATGTCCCCAAATTGCTTCTAAACCCTTCTGAGGGGCCAGTGACAGATCACTGCAGTTTTCTGGCTTCTCGCCTAGCTGAGAAATTGCAAGCCCACGGTTCAGGGAGAGACCCTGCTGTAAGTGTAAATGTCGCTTTTATTGTCTCAGATGAAGGGATGAGATGAGAGCCAGACCCAAGCTTTATGAACATGGCTTGTGCTGGGCCCAGAGCATTTCTATTTCTGTTCTCACTCTCCCCAGACCTAACCCTGGATGCTTCTAACCTCTGTACAATCTGATCTTCCACAAGCCCGGTCTTGAAGGCTTCAGCTTCCAGCCTCCTTCTGCTAACCTAGGCCTGGAATGTTTCAGCGTCCAAGATTTACTGCTGAACAAACTTACCCTTTCTAGTTCTTTCTGAGCTCTGGCAGGCTGGTTCTGAACTCGGTTCTTCTGGCCCAAACGCCTCTCCAAGCTAACTGATTCAAATTGGCTTCCCTTGGTTTCTGTCTGAATTACTCTGCTTGGAAAGACTGCCCCTGAACTCTATGAACTGAACTGCCCCAGACTTAAATGAGCACAACTGCATTCAACCAGACTTAACCCAACTGAACTCAGCTGAACTCAGTTGACTCTCTCTCCCTCCATGTGCTTAAGTAGCCTCTCTTTGCTGTCCTTGTGAGAGCTGGGTATATCCTCTGACTCATCCTGTCAAATCTTTCTCTGATTCATCGTTTTGTCTGCCCCTCAATTAGATGACATTTATTTGGGATTAAAGCTGTATGCTCAAGGCATGTCTACACTCCAGCCAGAGAGATCAAAGGTACGTGCTAAGGGAACGTCTGTATTCTAGTCAGAGGGATTAAAGATGCGTGGCGTGTCTCCATCCCAGCCAGACCATATCTTCGGATGTGATCCCTTGCCAGAGCAGCCATGTTGCTGGATTCCTCTACACCCTGTCTCAGAGGAATACGTGGAGAATGACAGTGGAGGCCCCTTCTGACACCCACGCATGTACATATACACAGATGCCTATAGACTCACATAAACACATACAAAACCAATAAATAGTTTTAGAGATAAAAAACATGTAGATTTTTTTAAAACAGAAAATGATCTACTCAGAAAATAGTTTAAAAAAATAAATAAAAGATTGAGTGGCTGGAGAGAGAGCTCCGTGAGTAAGAGTTCTGGCTGTTTTTCCAAAGGAGCCATGCTCGATTCCTAGCACCTACATGGTGGCTCACGAACCATCTGTAACTCTACTCCCAGGGATCCAGTGTCCTCTTCTGGTCTCCATAGTCAACAGGCATGCACATGGTACCCAGACGAATGTGTAGGGAAAGTACCCACACATATAAATAAACAATTGTTTAAAGAAAAGCATACCTAAGATGTGGATCATGAGAAAAAGGCAAAAATAGGACAAAACAACTATCAAAACAATAGTTTCAAAACATTTTCCTCAAACATCTTGAAATTGAATATCGAAAGGCCACATGGCAATGACTTCAGCACAGCCAACAATAAATCATGTCATGTCCCATAAAAGCCACTTCGAAGGGTCATTTGGGCAAACAGACAAAAGCAGTAAGCAAGAGAAGGGCAATAATACTGGCAGCCCACTTTACCAATTCTTAAAACCCAAAGGAAAAATTTCAACAAATTTAAGGCCTTTGAATATGGGAAGTGTAAGTCTAGGGTTTTATATGTACCCAACCTAGTCGTCAAGTACAAGGCTATAAACAAACCTTTATAAACCTGCCAAAACTCAGGGCATATTGAGCCTGCGATCCCTTCCGGTAGAATCTGTGAGAAGGAATAAGTGGTGGGTACTGTTAGTGAGCCCGAGGATCAAGGCTGAGACACGGCTATAGAGAGGGAACACAGAAACAACTATCCAATTATTAAAAAGCTGAAAGTCTGGGGAATAAATAGTGTATGTAGATATGACTTACTAATAGGCATTAATTATAAATAAAGAGATACTATTTTATACCAGATACTGGGTGAGGGGAGCTACAAATAATTCCAATACTGTTCAGTGTGGAGAAATAGTTAGCCCCCAAACATACGACCTAATTACCCTTACATGAAAATTGATATAAATGTAATGAATAGAACAAATAAGAAAATTAAAAACCTACTCCATATGAAAAAGCCTTTGATATAAAAAAATGTAAAAAATAAATAAATAAAAGAATGATAGGAATAAGACAAACATATGGATCCTATCAGCAAATGTAAATGGGTTTAACTCACTAAAAGTATGGGATTTTCAGATTAGCTAATAAAGAAGAACCCAACCCTAGACAGAATAGAAAAGACACATCTAAACAAAGAAGCTCAAAGGAGTTAAAAGCAAGACGATGTATCAAGTAAACATGAAGAAATAAAGAAGCAAACAGGAGCCATCATCTTGACGCCTGACAAGGTCACCAAGTATTCCTAGGTGTGCATGTGTGTGGCGTGCTGCTGAAGGCTACACTCACAGTGACGGTTGTGGTCATGGATAGTTTTGCACCCAATAAACGAGAGTAACTTCCATGAGCAGCCACACACGATGATGCAGGAGGAACAGACAGAAACATACTAATCCAAAAGACCTCCACATACCTCTCCCAACCCAATCAAGTGTGGTTACAATCAAGAGGGTGCAGAAGAGCTAATCAAAATCAATCATGTAGATATCTGCCGAGTGTGACAGTCTAATCAATGACAGATATTACGACAGTCTTTCAAGTGCACATGGAACATGGGCAAAACCAGGAAAAACTTGAACGTCTTAAAGAACAATAGCAGCCCCTCATCATCTCTAGAATACAGTGCAATAAAAATAGAAATCAGTAACAAGAGTGAAAAGCAAAATACCCGACCACGTTGGAATCCTACACTGTAAATGGCTCTTGGCAAAGCATGAGATTCTACTGCAGAAATTTCTTGAATATAATGATAATACTATCTCAAATCTGCGACCAGAAATCTGTAAGCTACAACCAAAGGAAACACCAAAAATATATTATATGGAGTGCGTATGTTGATAAAAATTAAATTAATAGAAACTCAAAACTCATGAAAATAAATAACGAAAAAATGCAAGGAGTAAGAAAAACTGAAATCAATGTGTAGGAGGCCCAGGGAGAAAGTCTCACTATAAGGGATAAAGAGAAACAAATATCAAACCTGAGGACTTTTGAGTTCATAGGGACTTTTGCATAACCCCATACAAACAAAACAGAAAATGTAAATAAAATGTATCATCATTGTTCTGACAAATAAACCATACCAAATCTCACCCCAGTGGGGGAAAAAAGCAGAAAGTCTAAATAATACACGTTATAAAACAAACAGAAAAGTTTAAAAATTCTATCACAAAAAAAAAAAGCCCTCAACTAAATGGTTCCACAGGGAACACAGCACATTTAAGAAGGAACGGTCTCAACGCTACTATGCTGCAGAGCAAGACAAAGTGTCCCAAACTCACTTCCAATACCAAACAGAAGATTGTCCCCAAATCCTGACTAGGGCTCACCCCTGCTCTACCTCCTCCAAACCCCGCCAACCAATCAACTAATTTCTGTTATTACAAAATTTATCAAGGTTTTCCAAATAGAATAAAGTTAAAAGATGTCATATGTTTGCAGTGGATACAGAAAATGAACTTAGCTTAGTACTCACTAGAGCTAATGGGCGGACAGACGGATGGGCAGGCAGACAGACTACAGAGCTTCAGAGACTGGATAGATAACTAAAAGATTGAGAACTCTTGCTATCCTTGCAGAGGACCAGAATTCATTTCCCAGGATCTACATGGTGGCTCACAACTACCTGTAACGTCAGTTCCAGGGGATCTGACGCGTCTGGCCTCAGGCACCAAGCATGCGAGTGGCACGTATACATCCATGCAGGTGCTCACGCATACACATAAAGTAAAAATAAAATGAATATTTTTAACCTAATAAAGCAAATAATTGATAGATGGATATGTTGTTACCGGATATTACCAGGATCTAAAAGGATATCCTACTTAACAAAGAAATACCGCTGTGGTCTTACTAGAAATCACACGTGTTGGTACCTGAGTATGAGATGCAAGGGCAGAATGGCCAGCTCTAGGCTGTAGGATGCTGCATCGTGAGACCCACTTCATGGAAAAAGACAGACAAAAACACCAACTGTCTCAACTGTCTGGGCTGTATTTGATATTGCTGTTTTAAGCCAACCAGGTTCTGGTACTTTCTAAAGAAGTCACAGAAGATGGAGACATGGCCACACACAGCTCCCCCCCCCTCTCTCTCTCCTTCCTTCCTTCCTTCCTTCTTTCCTTTCTTCTTTTTTTCTTCAGCTGCACAAGTAGAGAACGAAGGCAAATGGGCTTTATTCCAGTTAACACAGCTGGCGGAAGTAGTCAGCCAGTAGCTTGTCTTTATTATGAGCCAACCTAAAGGAATATTCATATATGGAGAGAAAGATTCCTGCACTCTGCACTAACTGGGTGAGCATAGGTCACAAGTCCTTTTGTAATTCCACCTCTGAAGGAGGAGGTACAGAAAACCTGGAATGTACCTTTTAAGTGATGGTGAGAAAAGGCAAGTTTCTGGGATCTTTGAAATGCTACCACCAAATGGCAGTTACCCCACACATGTTTCAGTGTTCAACTGTTTAGAAAGTGATGGTTCTGTTGAGCTCTTAACCCCACACATGTTTCAGTGTTCAACTGTTTAGTAAGTGATGGTTCTGTTGAGCTCTGACCTAGGTCAGGGGTGCTGGTCAGTTACCCATGGTTTTAAAGCTGAGGGCACTGACTGACAGGCTGGTCTCTGTATTCTTGATGGGTCATCCAGGCTGCTGTATGACAATACATTTGATGGGGAGAAGAGCAGTACTTTAGCTTTGCCTTTCTGTGATAAAGCACTTACCAAAAAGAACTTGGAGAAGGAAAGGATTAACTTGGCTTAAATGGTACACCCATCATCAAGGGAACACAAGGCAGGAACTCAAGCAGGAGCCAGGAAGCAGGAACTCAAGCAGAGACCACAGAGGAACACTGCTTACCGGCATGTTCCTCTAGCTTACTCAGCTACCTTTCTTATATCCCAGGCCTTCCTGCACAGAGACAACACTGTCCATACTGGGCTGAACCTCCCACATCAATCATCCATCAAGAACATGCTCCCACAGGCTTGCCCACAGCCCAATATGGTGGAAAGAACGTTCTCAAATAAATTTCCTCCTTCCCATCTATGTCGAACTGACAACCAAGATCTGCCATCAGAAGCAGATTTGGGGATGTATGTTAGAAGGCTGTCATAATAGAGAAATGCTATGGTAAACCTGTAACTAATTGGCAACGGCAAGAGAAGGAAGTGATCTATCTAAGGAATACTTGAGAGAACACCAGAGTACCAGTGTATTAGCCCTTCTCTATCAAAGCTAACATTAGAAGTAATATATACCAAACTGTTTGGCATAAGAAGGCAGAAACAATAAATATCTAAACTTCCCTGCGAGAGGTTAAGATTCAAATGTAAATAACTCTTGTGGAGCAGAACAGGGGAGACCTCTGTGTATACACTCTTATGCATGTGGAGGCCAAAGGACAGCTTCACGGACTATTCTATCTTGAGGTTCATCCACCCCGTCTCACCTGGAGTTCACCAAGAAGGCCAGGCTGGTAGACCAGCAAGCCCCACGGAGATCTCTATCTCACCTCTCCAGTGCTGGAATTAAAGTGCAAGCCACCGTGCCTGGCTTTTATTTTTCTTACCTTACCTTTTTTATTTTATTTTATTTTATTTGGGGTGTGTGTGTGTGTGTGTGTGTGTGTGTGTGTGTGTGTAACTCTTTATGCCAAGTTGGTTATATGATCATGAGTTAGTTATCATCTTTTTCAACTTCTAAGACAAGCCCATTTGTCCTTACAATTAAAATAACACACTACATGTACACAAACGTATATGTGTGCACACATCCTTTCAATTTTATCCAGTCAGTCAGTCTCTGGGATTGACAAAAACGATGCTGGACACCTCCCTACGTCTAATCCAACGTCAAGTATAAAGTGAGGCTCGTGATGGTTTGTGTGCCGTTGAAAGAGTTAGAAGGGCAGACAGGCAGGACAGAACTAGGACGCTCGAGATGAAAGAAGCTACAGAGCCTGGTTGAGCTTTGCCCACCACGGAAAGCTAGGCTATCGGTGAGTCCATGCTAGCTAGTTCTCTGCGCATCTACACCGCCATTGCTCACTTTACGGCTGCCGCCGTAAATCTTCAGCATGTAAGAGATCGAGGCACATGGACATCTAACATGGTAGTGCTCAACCTGTGGGCCTCGACCCCTTCAGCAAACATATTTACATGGCGATTCCTAACAGCAGCAAAATTATAGCGATGAAGTACCAATGGAAGTAATTCTACGGTTGGGGTCACCACAACACGAGGATGCGCACTGAAGGGTCAGGGAGTTAGGAAGGTTGAGTGCCGCTGTTCTAACACACAATGACAGCACAAAAGAATTCAACGTCAGCCCTACACACGGCTGGAAAGCCGGGGCATAGGACTTGAACAGGAACCGTCTCAAGGGATCTCTGACTTCTCATGTACTGCCGCCTTATCTGACAAAAACCAATTGGCTGGTTGTGGGCTAAGACGGCCTACCAATTAGGAATCCTAATTATCATGCCAAACATAATAAAAGGAAATTTTAGCTAATTAGAAAGAATCAAAATCATATTCAATATTCAATAAAAATGTAACTTGTTATATAAACACTACAACATTTGATTAAGCAACTATAGTCTCAAGTATTTTGACAATTATAAATCCATTTGAAAAACAAATTTTATGCAATATTCACACTGGAGAGAGAGCCAAATTTTGTAATAATACAAAGTAAAGCATAAAACCATATTCGAGAACTTGATTATGTAATCCTTCCATAACAAAAAAAAAAAAAACATTTTTCCATCCACCCTCAATCATTTTTTATTTCTTCAAGATCCAGTTTTTGTGTAAAATGTGTGCATCAGCAACGTGACACATCCAGGAGCTATGATAAGAATACAATATTATACACGCACACCAAGTAAATTAAGGGACCTAATGACCAAGCTAATTGCTGGAATCCAATACGACATCTAAGTGCACACGGAGGAGATGGACAGTAGAGCAAAGCATCTGAACTAGACACTCAGCATTAAGTCAGCGTCAGCCACGCGACACCAAGGACCACAGAGGGAAAGAACGTTTCGAACAAAGGGCACAGTGCACTGACAGAATTATATACTCAGCCCGCTGCCAGCACAGGGAAACTATAAAACAGAGATGTTGCAGGTGAGCTAGAAGATGAAGAGCTTGGTGATTTTTCTGGATAGCTGTTGTGGAGAGGGGAAACCTTGGAGGACTCATGATTGTTTGACTGAAACAAACGGCGCCACTCACCGAGATGAACATTTTTAAAATGTACCACTTTGAGACAAAACAGTGAGTGTGTTTACCTGCGTGCCAGATGCCTGAAGGGATAAGGGCACCTAGTTCAAGATACATGCTTCGACTGGCAGGCTGTGTTGGGGAGTTAGAACAGGAGGGAAGTAACCGATATCATTGGGAAGGGGAGAGAATGAGGCTGGACCAAATTTGGAATTTTGGGTAAATAATCTAAAAGCAAAACATAGCCCCCCCCACAAAAAAAAGGTCTGAGTAGAGATAGTCAGACACATGGGAGAGTTTGAGGACTGCCTTAACTAGTATCAAACAACGCAGAGGAGTCGCGTAAAACATAAACCGAAAACCGTTGTTCGTTCTACAATCACAAATCACTAATTGTTGCGTATATGCAGAAAACAAGCCTTTCCCCTGCAAGAAGCTATTCTGTGGTGTTATGCAAAGATTTTTTCCCCAAGACTGTAGGTCACAGTCCTGTGTTCAAAGGAAGAATGCTTTTCTATCCTGGTGACTTTCTCATGTGGAAGGGAAAAAAAGGAAGCTGTCTATTGATTTATACAGCAGGACGATTAAGCTTGCCTAGGAAGGAGCTCAACCTTAGACCGCTAAGTAGATCCAGTCTTAAAAGAATTTGTCCGCAGCCTGCAAGATGGCTTCATGGGTAAAGCAGGAAGTGCTTGCCACCGAGCCCGACACAGAGTTCAGTCCTCCAACTCACATGCTAGAAGGAAAGGCTCCAGAAAGTTGTCCTCTAACCTCGACATGCATCCCATGGGGTGCAAGTACACACAGATACACACACTCGCACACACACACTCATGCACACACGTACACGCACAAACGCACACGCATACACATGCACACGCGCACACACACACATGCACACACACACTCGCACACACACACTCGCACACACACACGCATACTCATACACACGCACACACACACGCTCACGCACACCCACAAACGCATGCACACACACACAACTGTAACTTAAATTTTTCTAAAGGCCTCTAATGTAATCAAAATTATGTTTAGTTATTAAGACAAAGATACCAAGTCAATGAAGACATTAAAAAATAATATACACATTTCTATTACATGATTGGGTATCTTGAGTTTAAATTGTTAGTGGTTGATTTCCAATTTTGACAGACATTATGATGGGGATTCGGGTTCAGATACGGGATTCACGTTTACCAACTGTCACACTGTCATCACAACACAAGACATGACAGAAAGGCAGCTCACGCCTTAAAAAAAAAGCAAAAAACTGGTTCTATGTAGGTAACCAACGAGCACTTTGCTAGATATATCAACTCTAAGAATCCCCATGCAAAAGAGACAAGAAGTGCAGTCTTGCCCAATAGTCTATGTACCATTTAAGTAATATCACTTTTTAAAATTTTTGCTGCATTCTAGAAAACTAGACTCAGAGTTTATATGCACCCCCCCCCACTTTGGTAGCAAGCACGTGGTTGTATTTTTTTATGGCAAAAGCAGGCCGCATCTCCTCTCCACTCCACACCGTGTGCCAGCCTTCGGTGCTGAGTGCTTTCCATTGGTCGTCTTCATAACAGCTATGGAATTATAAATGGTTCGACCAAAACTCAGATGAGTTAAACTGACTTGCTCAAGGTCACAAAGCTTGCAAGAGGCAGAGTCAAGTTTCAAACCAAGCCCACAACCTGATGTTACAACCCCTAGACTCTGCTGTTGTCAAAAGCAAAGGCTCATGCTAGAGAGCACCCCTTCCCATCATACATTCCAGGTCGGTTATCGATAACTACCAACGGAAAGAAAAAGTTGGGGGAGGGGTGGGAGAACACTTTTGAGAAACCCACATAGATCATGAATTCCTATTTTAACCATTCCCACATCTACATGTGCATCTACATGTACAATGTTACATATATGAGCCCCTTCACTACAGTGGACTCTGTAAGGGGCGTGGGGAGCCATGAAGAGGAAAAAGAACTTGGATCTTCTGCAGTTGCCTGAGAAAATGCTGGGAGGTTTTTTTAACCTCCTGTTCTCAGGCAAGCTCTGCAGACAGCAGAGACTGGAAGTTTCACACAGGCTTCCAACTACACGTCTTAACTAAAACTGATCTATCTTGCACCGTGGCTGCTGATCACATACAAGAAAATGCTACTGCACACGAAATAAGGACCGTTTGTCCCAGCTCCCTGATACTCTACACTTCAGAGGTACACGTAATCTGTTTGGGTTGAAATGCAAGTACTTCCTCTTGCTGCCTCAACCAAACTATATCCACTTCCTGTATGTGGAACCTTCACTTCTCAAGAGACTCCAAGAAAAAAAAAAGAGTAATGAAATAATCTCGTTATATTATATTAAGCCCAATCCTCCTCCTACTTGGTTCTTAAGAAGGCTGTTCTGTGCATGCTCCTGACTGCAGAGGAGAAAAGGACTTCTGCCTCTCCTCTTCCTCTGGTGATCTTCACGCCCAGTACAAGAGGGGAAAAAAATCTTTTTGGTCCTTTCTGCTTTCTCTTCTCCAAATAGCTGTACTCCTACCAAGCCCAAGGATAAACTGCGATCTGCAACTCTGCCTTAGTGGATGCATTTACAGCTATCCACTGTGCAGCTTTCTCTGCTGCTGCTCTGTTTTCTGGAGTGCACATCCCGTCCGTTCATGTTAGTGTGTGAAGGAGGAAAAGGAATAAATTCCTAACTCTCAATGTAAAATATGTCTATGAGGCCCCCAAACGGCCTCCTTTATTTATTTATTATTTATTTATCCCCTTTGACCTCCAACAATAGCTATTACAGTTATTCCCTAATTTAGATGCAATTTTAAGGCACAAAACTATTAACCTAATTGATCCAGGTCTCACAGGTCATCAGAAGGGCACGTGCAGCTCAAATCCACATATTTTAGCCCAACCAGAGTCCAGTTTATCCTCTACAGACGAAAACATCTGTTTTGCAAACAAGTATAACATAGTTGTCTTTCAATCCACAGCCAAGCCCTGGTCTGGATTTTCTTCCAGCTTAGAATTCACTGCCCAGGAAAGAAGCGAAACAAAACACCAGGCAGACATCAAAATACAACACAAGAAGGAGAGCGCAGTAAGAGGACAGTGATATCCACTGGCTTTAACCTGAAAACACTTATATAATATGTTACAGAATCAAATGACAGGTGGTGGGGCTTCTTGATAACCAGAGCACAATAAAGTTCTCAGGGGCACTAATGTTGTCCTCAAGTAGGGAGCTCTGCACTGATTCTGTTACATACACTGTAAAACGAGTGAAAATAAGCATCCGATATTTTTGAAAGTCTCTGTAGAAACAGAATTTAACTTTGAGGGTACATTTGACTTTTGGAAATGGGCAAAAAAAAATCATAGGAGACTTTTTTCACTATTTAGAAGAGATGGATAACTGAAATGGGAACTGCCTGGTAGCATTGTAGGAATCATATATTGGGTATACGCTATATGCTGGGATCATGAAATATTTCGTGTGTATTTTCTTACTTATTATCACAACCACACCGTCAGCAGCTTCACCCCAGATCTACAGATGAGGAAATGAAGTTTGGAGGGGTCAGTTATCTTGCCCAAGGTCAAAGAGAGGCAAAACTAACATTTAAACCCAGATGTTCTGGATTTCAAAATCATGGCGAAAGCTCTGGTGGAAAGTGGACACACACAATGTCTAAAGAAACATCAGTCTGGGCACTGTGTGATCTCCAGCTCATTCAGTCTTATGTGGTGGATAAACGGTGTACAGCATTTTATCTAACACATTCCAAATCCATGTTAGTACCGTTCCAAAGAAGAATTACACAGGCTTAAATAGTGACAGCATTACCAGAATAAATGTATACAAAGAACAAAGAATCATTTCAAAAAACAAGTTCTAGTTACTCTTGCATGAAATACCAACTGATTGCTTATTTAAAATGATCATTTATTTACAACCAAAAGCTTAAGTTTCTGAGTCCCTCAAGTGCACTCGGGTAAACAATCAAATCAACCAACCTACCAAGTTCATACCCAAGGCCTACTAGTGCACATTGCAATCGGAGTTACTATGGGGACCATGCTGGAAACATCCTCTGTCCACATGGAGTTACCATGTTGTTACCAGCCAAGCACAGAGTCAGTCATTATTGGTACAACCAAACTCCTCCTGTGCTATTACGGTTTGTGTAAGCTGCCCTACAAAGAAAGCCTGCTCTTTGGAAAAATCATTAGACCAATTAGATCATTTTCCCAGAGATCCTTTCACTGTCTTGTAAGCCCCCACACAGTGGAGGTTAGTTGCTCCAGAAGAGCGGTGTTGCTATGCACGAGTTAATTTTCTTTATACTGAAGCAGAATTCAGCCTGCTCCCTGTTCCCTCCCCCCTCTCTCCCTTCTTGCCTCTTCCACCCGAAGTGGAAACTGCAGACTCAAACTCCCCGATGGCTCCAGCACCAGGAACTGGGCATGCTCAGAAGGCCAGGCAGGCTTTGGTTGCAACTGACAGTTCCCCGCCCCTGATTTGCCGCTGCCCCCCTTCCCCCACTCCAACAAGAGATACAGAAATGTTTATCTGAAAGATACGAGGCCTCTTTTTCCCGAGAATGACCCCATTTTAATTTCATCTCGCGGGGTCTTCGGTCTGGAGAACCCCACTGCTAGCCCCAGTAGACTGCATTATTTTTTTCAGCACCGGGGACAGCGCCGCGCTGCCTCCGCCGTCCACCCTCCCCCACCTCCTTCCACCCCCCACCCGCCACCCGCCCCAACCTCAGCCCCCACCCCCGCACCAGCACAATGCCAAGGTCTCCCAGCAGCCGCAAACGCCGCAGCTGCGATAGCTCCCAGCCGGAGGCCGGGCCGAACGCCGGGCCGGCTGCTACTTACACTGCTCCGCTTTGGTGGACATGGTGCTGTCCAGATGGAAAGGCTTTGCCCCAAAATCTGTGTCGTGTGAGCTCCCTCGCTCCGCCAGCGATGTTGCGAGGAAAAGAGCGCATACCCCCCACCCCCCACCCCCTCGCTTTCCCCCTCCCTTAGGCCCGTGTCGCTACCATTCGGACAAAACGCACATCAAATTGCAGAATTCGGTCCCGGAAGGTTAGGAAATCGCCCCCGGAGAAATGGGTGGGATTTAATGGGCGGCCAAAGGCTTCCTGTCCGTCCCCTCCTGGAGCTGCCCGCGTGGATGTGGGCGGGGAGACCGAAAGGAGAGAGCGAGCTGCGGCTCCTGGTGAAAAGGGAAAATGGGCTCGACCGGGGGAGGAGTATTTCCATTCATAAGGCGCACGGAGGGGCCGGGTGTTTCCCAGAGAAAAGCCTCTTAAAGTGCCGGAGTCCCCGACCATTTGGATCTCCCCATTGGCGTTCTCCAGGCCCGTAGATCCTGCGGGCGAAGCAGCCCCCGGCGCCTCGACGCGGTGACCGGAGAGGAGCACAGGTGCGTCCCACGCGCGTCTCAGCCTCCGGGAGGAAGGGCAGGGAGGCGGATCCGGGGCGGGCTGCACACAGCCGGGCCGGAGGGCGACGACGGTGCTCCCGAGGACTGCGAGGAAGGAAATGGAGAAGTAACCCTCTGCATGGCTTCCCGGCGTGCTGCGCTCCGTGCCCTCTGCCTCCCCTGGCGGATGCTGCTGAGCAGCGATGGGAGGTCCCACTGCCAGGGGGCTATGAGACGACTTGAGGGGGTGTGGGTTGGAGCTAGAGAAAGGAGGAGATTTCCATAGATGGTAAAGGTGGAGGGTCCACAGAAAAGAAAGAGGAGTAACTGGAAACAGAAAGAACCCAGGAATGCTTTTTGCAGCAGTCCAGCCTGGGCGCCCTAGGAAGCCCCTCTCTCTGCTGGGAAGCAGAAACCTATGGAAATGGGAAGCGATCAAAAGGACAACATGCATATTAATAGGAAGACTCCTGGCGAGTCCACCTCAAAGTAAAAAAGCATTGGATGCCTAGGCTTAGAAGAATCAGGTTCCAGACTCAGTTCCATTAGCCTGTGGTTCTTCGCCATCTGTAAAATGGGAACAATAAAATCCGGCCTGCCACCCAGAATTAATAGGCAGTGAAATAATACAACGGAGGCGAGAGTTCTTTTAAAATCGGAAACTCTAAGACTAACTGCCAGCCATTAGAACCAATCTTCATCCAAACTGTTCTGTTGGAAAACCAGGGGGTAAGTGGAGAGGGTGCAACGAGCATAGCAAACTGATTTAGCAAATGCAATAAGAACTGTAAGTTGATGAGCGCTTTTTGATATGAAGAAAAATCAATGTTCTGTCTCAGGAAGAATGATATATAGGTTAAGGAAATAACTAAATTCTTTGAGAAATGTACTAATTATCCAGATCTTTGGCTATTAAAAACAAATACTGCGAACAATTATCAAGGTATTCCAAGTGACCTGAAAAACAGACGTCTAGGGAGCTGTCCATGGTGCACGCACTGCAGAGCTGCTGAACTGTGAACAGGGGAAGTCATTAGGCTCTTGAGGATGCCCCTGTGACCGCATTGCTGGTGGGTAGCCTGAGCTACCTGCCCAGAGTTCATACTCTATTACTGTTCGCTCCCCAGACCACAGCCCCGTCTCAGGCAAAGACAAATGATTCTGTGAAGAACGACGGTGAACAGTTCCTCTTGAGTAAATAAAATCAAAATACACAGAAGTGTGTTCTGAACCAAATATGAACATAATGAACCTTTCTGAGAAAGCGACAAACATTTCGTGTGATTAGAGGAAAGCTCAAGGATCTATTCCAAAATTTCTGGGAAGCTTGGGGCATTAATAAAGAAAGCAGTAATTGAAATTTGAAAGGAAAAAAATAAGCTTGGATGAACACAAAACAAAGGAGGAAATACGCCTTGGAAATTGTCCCCCTCCCCCTGCCTGATGTTGCCGCTGTTTGTCACGGATCGTCTGTTTCCACACTGAGAACCAGCTGCTGCTGAGGTCATGTCCACCCGGGTGTATCCGGATCTGGATTTCAGACCTGCCTTTTGTGCTTCTACACAAGACCTTTCACTTTCTTAGGTTTTTATTTCCTCTCCAAAAAAACAAAAAACAAATACGAAAAGCCAGTGGCATGATAGTCATATCAAACGTCATTGTCGAGACTAAGCGAGTATACTTGTGAGAGTCCAGAGCACCCAGCACATAAACAGCGGTTGTTGACAGTTCTGCTCAGAATACTCACAGGGCCCTGGTTCTCTTCAGGCCCTGTCAAAGTTCCATACCATACACACCATTGACACTATTCCTCAGCCTTGGCTCTCACTGCTTCTGGCTTCTGACTTGAGAGGGTTAATTCACCAGCCTGGACAATCTCTACACCCAGTCTCTCTCTGTCAGCACAAGCTCTGACTTACTCCTTCAGGGAGACACTCTCTTCCTTATCTTCTTCTCTCCTGCCTGTCCCCCCATCTGCCCCTAACCTTTCCTGATACTTTTTTGTCCATTGCAGAAATTGTGCCTCTTCTCCTTGCCACATAAAATGTCTTTGCTTCCTAAGCCCTGCCTGTAGTTATAAGGGCTTCCATTTGTTTTAAGTGGATATCTAGTGTATAGAGAACTTTTCTGCCCAAGAAAAAACTGGACTAACCTTCCTACTACACAAGCAATGCACATTGCTACCTACTAGCTGCACTGTCCTGCTTGCATGCTGGCATGCTGTCCACTCCTGGCTGCAATAGATGCTTGCAGGAGTCTCTGATAACTATTGGTCACGCATAGTAGTTTTTTATCTCTTGGAGCAAGCATTCAAAGTAGCTCCTTAATCCTTTCTAAAACTCCCTCTTCATAGGGATGGAGAGATGTCTCACCAGTTAAGAGGGTCACATACATGCGCGTGCTTGCATTTAGAAATACTAAGTTTGGAAAGGGAAATTTTATTTAAGATAAAGAAAATAAGTCAAGAGGTTCCAGAGGTCCAGAGTTCAATTCCCAGCAACCACATGGTGGCTCACAACCATCTGTAATTAATTAATTATAAAAATTAATAAACCTTAAAAGAAAAAACCTCCCTCTTCATTTGACTTCTGTGATATAATGTTATTCAAATCCTTCTCCAAATGTTTTCCTTCTACTGTTTAGTAAATGCCTCAAACATGGGAATATGAAGGGGGAGATTGAGTGTGTAGCTCCATAGAAAAATGCTTCTGTAACACATGGGTTCTGGAATTTGCCCTTCTAACACACACACACACACACACACACACACACACACACACACACACACACACCAATAATGGTTTCATTAGGCAAATAATAGTCATTATAAAAAGACTATGCCTTTTTTAGAAATATTAAGTTTGGAAAGGGAAATATATATTTAAGATAAAGAAAATAAGACAATTTAAAAACAGGGGCTGGAGAGATGGCTCAGCGGTTAAGAGCACTAGCTGCTCTTCCAGAGGTTATGAGTTCAATTCCCAGCAACCACATGGTGGCTCACAACCATCTGTAATGGGATCTGATACCCTCTTGTGGTGTGTCTGAAAACAGCTACAGTGTACATAAAATACATAAAATAAATCTTTTAAAAATATAAAGTTCTATTTTAAAAATAAAGAACTCAAATGGTGGCAGCTGTAACTATGTGGTACAGCATTTGCCAAACATGTCCAAACCCTGGGTTCTATTCCCAGATTACCCAATAGGGTGATTTGAATGAGATTTCCTCATAGTGTTGGACAGTTGACCACTTGGTGGCCAAGTTGGTGGTGCTCTTTAGATAGGTCTAGGAGGTATGGCCTTGCTACATGAAGCATGTTATAAGAGGCAGGCTTTGAGGTTTCAAAGCCACACAGATCTTGAGGTTTGCCCTCTCTGCTTCCTGCGTGTGGTTCAAAATGTGATTTCCCAGCTTCCTGATCCTGAAACATGCCATTGCTCCACCATTATAGACTCTGACCCTCTGGAACCATAAGTCCAAATAAACTCGTTCTTCTAAAACGAAAAATGGCAACTAATAGCATAAAAACTGATATTATTAGCTAGTCCACAAGATCTTAATATTTTGTAATACTGTGTCAAATATTTATGTGCTAGAAATAAAATAATATATTTTATAAATAGTATAATCCCTTATAAAATTATCATAGGGCTGAAGAGATTGCTCAGCAGTTAAGAATTTGTACTGCCATCCCACAGGACCCAAGTTTGGTTCCCAGCACTCACTTCAGGTAGCTCACAATCATCTGTTGCTCTAGGGAGATCTCATGTCCCAGACCTTTATGGGCACCTGCACACACATGCACAACCCCCTCTCCACATATACATAACAATTAAAATACAATATATTTTTTAAAATTCTTCTGTACCGAGATCCACAATGATGTATGTTAGGGGCTGGAGAGATTTAGTGGGTTAAGAGCACTTGATGCTCTTCTCACAACCACCTGTAACTCCAGTTCCAGGGGACCCAAAACCTTCTGGCACCTACAGGCACTATGTGCACAGACATACATGCCAGCAGAACACCTATACACATACAAGTGGGATTTTTTTATTTTTGAAATATTTATTCTTCTGTCTGCATAGTGCATAACAGGCAAACACTGTACCACTGAGCTATATCCCCAGCCCTATCTCAGACATAGGTAGGTAGGTCGATAAGTAGGTATGTAGGTAGATAGGCAGGCTTTATTTTTCAGTCTCATGCACCTCAGCTTGGATTCTAACTCGTAAATTGGCCAATGATGACTTTGAGCTTCTGAGACCCCAGCCTCTGCCTCCTGGATGTTAGGACTTTAACCATGCACTACCATACTTGCTCTTTGTAGTGCTTGGAATCCAGCCCAGAGCTTCATGCAGGTTAGACAAACACTGCCAAATGAGCTAGGTACCTAGAACCTAGGTCCCATACTTTAAGCTTATGTAAGTATCAAAGCAGATATATATATAATATATATATGATTTATCCATACACGTGTATAAATATAGACGTATTTATAAAACTTTCTGCTTACCATGTGTCTTAGTCAGGGTTCCTATTCCTGCATAAATATCATGACCAAGGATCAAGTTGGGGAGGAAAGGGTTTATTCAGCTCACACTTCCACATTGCTGTTCATCACCAAAGGAAGTCAGGACTGGAACTCACATAGGGCAGGAAGCAGGAGCTGATGCAGAGGCCATGGAGGGATGTTACTTATTGGCTTGCTTCCCTTGGTTTGCTCAGCTTGCTCTCTTATAGAACCCAAGACTACCAGCCCAGGGATGGCACCACCCACAATGGGCCCTCCCACCCTTGATCACAAATTGAGAAAATGTCTTACAACTGAGTCTCATGGAGGCATTTCCTCAAGGGAGGCTCCTTTCTCTGTGATAACTCCAACTTGTGTCAGGTCGACACACAGAACCAGCCAGTAGACCATGACACTTTTAGTTAGTCATGTTAGTTAGTCATCAGCTTGTTTTTTGTATGTGGGTGACACGGATACACATGGCAAGGATGGTCTGAGCATCTGTCCTCTCCTACCTTGTTTGAGGTAAGTTCTCTTGTTGTCCACACCTGCTTATGCCAAGCCATCTGGCTAACGCGTTTGCAGGGATTCTCTGCCCTGCTTCCCATCCCAGATCTCAGCACAGGACCACAGGCGTTAGCTTTACATGAGTGCCCACTATTCTTTTTGTTGTGGTTGTTTCACTTGGTTTGGTTTGGTTTGGTTTTTCAAGAGAGGGCTTCTCTGTGTACCCCTAACTATCCAGAAACTTGTTCTGTAGACCAAGCTGACCTCAAACTCAGAGATCTGCCTGCTTCTGCCTTCCAAGTGCTGATTAAAGGTTTCACCACCACTGCTTGACAAGTTCTGACAATTCTACGTTGGGTTCCTTAACACTTACAAGCAAGTGCTTTACCCACTAAGCATCCCCCAAGCCCGTTTCTTTATTTATAGAAAAATACCACAATTAATTTACTCATGGTTTTGTTAGAATTTTAGGTTATTTGTCATATTTTTCTTTTGCAAAGAACAAAGTTCAGTGACCATCCTGACAGATAATAGTCCTCAAAGTAGGTTCAACTATCACTAGCTATTGTCAAGTCCCTCACTGAAGTGATTTAGACTCCTTTCAGGTTCCATTTCCACTATGGCCAAATAAATGACTCTGTCAGACCTATCTTCCCGCAGACAGTAATTATAAACCCAGGATAAAAGACCAAAACACTCTCTGAGAGTATTGGAGAGATTCTCAAGAGGCATCAACACTTGGAAGAGAGAAATGACTCCAGATGAGTTTCCCTTGCTGGGGCTGAGGGATCCTGAAGACACCATTCGAATGCCCAAAGCATTTCTTACCAGAAATAGCAAATGCGTAGTCTAAAGGAACCATGGCTGGTGGACAGTGAGGGGGAATTATTAGGAGCCAAAGCAAAGGTTGCACAAATTATGTATGTCTACGCAAATCTCCAGCTGATTTCTGAACCACACACATGCAGGGCTACAAGCAAACAATTACCAGACTATGGATAGAAGAGCTAAGCAAATATTTCTGTTGTCCACCCCCAAGAGTTAATTTTTGTTTAACTCATTAAACAAATGCTTTATAAAAAGAAGTCAACACTCCCCTTTCTTCGACTTTTTCTTCAGATCTTCGTTTTGTCCTATCCAACTTTTATTTTAATTTAATTATTTTTTTAGCTGCCTGTTTGTTTTCTAGTAAGAGAAGAAAGGATGGGTATTTGGGTGGAAGAGAAGATGGGAAGACCTGGGAGGATTTGGGGGAGGGGAATCGAATCTGTAGTCAGAATATAACAGAACACGGACTCTCCACAATATAAGTGCCACAATATATAGGATAAAATTCAAACTTAGTTGGTGTATAAAGAAACAGGATGGCTAGAGTTTAGTGCACACCTATAGTTCCAAAGCTGAGGCAGTAGAATCACTTGAGTCCAGAAGTTGTTGGGGGTGTTTGAGCCCAGGTTAATGTAGGACACAGAATCATCTGTGACACCATGCTTGGGATGGCTAGAATAGCAAGAGCCTGTTAAGAAAAGAAAAACAAAAGAAGATGGTAAAAGAAAGAAGAAGTGGAGAGAAAGAAAGAAAGAAAAGAAAAGAAAGAAGGAAGGAAGGAAGGAAGGAAAGAAAGTAAAAGATATGACCCATTGTGGGAAGGGAGAGAGGGAGAGGGAGGGAGGGGGAGGGGGGAGAAAGACAGATATGGGGACATACTTGTAATCCTGGAGTTAAGAGACTGGAGCGGGAAGATATGAATCTAAGACCTGCCTAGGCTGCTACAATGAATTTGAGGTCAGCGTGGACGGTAGAGAAAGAACTTATCTCAGAAAATCAAAATGAAAAAGAAGGGAGGGGAAAAACAGAAAGCGAACTAGAGATGGTGCAGATGTCCCACTCGGCAGGCAAGAGTTTGAACTGTCTAATTCTGCACAGAGAGGTAGATAGGATGACCTACAGACATGTCAGCAGAGATCAAAAACTCTGTTTAAACTAGAGACTTTAGAACTTAAAAGTGCAGTATTTGAGGGGCTAACTCAAGTTCAATGGTTAAGGTGCTTGCTCACAAGCCTCACGACCTGAGTACAAAGGCAAGGACCCAATTGTAGAAAGGAGTGAACCAATTTCCACACATTGTCCTCTGATCACATGGCACATGTGTACACACACACACACACACACACACACACACACACACACACACACACTAAATAAATGTGAAAAATTCAATACATTTGAGATTGTAAAATTTCAAAGATTAGTGATAAAATGCAGAAAACAGGTAAAATATATGTTTAAAGATGTTTCAATAAAAATTACCCAGTCTGAAAGATTGAAAGGGGATCAATTAGAACAAAGTGCACACAGCCTGCAGGCCTGGATGCCTGCAGAACTGGATGCATCGGTTCTCTCTCCCTGCTTTCAAGATCTTTTTACTGTCATTTTGGTTTTCTTCAGTTTGAATTCAGTGGGCCCGGGCTTGATTTTCATTAGATATTTATTCTGTCTTAGGGTGTAGTTGCATGGGGACAGGGGACTTCTGGGAATCTCTGTACATCCCAATTCTTTTTTTGTTTGTTTCTCTATGAATTTGAAACCTTTCGATTCAAGCCAGTGCCAGACTAGCAGTTTCACCACCATGGTACTGGACATACTCTGCCCAGAAGCAGAGAAGAGAAGAAATCATTACTATCACCCAGATACAAACTCTTAAGCCTTCAGCAGTGAGCTGCCTGCAAGGATATACAGGCGCAATCGTGGCACAACGTTATGGTAGCAACCAACCAGTTTCTGAAAGGAGTTAAGGCCCCCTCCATGAGACAGAATCCAGACCTGATACTCTCTACTGCAATGACTAAGAACCTGAGACCTGTTATGTCGAGGGCCTAGAGGAAAACCTAATGCTAGTTTGTTCTGCTAAAGGACCATGACAATAAAATGGCTCCTAGTGGCATACTGCTATAGATCAGTGCTTCACTCAGCCCTCGTCAGAGAAGTAAATGGGAGCTAGCACAGAGACCTACAACTGAGCACTGTGTAGAGAATGAGAGATTTAGGAACATTCAACTGTAAATGAAATGCCTTTATCAAACCCTCCCCTTAAGGCTCAGGGATCTACGTAGAAGAAGAGGAAGAAGGACCCAGAGGTGAAGGACGGCTCCAAGGAAAGGATCTTCCAGACACAACAGATCTGATACACTTATAGACTCATGGCAGCATGCACAGGGCCTGCACAGGGACAATTCAGACAGGGTCCTGTGAGGGGGAAGTGGTCATGGGGTCCAACCTCTCACCAAGAAAGTATTTGCAATTGATAACCACTGGTAAAGGGGAAATTAGCTTTCTCTAACAGTGGTACTGCGGTTAACCACACTTCAGGGCAGGCTCCATGCCCAGGAGTAGTTAGTTGGCCAACAAAAATCCAAACTCTGTGGTATTTTTGTGGATTTTTGTTTCACGTTGCTTTGTTTGGGGTATTATTTTTCGTCTATTGTTCTTTTGTTTTGATTTTTCACATTTGTGGGGGTTTTGTGTCTCTCGATTTTGTTTTTTTTGTTTTGTTTTGTTTTGTTTTGTTTATTTGCTTGTTTTGGTTTTGTTTCTTGGGTTTTAGTGGGAGGTTGCTTTTTTAAGAGAGAAAAAGAACAAAGTCGGGTGGGTAGGGACATGGGGAGAAGAACTGGGGGAGTGAGAAATAAGCAAAATATATTGTGTGAGAAAAATTTTAATTGAAAAAATCCACTAAAAACAAGTACTCCTCAAAAACAGTCTTAAAAATTCAAATGAGGGACATGGAATTATCAGTCATTAAATCACTTGCCGTGCAAATGTGCAGACCTAAGATAGGGTCTGGCTAAGTTATCTAGACTGGCCTTAAGTGTGTAATGATCCTGCCCCAATTTCCCAGGTTGTCACAGTGTCTTAATAATCAGCTTTATAATTAATATTCATAGAGCAGGTTGACTTTACAATGAACTTACCAAATGAGATGGGAAAACTTGAAAGTTTTACTGATATTTAGTTCAGTTTATAAAATGATTTAGAGACAGCTGATGTCTTGAGTGTCACCATCTTTGTATATGAATTCTCTTTCTCTGTATGTAGCCTTTTAATCATCTGTTGTAGTTTTTCCATTACAGACCATTTGTAGTTTACTTCTGAGCAGTTTATAGTTTTATTTATATTTGGAATGCAATGATGCTTCATAGTACATTCTCTAATTTCCTACTTTGATTTATTTGAGATGGGTCTCACTACACAACCCAAGCTGACCTAAAACTCTCTGTGTCGAAGCTGGCCTTGAACTCTTACCAATCCTCCTGCCTCTACTTCCTGAGTGTTGGGCTCACAGACACTAGATCTGGCCTCTTTAGTTTATTTTTATTGGAATGTAGAGCATATGTTTTTTTTTTAATTTTTGACCTTAGACTGACAACCTTTCTTACAAGTTCTAATCCCTGTTAGATTTTTCCAAAATGTTCCACACAGACAAACCTGGCATCTATGAATAATGAGAGAATCTACCTCATTCTTCCTTATTACGTTCATCCGTCATTTAAACTCATGACATTGGACAGAAACTTCAGAATAATACAGAATAAATGCACTGTGACATATTTTCCCTACTCCAAATTTTAGGAGTTGTTCTTCCAAGGTTCATCACTACATTTGCTGGGTTTTGAGGACATTTTTATAGTGTGCTGAGGATGCGTTTTTTTTTAAGATTTATTTATTTTATATATGTGAGTACACTGTCACTCTCTTCAGAGACAGTAAAAGAGGGCATTGGATCCCATTACAGATGGTTGTGAGCCACCATGTGGTCACTGGGAATTGAACTCAGAACCTCTGGAAGAGCAGTCAGTGCTCTTAACCGCTGAGCCATCTCTCCAGCCCGAGGATGCATTTCTTGTACTTAGCTATGGACTTCTAGTGATGGAAAGTTATTTTTAATAAAGAACTTACTGAGCAGATAGACTGGAGAGTCTCCATATGCACTCTCCATGCCCCTACACACACACATTAGCACATATCCATGCACATAAACACACACAGGCACACTCATGCACAGATACACATGTATGTACACATTTGCACATAGGCACTCTCATGCACAGATACACATGTGTGCATACATGCAGACACACAAGCACACTCATGCAGATATGCACACATACACTCTCTCAGAATTCACACAGAGAGAGTCTTTATTGCTGACATACTGCGTTTGTTGCAATTGAACCAACGGTGATAAGGCATTAACCAAAATCCACAGTTTAAAGCTTCTATCTGTGTTGCAGAATTATAGAGATGACTCAGTAAGACATTGTTCATTTCTATCATAATAGGACTTTTTCTTTCTAGAATTTCCCTTAGATGGAATTTCCTGCTCTCTGCTCATATTAGCCATTTGCTCTTCCTGTTGTCCATTTTTCTAGCAGATCCCTTGGCTCAGTAATCATCCTCATTTTAAATCAGATCATCATTTAAACTCGTTCGTCATCCTAAGCTGCCGTATCTGTGTTTGCTCCTAGTGCCTGCTTTGCCTTTTTCGTTTGTGTGATTTCTTTCCTTTCAGTACGCTGACCGGCTTTAAATGCTAACCGTGTCCTCTAGAGATCTGTGCACTAGTGTCTTCATCCCCAGGGTGACTCTCCCGGGACATGTCATTGACCTTTAGAAAGAGGACCTTATGGGTGAACCTTAGGTCACTGAGAGTATGTCCGCAAAAAGGAGCATGGAGTCTCGTTTTGTGGTCTTTCTGTTTCATGGCCCATGAGTAAACAATTTACCCTGACAAGCGCTTCCTTCCAGTGCTGTCCAGGACCCTCGCCAGAGGCCCAAACCAATGTGATGCCCAATCTCAGACAGGACACTCCAGACCCATGAACTAAATGAAAGCATCTTTGGTCTAATTGCCTCAGGGAGTAAGAGCAACCCACTACTACTGACTACTACACATGCCTTGTGTTTTTTGTTGAGTGCCCAAGCAAATACATTGGGTAATAAAATAGCATTTAGCGTGACGGTTTGTTTACTTGGGAATTGGGTTGTGTTTACTGTTAACTGGAGCTGTGTGAGTCAGGCTTCAGTTTCCTTTAGTGTTATTCTTTGTCTCCCTTGTTATCTAATTTTCCCTAGAAATTCCTTACATAGTGTCTTACCTCTCTTGTTTATAATCCAGTTAATATACTGGGGCCCTGTTGACATAGTGGTTAGGTTTTACATGCGAGAAGTAGCATGTCGTCTTATGCTTAAATCCCTATGTTTTCAATGGATCCTTTTTACTGTAACCTACGAAAGAATTTCTTAGCCTCCCCCAACCCCCTACACAACCATTATGTGACGCAGAAAGTCTGATATGAGCTCCAACTATCTGGTTCCCTGTCCCGAGCTTGGACAAGGTTTGAATAAAGCTATTTCCCTGAGAAAAAGCCTTCGTTGTGGAGAACATACAACTCTGGCTGGATCCTAAAGAGTTTGGTCTTCTTATTCCCTGTTAGAAGCAAAATGCTTTTCTTAGTCCCTCACCACAAGAATCTCTCGGAGCCTCTAACCCAGTGGTTGTCAACCTTCCTGATGTTGTGACTCTTTAATACAGTTCCTCATATAGTGATGACCCCCAACTGTAATGTTATGCTACTACTTCATAACTGTAACGATCTAATATACAGGATATCTGATATGTAACTCCCAAATGGGGTCTTGACCCACAGATCGAGAACAACTATTCTAGAGGTGAAAGCCCATGAAAGTGAGCCTCAACAAGCCTGCGCCTACCTGCCCAGTGTTTCTGCACATCAAGGCAGTCTGCCCTCTGTTGCAGCAGGTCACCTGTAACCATTAACGTGTTTCATGCATTACTGATCCAACAGAGTGAAAGTCTCTGTGCTTACCTGTTCATCCAGGGTTTGTGTATCGCTTTGTTGATGGTGACTGTGTATGTGCACATACGCACGTGTGTGTGTGTGTGTGTGTGTTTGTGTGTGTGTGCCTGTGCATGTGCGTTTCTGTGTGTGTGTGTGTGTGTGTGTGTGTGTGTGTGTGTGTTGAAACTTATTGAATCTTACTCCACCAAGTACATGTTCACCCAGAACATCACCATATGACCACATTTGAAAATACAGTCTTCTCGGATGTAATCAAGTTAGGACCATAATGAGTTGGAAAGTCTGTAAGGCACATGCGCACCAGAAGGGAGATCCTGTGAAGATGGAGGCAGGCAGAGATTATGGGAATGCTACAAAGACTGGAAGTCCTGGAGACAAGCACTACAGCAGCAAATTTCTTTCACAAAGCCTCAGGAGAAGCACGGCTTCCTTGAGCTGTGGTTATTAAGCACTCCCATGTCTGGCATTTCCTAGCAGCAACCCTGAAAAACTGAAAACAGTCAGTTTGTACTCTGGCCTCAACTCTCTGGTAAATCTAGGAACAGCCAGTGAGCTCTGGGGTTTTCTTACTATGAGGGCAGAAGTGGCAGCTTCCACTGTGTGGAGAAGGGAGACCAGATGTCTGTGTGGAGTCGTTTGTGTGTTTGTTGTTTCTTGAGCTGAGATGTTGCTGAACCGAACATACTAGCCTTCAACATTTGAACTCAAACTATCCTCCTGCCTCAGCCTCCCATATAACAGGGGCACCCCCGACACATACTGAGTTTTGTAAGTCATCTGGGAAGTAGGCCATAATGTCTTCCACCTGTTAATGAGATCTATTAATAGATTTCTAAAGATTGTTACATTCCAGAATAAACTTGATCCTGTCTTTCTTTAATACTTCTGAACTGACTTGATAATTGTTTTCCAGAAATTTTTGCACCTGTCACGAAAAGTGTACCCCTGGTTAATAATTTTCTCATCCAGTTACAGCATCAAGATGATAGTTGTCTGAGCGAAAAAGAATGGGTTCGTTTCCTTCTTCGTCTAATCTTTAATTGGGATTGTGTATTCTTGGATGGCTAAGGGTAGGATGAACCTGCAACTTTCCCATAGAGTATTCAAAGTCTACTGTCCCCTCAGTCCCGGACCATCAAAAAACAGCACGTCAGCTTAGTGCAGTGGTTCTCAACCTTCCTACTGTTGCAACCCTTTAATACTGTTCCCCAGGCTGTGGTGACTCCCCCAATCATAAAAATATTTCATTGCTACTTCATAGCTATAACTCTGCTACTCTTCTGAATCGTGATGTAAATATCTGATGGGTAAACGCAGAGGGGTCCCGACCCACAGGTTGAGAATCACCGCCTCAGCAGCTGCAGTTCCACTGCTGTTGGTAGCAGGAGTGAGGAGCTCCCCTCCCGTCATCCATTTCTATGTCTCCAGCTAAACGAGACTGTTCTTAATTACTCACAGTAAGCGCTACATATTTATGTAATGCAGCTACATATTTACCTGTCAGTGTTGCCTTAGCAGTATGTATCTCAGATAAAATTACCACCATTTGTTTCCAAATCACTTTGTAATTAATGCTCTGATTTGAGAGAGGAAGAGAGAGAGGGAGAGGGAGAGGGGGAGAGAGAGGGAGAGGGAGAGGGAGAGAGAACGCAAACAAGCCTCAACTGTGTTGCTGATTGAAAGAGATAAAACTTAAAACTACACAGAATCAGTGAAAATAAAGAAATTAAAAGATGCACTGTTCAAAACACGGACTCAGAAAGGCTGGTCTCCCTTCTCCACACAGTGGATGCTGCCTTCTGCGCTCATAGTAAGAGAAAACCCCAGAGCTCACTGGCTGTTCCTAGATTTATCAGAGAGTTGAGGCCAGAGTACAAACTGCCTGTCTCAGTTTTTCAGGGTTGCTGCTAGGAAATGCCAGAGAGAAAGAGAGAGAGAGAGAGAGAGAGAGAGAGAGAGAGAGAGAGAGAGAGAGAGAGAGAGAGAGAGAGAGAGAACTTTAATCTCTGCACTTACAGGCAGATCTCTTGTGAGGCCTGGTCTACAGTGTGAGTTCCAGACAGCCAGGGCTACACAGAACAACCTTATCTAGAAAAAGCAAAATAAAATAAAACATAAAATAGACAAACAAATAAATAAGTAAATAACAGTTTTGTTTTGGGTTTTGGTTTGTTTGTTTGTTTGTTTTTTGTGGTCTTAGAAACTGAACCCAGGACTTGTCCAATGCTAGCCTGTGTACATTGTATAGAGACACAAATCTAGCCCCGTTGATTTTAAATAGACGTTTTCTAGCTCTTTTCTAGCTTTTTAATGATTTTATTTTTTGATTGCATGAGTGTGTGTGTGCGTGTGTACACATGCCTGAGAAAGCCAGAACAGGGTATCAGACACCCTGGGGCTGGAGCTGCGGACCAAATTACTCCTCTACGTGAGCAGAGAACATCCTAACCACTGAGCTTCTCTGGCCTCTGCTAATTTTTGGCATACTTACCTGTCTGTCACAATTTGATTAATGGTTTCTATTCATTTCCCCTCATAATTCTGCTCATCTTGTTATCTAGAGATAATAAGAACGCGTTTGTAAATTAAAGATTATATTGTTAAGTGGAAACATGTCTAATTGTTACATGTTCCTGGTGGCTTCTCTTGTTAATTGGCTGCATCTTTATTCTTCCTTTTAAACAATTGTGCCCTGACTAGTCTGTGTGATGTAGCAACCTTTCTGAGTCAGTGTTTTGAACAGTGTTTGCTTTGTGTATCTTTCCATCTCTTTATTTTTAGTGACTCTGTGTGGTTTTAAGTTTTATCTCCTCTCATCAGCAACAGGGTTGAAGCTTGTTTTAGTTTAGACCCATAATCTCCTTCAGTAACGGTCAACTCTTTTTTGTGTTTCTTCCAATATGCTTAACTTATGTCCACCGTCTTGTTTTGTATAGTCTTTATTATTCTTTCATTTTTCTCTCTTATTCTGTAACTGTGCATTTAATATACAAAATTTGTACACGATGTCCCTTTCCTTCTGCAGATTTGGAAGGCTTAGACTCTGCTTCTGGTCTTTTACTGATTGTTTTGGTTCTTAAAATAAAATTTCAACTATGATTCTTTCTAGCAAGCTGTAGTATTTATAACCTCAACCAAATGCAAATCCCTAGTTTCTTGTGGTTAGGTAGAGTTTCAATTTGCCTTTCTAAACAAAACTCACGATGATCTGGTCAACACTAACCACATCTGGTCCTTTACCAGTCACTGCCCTCACAATTATCCCTTGGCCGCTGCACCCTCCATAGGTTCACACTTCAGTTCGTTATAAAAGAGATAAGGGGATGGAGTGTTGGCTCAGAGGTTAGGGTACCTGCCACTAAATCTGACAACTTGAGATTCATCATCCACAACTCGTGAAAGGAGTCAAGCAACCCACACATGTGACCCTCTGGTCCGCCACACAAATGCATTCCCACATGTGTGGGTGCACAGAGACAACCAATCCACACACACGTTTTTCTCTGATCCCCCACTTGCATGCACACACATGTAGGTGCATGCACACACTAAATAAGTGTAATTAAGCATTTTATAATACAAAAATGACAAAAGCCATGGGACTGCATAACTCGAACCTTTGAGTCTAAGAGTGTTTCTCTTTCACCTCTCCTTTGATGGCATTTAGTTGATTGGATTTTTCTTGCTCAAAATTATTTTTTTCTTCAATACCTTTTTGTGTTCTGGAATATTTTGTTTGTGAGAAGTTTGCTCTCGTTCTGGCTTATTTAAAACAAAAATAAAAACAAAAAACAAAAAATCCACCCATAACTAGGCATGGTGACACATGCCTTTAATCCCAGCACACAGAGGCAGAGATCTCTGTGAGTTCCAGGCCAACCTGGTCTACATAATGAGTTCCAGGACAGCCTGGTCTACATAGTGAGTTCCAGGACAGCCTGGTCTACATAGTGAGTTCCAGGACAGGCAGGGCTACACTGTGAGATACGACGACGATGACAACGATAAAATTTTAAGAACTCCCCTTTTAGTCATTTTACAACTTTGGGTGGCTTATTGACGTTCCGCACATTTAACAGCATGTGTTTCCTTGTAGATTTGCCTTTTCTAAGATCTGAGGACTCAGAAAATGTTTTGACTCTAGGAGAAAGCCACTTTCCTTGTGTTTTTCTTCTCTGCCATCTCCTTCCTTTGCTGACTCTAGAGTTGGCATTGGATACGGCAGATGATCTCATTCTGTTGGTATCTCTTAACTGCTTGTTCATGTCCCTTACCTTTTATACCTCACGATTCAGTCTGAGTGGATCACTCAAAGTCCATTCTCTCTCCTCTCCCTCCCTCCCTCTCTCCCCCTGTCCTCTCCTCTCCTCTCTCCTTTCTCCCATCTCCCTCCTCTTCTCTCTCTCTTCTCTCTCCTCTCTTCTCCTCCTCCTCTTTCTTTCTCCCCACCTTCTCTCTTTTTCTGGGCTGGAGATCAAACCCAAGGCTCAAATATACCAGCTAGAGCTTTACCACTGAGCCACATCGACCTCTGAAGTCGCTGGCTCTTTCCACATCCTACCTATTGTGCATCTCAGTGATTTAATTTTCCATTTCAGTGATGTAAATATTTTATTTTCACATACCTAATTACATTTTCTCATATTTGCCTGTTCCCATTTCATCATATCTGCTTCATTTCATTCACAACATTTGTCCTTCTTTATGAAGTTACTCCTACCTCAGTACAAGCATATTTGTCTTGGAGTCTTTGGCAGCTTCTTACACACACACATACACACTACACACACACACTACATACACATACACACACACTACACACACACTACACACACACTACACACACACTACACACACACTACACACACAACACGCATACACACCCAAACCCACGCATGCGCACACACACTACACACACACTACACACACACTACACACACACTACACACATACACACTACACACATACACACTACACACATGCATACACACACTCACACCCACACCCACATACATATACACACATACACACACACTACACACACTACACACATACACACTACACACATACACACTACACACATGCATACACACACTCACACCCACACCCACATACATATACACACATACACACACACTACACACACACACTACACACATACACACATACACACACATGCATACACACGCGCACACACATGCACACACACACATACACACACACTCATACACACACATACACACACATACACACATACTACACGCACACACATACACATACACACACATAAACACACACACACACACACACTACACACACACAAATAATTTTTATTTGTAATGAATTCACATTCTTGCTTTGTTTGCTCCAGTTCCTACCATTAAATTAGCTTATGTAATCTGGGCTTAGATATCTCTTCTGTGAGGCCTTTTTTCTTTTCTTTTCTCCCCTTCTGTTCTTCAGTGTTCACTTCCCCTGTCTAGCACTTCCTGGCTCATCTCCTCGTGTCCACCTGGCTCGCTACATAGCCTGGTCAAAACTAGGTGTTGTGGGGCTGGGGATTTAGCTCAGTGGTAGAGCGCTTACCTAGGAAGCGCAAGGCCCTGGGTTCGGTCCCCAGCTCCGGGGGGGGGGGGGAACAAAAAAAAAACTAGGTGTTGTACTAGCTAAGGAGAGCATTAACCAGAGACTGTTATAAACACAGTCACAGATCCTGAAATGGGGGAGAAGAGCTAAGCCTTATAAGGCACATGGGAGGCCCTGGATCCCATCCCCTAAAGTGCAAAATAATTAAATAAATAGATTTTTACTTTTAGATGTGGTCTCACTGTGTAGCCCTGGCTGTCCTGGAACCAGGCTGATTTTGAACTCAAGACATCTACCTATTTCCACCTTCTGAGTGCTGGCTGTACCGAACCAGTAAAAAGAATTTAGGTGTTAGGGAGTATGATTCAATTGAGCCTCAAGGCATTCTCCAAGTCTTTCTGACTTCTTTGACTACAGTGTGCTCTAAATTACGTGCACCCCACAAAAGTACCCACCATTCACTGAGACCCCTTTCTCTTTCTTATAAAACGTTTTCTGGGCTTATTTCTTTTATTTTGGCGCATGAGTATTTTGCCTGCATGTATGTATGTGCTGCGCCACATGCATACCTGGTGACTGTTGAGGTCAGAAGAGGGCACAGGATCCTCTGGAACTGAAGCAACAGTTATAAGACACCATATGGATGCTAGGAACCGAACCTGGGTCCTCTACAAGAACAGAAAGGACTCAACGGTATATTATTCTCTGGGTCTAGAGATCCATGAGTAAGCATGGGACAGCTTCTGACAGGCAGCGCTTGCTATAGTTTAGATCTTAAATGTCTCCCAAAGGCACAGATATAAAAGGACTGTTACATCACAATGTGCCACAAAGAAATTGAGCGTCCTTAAGCCAGTGGCTCTCAATCTTCCTAATGCCACGACCCTTTAATACAGTTAGTTCCTCGTGTTATGGTGAACCCCCCAACCATTATTTTGTTGGTACTCTATAACTGTAATTTTGCTACTGTTTTGAATCATATTGTAAATATCTGTTTTCTGGTGATCTTTAGGGGTCGTAACCATAGATTGAGAACCACTGCTTTAAGGGGTACGATCTACTGCCAGGACTTTAAGTCAGTGGGGGCATGTCCTTGAACGAGACAGCAGGACAGCAGCCCATTCACCTTTCTCACAGCTTCCGGGCCATGAAGGAAGTTCCTCAACTCCAATTGTTTTTTCAATCCTGGGAAGCAAATCAGGAACCTCTCACATGCTGTACCTCTGAGCTGCATTCCCAGTCCTGGGGTAGAGGGTAGGAGGTGGGAGTGGGAGAGGGACATGGGAATGGGGACGAGGGACTTTTGCTCCGTCACATATGCCCATCATGCTGTGCTGCCCCCAGCTACAATCCTGGAAGCCATATCATCTCCAGCTCCATCACAGACTGAAATTCCCCTGTGAGCCCAAACAAACCTTTCCACTTGACAAGCTGATTGTCTCAGGAATGTGTTACAGTGCAGGAAACAGACTAACACTGATATGTTTCTTCATCTTCTGTCCCCTGCTTTCAAAAACATGAGCTGTTTCTCAAAGCTTTGCCTTTGGAGTCCTGGCCTTTGGGGATAGTCTCACTGTCACTTGGATAGCTTATCTACTCCTGTGTTTTGATTACAGCTTACATGGTGAAGATTTTCGGTTCCTTTCGTCCTGCTCTCTCAAGATTCAAGCTTGTGTTCCTAATTGCTCAAGAGATGTTTACATACAGACGCCCCATCAGCACCATCGGCTCCTCATACATAAGCCAGGCCTTATTCTCTGACCCCTGCCCAATTTTCCTTCTCCTCATTAGACCCTCAGACTCAGTCACCATTGCCCAGACTTGTTTTCCTTCACACACATGATCTGATTGGGGTTCATGGCTTGTTGTTTCCTTTGCAGAACTACCCCCAAACGCATTTCTTTCTACCCATACTTAATTATGCAATATGCATGCATTTCTTCTTGATCAAATGTCCGAATCAGGGAAATCCCTTCCTTAGGGGTTCCCAGATGGCCCTTCTCATCCCTCTGCAATCACTGCTCCCAGCCTGGTTTACTCATTCGAAAGCTGCATGTGGGCTCCAGCTGCATATGTAGCAGAGGATGGCCTTGTTGGGCACCAAAGAGAGGAAAAGCCCTTGGTCCTGCCAAGGCTGGACCTCCCCTCCCCACAGTGTAGGAGAATGTCAGGGTGTGGAGGTGAAAGGGGTGGGTGGTTCGGTGGGGGAAAGGTGAAAATTTGAAATTTAAAATTTAAAAATCCAATAAAAAAAGCTGTATGTGCCAAAGTCTCTGGAACCTTATCAATACAGTCACATTTGTCCTTGTGCCTTCCCCATTGATAGGTCTCTATTCTGTCAACCCCTTCCTACACACCTGCCCTAACATCTACCTATCCCTTCCCACACACCTGCCCTAACATCTACCTACCCCTTCCCACACACCTGCCCTAACATCTACCTATCCCTTCCCACACACCTGCCCTAACATCTACCTGTCCCTTCCCACACACCTGCCCTAACATCTACCTGTCCCTTCCCACACACCTGCCCTAACATCTACCTGTCCCTTCCCACACACCTGCCCTAACATCTACCTATCCCTTCCCACACACCTGCCCTAACATCTACTTGTCCCTTCCCACACACCTGCCCTAACATCTACCTACCCCTTCCCACACACCTGCCCTAACATCTACCTGTCCCTTCCCACACACCTGCCCTAACATCTACCTGTCCCTTCCCACACACCTGCCCTAACATCTACCTACCCCTTCCCACACACCTGCCCTAACATCTACCTGTCCCTTCCCACACACCTGCCCTAACATCTACCTGTCCCTTCCCACACACCTGCCCTAACATCTACCTGTCCCTTCCCACACACCTGCCCTAACATCTACCTGTCCCTTCCCACACACCTGCCCTAACATCTACCTGTCCCTTCCCACACACCTGCCCTAACATCTACCTGTCCCTTCCCACACACCTGCCCTAACATCTACCTGTCCCTTCCCACACACCTGCCCTAACAACTACCTATTCCTTCCCACACACCTGCCCTAACATCTACTTGTCCCTTCCCACACACCTGCCCTAACATCTACCTACCCCTTCCCACACACCTGCCCTAACATCTACCTGTCCCTTCCCACACACCTGCCCTAACATCTACCTGTCCCTTCCCACACACCTGCCCTAACATCTACCTGTCCCTTCCCACACACCTGCCCTAACATCTACCTGTCCCTTCCCACACACCTGCCCTAACATCTACCTGTCCCTTCCCACACACCTGCCCTAACATCTACCTGTCCCTTCCCACACACCTGCCCTAACATCTACCTGTCCCTTCCCACACACCTGCCCTAACATCTACCTGTCCCTTCCCACACACCTGCCCTAACATCTACCTATTCCTTCCCACACACCTGCCCTAACATCTACCTGTCCCTTCCCACACACCTGCCCTAACAACTACCTATCCTATCTCTGCTTTAACCATGAGTCCTTCTCTGATCAATTTGTCCCAGAGAAATGTCTCCTTTGTTTCAATGCCCCAAATTCTCTGCCTAAGCTACATGTGTAGCACGTGTCCACCATGTTACACCATATTTAGTTATATAAGCCGTGATACACACCTGCAATCTGTACCCTGGGGAGGAGGAGACCTGATTAGCAAGCTCGGGCTGAGGAACCACGGCTGAAGTCAGCCCTGGCTTCTATGGGAATGTATGCTCACATGTACACTCTCACAAACATGTATAACCCATATGTGTACACACACACACATATACACACAATTTATATACAGAATATCTACAACGCAAAGAAATTCCCCAATCATTGCTTTAATGAAATGCCATCAACTTGTGATGAATTTCATTTCCATGATAATAAAAGAACTGATTTAAACACTAAACCTCTTCTATCTGTAAAGTGGGCTAGTGACATCATTATCACAAAAGGTCTGATGTAAGAACTAAACTTAACTCCTATATAAAGTGTTTAACATGGTGCTAAGCGTGTAGTAAAGGAATAATAAAATGGGCTTTTTTTTCCACTTCAAAAACAGTAAGAAGAGAAAAACAGAACAGAGAAAAACTGTGCTGAATTAGCCAATCTGCCATGAGTAGTGCCCAAGACCTTCATTTCTACTTCAGTCCCTTGGGACCGTCCACCGTTCTGTTCTAGAACATTCCACTTTAGGATTTTTCAAATAACATTTCACCAGGAAACTTGGTTCCATCTGAAATGTATTCCCTCGGTAACCCCAACACGCACATTTCACATTCAGTCCTACCCTTGTGTCAGTGGACACGTGCGGCAACCCTTGGACCCTTTGCCTGGCAAACCACAGCTGCTGTTCAAAGAGAAGCTTTCCTTCTCGGGTGCAAAACTTCCTGGTTACTATAGCTGCAAGGGACCTCTCTCCCCCAAAGCCCCTCAGTGTGTATAAAACTCAGGACAATCCTAGATGCTTCACAGTGAGTTGACAGTCAACCCGTGGGTGATTAGCCCGGTGAAACCTTTGTAAACATCTGCCCCACGCTGCCACAGACACAACGTCTGGTAAGCTGGATAAGTAAATCTGGTTCGTGTTGCTGTCATCGTCTCCATTGTGAAACAGTCTCCTGAGCCCATTTATATATTTATGTTCCAAACCTGTTAACTCCGGCCAAGTTTTTGGAGGAGCACATGGCATGGTTTTTTGGTAAGTTCTTTGTAAGAGTAAATACCATCACTATTATTTTATTATGATATGCTGAGTGGGGTGACCCCTGTAAGCAGCCATTACCATACTAATAAATAAACAAACAAACAAATAAATAGATTTTTTTAAAAGAAAGAAAAAGGGCAGGAAGGAGAAAGAGAGTCCTATTTCCCATGTGAATTATGGGAAACTATAAACTTTACTCTCACTAAGACATTAATGGAAGACATTAAAGGTAGGAACAGTCCTGTTTAATCACTAAGTCTTAGATTCACTGAAGATACAGTCAACCCTACTGTGTACAACAGGTTTCACTTCCCGCTCCATGAAGAACATTTCGAGACACAGGTATTTAACCACAAGATGGCATATATTTCTTTCTTTTTTTCTAAAACAATACAGAATATTTTAATCTCCCATTTTCAAAACTCCCCACAACTGTTTACATTTTCAGATGTTAATCTCCACACCCATATCTTTTTGTTATGCAACTGAATCACACGTAGCCACTTTTTATATTCTCTTAGTTTCTCTTCATTTGTTTTTGTCTATATTTTAAATTTTTGTTTTAGATTATTTATTTTTAAGATTATAACATAATTTGTTCTTTTCCCCTCCCATCCATACTGTCCCATATACCTATCCTGCTCTCTTTCAAATCTCTAGTCATGGTCTCTTTTTTAAATTATTAAATTATTTGTCATTATGCATGTATGTATATACATATATTCCTAAATATAATCTACTCAGTCTATAAAAATGTTATTTGTTTGTGTGTTTTCAGGGGTAACTGTTTGGTATTGGAAAACCAGTTGGTGTGCTCTTTCCTGGGGGAGAACATTTCTCCCACTCTCAGCACCCCTAGTTTCCTGTAGTCTTTAGTGTAGGGTTGAGACCACATGGTCTTTTCCTAGTCCACTTAAGCAAGTCTATTATTGTTGTCCTTGCTCAGCTCATGTTTAGGCAGCCATGTTGATCAGACTTTATTAGTATACCTTCTAGCATTACGAGGAGACACAGTCCCACAGCAAACTCTCCTGCACTGTTCCCTGAGCCCTGCGGGAATTGTTTTGTCTCCATTGGGACTGGGCTCTCCCGCTGCGTTTTGATTGGTTGTAGCTTTCTGTAATGGCCTCCCATCTGCTGCAAGAAGTTTCCTTGGTGAGGAGTGAGGACTACCCTTGTCTGTGAGCGTAAGGACAAATACTGAGAATGTAGTTGAGGGTTATATAACTTGGTAAAGTAATGGTTGTAGGCTCCTCCTGAAGATCCATGACTTTAACTGGCCATAGGTAGTTGGCTAGGTTTCTGGTACAAGGCATGGTTTCCCTCTTGTTGGGCAGGTCTTAACTCCAATTAGAGAGCCACAGGTCACCACCAAGGTATGAGTGTCACTCCTTCACCCTTAGGGCTATTGTGCCACACTGTTCATTGTCGTGGCTCATAGATGTCACGGCTGGTAGGACTGTTAGTTGCTTCCCAACTTTGAAAACGTACATGGCACTTTCTGGTACCATGAAAGCTAAGCTAATACTCAGGCCTGTTCCAGCTCCTGGCCCTTTAGGCCCTGTGTCTGAAGTACATGGTGTCTTTAACCTTAGATACTTACCCTTGTACCTCTGAGGAGCCACCAAGAGCAGTGACAATAGTCTGTAAAATTTGGGGAGTCTCCTGAACAACTGTCACCAAACAACTCAAAAGAGGGCTTCTCATGCCTGGTGTTGTTTGTGGGTTTTTTTTTTCTTTTCTTTATTTCGGAGCTGGGGACCGAACCCAGGGCCTTGTGCTTGCTAGGCAAGCGCTCTACCACTGAGCTAAATCCCCAACCCCAGTTGTGGGTTTTATTAGTTGATCTTTGATGAGAAATTTTCATTTAAACTGTCTGTTACTACACAGACTTCTATCTATTGTGTGCTTTTTTAGATAAATAGTTAATAGTATATGCCCTTATGGCTTTTTCGGAAATCCTTACCATTATTTTACCCACCTTCTCTGTCCTTATCTCCCCCTCCCTCACTATAGCCCCCTTCCCCTGGTCAGGTCACTTGTACCCTGCCGGTCTCCTCTCTGTTGCCTCCACTGCACCTTCCCCCAGCAATGTTCTCTTCGTACTCTCCTGGTTTCTGCAGATGCTCCAGGATATGTACTCACGTCTGAGGAGTTGGTGCCTCTGAGGAGAGCAAATATTTAATGGTTATCTTTCTAGGTCTGGGTTGTACATTCTTTCTTGAGAAAAACAGCCATATGTCAAGAAAACCATCACTCCTTAATCTTCATAAAGCTGATTCTAATAAGTCAAAAAATATTTTCCAGGGGCTTAAAGGAACATTCAACATTATGTCTCCTTAAGACAGATAATTATAAGACAAATTGAAGTCTTGTTTCCGGATCTCCCTTAAAGCCATTAATACTGGGGAATACAGCAAAGCACAGTCCTCCCTCTGATCTCCAGCTTTGCTTTGCTGCAGCTTTAATCACTTGCATCAGCTGTGGGTCAAACATACTAATAGAGGGGCTGGAGCGATGGCTCAGCAGTTAAGAGCACTGAGTGCTCTTGAAGAGGATCCAGATTGGGTCCAGGAACCCACATGGCAGCTCAGAAACTATACATAAGTCTAGTTCCAAGAGAACTAACATCATCATCTTCTGGCCTTCACAGTAGTATAGACACAGTGCACATTTGTGTGTGTGTATGTGTGTGTGTGTATGTGTGTGTGTGTATGTGTGTGTGTATGTGTGTGTGTGTATAAAACTTGATTCTCTCTAAAAAGAGAAAAACTACATCTTCAATACTTTTATTAGAGTATACTGTCATAACTCTCTGTATTATAAGAAATTGATACTGTTAATCTTACCTTAATTTATAGATTGAATTTTACCATAAAAAAAAAGATATCAAGTGCAAGACTCAGCATCATCTGTGGTTTCTGACATCCACTGAGGGTCTAAAAAGATATTTATTCCCTATGTATAGGGCAGATCTGTTGCGTGCAAAACATTAAAAGTACGGCTTAATGAATGGTGGTTAATCGAGCTAATGCCATGTAACCACACCCAGGTCAAGAAACAAAACATGCCACCACTACAAAAAGCCTTGAAGTCCCCACTCTGTCTCAGTCAGAACTCCCTACCTCCCTCTCTGATTGTGAGGGTAATTGCTTTCTTTGCTCTCTTTATACAAATGAGTTCCTAAAAGAACAGAAGATTGAGGAAAGTTTATTAGTCGCTAGACTACCTCTGAACATATGTCCAACTCCTTTTTAAAAGAATTCTCCCAGTTACTTTTATGAGCTTACTAATGTTCCAAATTACCTCTCTGGCCTCTGTCAACGCTCAGGTTGAATTTATTGCACGCCCTTGAAGCTTGTCACCAATGGTAAAATAGCAGGCGGGATTCAGTTCTTCACTTCTTTGAGGATATATTAGGTGTAATCCCCATGATCTGAGTGATCATTCCTCAAAGACCAATATTTCAGGAAGATTACACAACCCTATCCTGTGGAAATGCTTCTTAGGAAACAGCTGTTACTGGTGAAAAATGAGGAAGAAATGGAGTTGTCAGGAAACTACCATGGCTGAAGATGGAAAAAATAATAATTCTCTAGGATTTTTTTTTAGCATCACCCTTGGGGGGGGGAAGAGACACACACACACACACACACACACAGAGAGAGAGAGAGAGAGAGAGAGAGAGAGAGAGAGAGAGAGAGAGAGAGAGACTGAGATTCAGTGTGTGAATGCTGAGAAACAAGAAAGGATCAGGGATTTGAACAGTTGGTCCCCACTTGGTGACTCTGCTTACAGAGGTCTAGGTGGTACAACTCTACTAAAGAAAGTATGTGACTGGAGCTGAGGTTTGAGTGCTTACAGCTTTGCTCTACCTCCATATTCTTCTTTCTGTTTTATTCTTGTGGTTGAGGGTGTGAGCTCTCGGGGTCCTGATCTACCTCCATGCCTGCTGTTTGTCGCTTCCTCACCATGGTGAACTCTTTTCCCTCTGGACCTGGTAACCTAGAAAAACCCTTCCTTCAGTAAGTCACCTTAGTCATAGTCTTTTGTCACAGCAACAAGTGAGTAATACAGGAGTTGTGTCAGGAGTTGGGTATTGCTGTATGTGCAGGTGTTGCTGTAAAATTATTTTTAAAAATGTTGTCTTTTATCCTACACTAGATCTGGCACCACAGTGCCCCAAGGTATCTGGTAGATATCTTCATCTCAGTCAGCAAAACCTCTCACCCGCTTTGCTCCAGCCCATATCACACTGCTGATGGCTTCTCTCTGAGCCTGGCAACAATCTCTCTACCCATCTACCCATTCCCAAGGCAGATCGCCACCATGCCAGAAATATACAACCCAATTCTGTGGCAGCCTAGCGTCTTCAGCCACCACACACTCTCTTGATTTCAATTAAATCGCCACATGAAAGGACACACAACACAGTAACCTCTGATCCAATTGATAAGATAATTGCCCACCTAGACATACAAAGCCCTATACACATCCATCCCTTAAGAATATTCACAACAACCTGTAAATGTGCAGAGAGAAATCTTAACATCTGCCTCCACGTTCTCTCCTCTGCCTCTTCTCCTTCACTCCAGCCTCTAAAACTTTTCTCCCACCCATTCTTCCTTCTCGTCCAATGACAGGCCTCATTCTATCTTGTACCTGCCTTCACCTGTATGACATCATCCTACGTGCAGGTATGAACCTGACCTGGCTATTATGTGGTGGAATATGGAAGACTGAAACTTTGATGAGATACATGGTTGAATGCTATAAGCAGCATTCTTTGTAGCCTATAAGGCAGTGACGCTGAGAGCAAAACAAACTGTAGAGGACTGGCTCAAGAAATTTCAAAAGGAAGAAAAGACTTTAGCAGCAAGTGCTTTAGTGGCTATGCCTATAATATTTTGGCAAAGAATCTGGCTGTCTTCTGCCCTTTTCCCCGAGAACTTGCCAGAGGCTAATTTAAAAGATAGTTTGATGCCTAGGAAGCGCAAGGCCCTGGGTTCGGTCCCCAGCTCCGAAAAAAAAGAACCAAAAAAAAAAAAAAGATAGTTTGAACAAAATTGGCCCCCATAGCCTCAGACATTTAAATACTTGCTCCCGAGTTGCTGGCTCTAGTCAGGTAAGTTTAGGAGGTGTGGCTTTATTAGAGGAATATGTCACTGGGGGGAGCTTTGAAGGTTTAAAGATTTGCATCATTTTATGTCTATAATGCTTTGTGCTTGCACTTCAGGAGTGAGCATTTGGCTTTCTATTTCAATATGCTCGTCTCTTCATACTAAGACTCCCTGCCATGATGGGCTCTTACCTCTCTGGAACCATAAGCCCAACTCAACGTTTTCTCTTCAGTTGCCTTAGGCAAATAGTATTTTATCACAGCAACAGAAAAATAGCTAGTACATGGGCTGATTTCTTTAGTAGAGACAATTTCAAAACAACATAGTATTGGATCTATGGTGTGGTTGTTATTGATAATACTTATGCAAGTCTACAATGAAAAAGAACATGTAGGCAGAAAGAACTTTTTAAAACATACAATTTAGAGAGGAAAGGGAGCGTTAGAAAAATTAATGTTACAGCCAAAGAATGTGCTAGGGGAGAGGATACAATCATTAAGGAGGTTTATATCGTTAAGAAGAGACCTGGTGTGCCCTGAAACAAAGGGAAGACCCCACCCTGCTAATCATCCAATTTGTGAAAATAAAATTCTTATAGAGTTTCTGTTCCTAGAAAGCAGCAACAAATAAAAGGCGTTGCCAATGTGATACAAAAGCATGAGAGTCCATCCCAAGCTGGTACCCACACTTGACAGTGCCGTCCTCAAGACACTGGCTTTAGAGACATGAAAAAAGCAAGAGTGAATGACTCATGGGCTCGTCCTCCTCGGCTTCAGAGCCAACCAGCACGTGGCAGGAGAATCCCTGCTGGAAGATCCTAATAGGTCAAGAGGCTGTGAGATGCCATGAAAGTGAAGCCTGGGTTACCATGGAGACTCCAAGATATTGCAGATGCTTGAACCATCTATCATGGACAGCTGCAGACAGGTAATGAAACCAGCCCAAGAGACAAATGTATGCTTCAGGCATCAAAGTTGGAGGGGCAGAGCCATCTAAGACCTTTGAAACTAAAGTCTCAGACATGAGGCTTGTCTAGGAATTGATGTTTGCCCAGATAAGTTTTGGTCTTGCTCTGGCCCAGTACTTGCTTATGTCTCCATTCCTCTCTTTTGGAATGGTTATTGTATATTCTATGGCAGTGTATGTAAGAGTATGAAACTTGCCTTTTGATTTTATGAGTTACAGTTAAGAGATTGTCTTGAGCCTACGAAAAGACTCTGGACCTTTGAAGTGTCTGAGACTGAACGTCTACAGGAACTTTTAATGCATTTTGCATGGTGATATGGGCAGGAGCTTACGGGAGACAGGTGGTCAATGCCATGGTTTGAATGAGAAACGCCTTCCATAGGCTTGGGGATTTGAATACTCCATCCTGATCGATGGTACTGTTTGGGAGGTTTAGAGGTACAGCCTTGTTGGAAGAAGTGTGTAGGAAGTACAGCCTTGTTGGAGGAAGTGTGTCCCTGGAAGTAGGGTAGGCTTTGAGAGCTTCAAGACTTGTGTAATTCCGAGTTCACTCTCTCTGCTTCATCCTTGCAGTTCAAGATGTGAGTTCTTAGCTTCTGACATGTCTGCACCTTACTGCCATGATTCCCAGTCATGACAGACTCTTTCCCCTCTGGAACTGTAGCCAAATAAACCTTCCTTTTATAAATTGCCTTGATTGCAGTGCTTTCATTACAGTGCCTTAGTTAGGGTTTCCACTTCTGTAAATGGATGTCATGACAATTCTTATTAGGAAACATTTAATTGGGCTGGTTTAAAGTTCAGAGGTTCAGTCCATTATCACCCTGGTAGGAAGCATGGTGGCATGCAGACAGACATGGTACTGGAGTGGTGCCTGAGAGTTCTATATCCAGATTGGCAGGCAGCAGGAAGAGAGTGAGTCACCAGTACTGGCTTGAGCATCTGAGACCTCAAAGCCCACCTCCAGCGATGCACTTCCTCCAACAAGACCACACCTACTCCACAAGGCCACGCCTCCTAATAGTGCCACTCCATTTGAGCCTATCTATGGGCGCCATTTTCACTCAAGCCACCACACACAGCAACAGAAAAGTAACTAAGATAGTTGAGTGTGTACCTAAGACTGAAACTGCTATTCATACATTTGCTTTATCTTTAGCCTCAGCAAATCATACTAAACTACTTTCAAATAACTGTGCCAACTCATGCTTCCACCAGTACCTCTATACATCCTTGGCTCTATTAGACATTGCAGCCTTTTTAATTTAATCTATTCAGATAATTGTGTAGGAGGTTCTCTTTTAATTTGCAATTTACCAATTACCAGTAAATTGAGCCTATTTCAGAGGATTATTTTATACTTGGCTTCCTTCCTTATGAAGTTCCTATTCAACTCTATCTTGACAAATTGTCTTCCTTCCCTTATTAATCTGCAGGAGTAGTTTGTGTCATCCAGTTATAACCTCTCTGTCAGTTTTCTATGTTGCAGGAATTTTATAAGACTATTCTCAGAGCCAAAGTGCCACATCCTCATGAGTTCAGCTATAAGCACTTACAAAAGACCATCACAGCTTGGCTTGTTGATTGTTGATGTTCCCTCATAAAAGATGGGGATGGGAACATGATGGACCCTTACCCAAAGATCCAGCTACTCCCTCCAGTCAGCCGTACACAGTTTGGTCCTAATTGCATATGCCCCAGACAGGGACCAGGAGTACATAGGTTAGGAAAGACTAAAGCTACAGCTGCATTCATAGTCATCCATGTTACTTGCTTCAGACTTTCCAGTGTGGCTTCCTTAAGGCCATCTATACTCTTGCTCATAAACCCTTATCCATTGTTCTTTATGTGAGCCTAATGGACCCATTGATTCTCCAAGGTGAATTTGATCCTAGGAAGAGGGAAAATAACATTTTTTTATCTCCCCCAGGGAGACAACTTCAGCAACAGCAGGCAATTTGTGTCACCTTGCAGTCTACCTTTGCATCCTCTTAAGTCCATGGCTTGATGAAAAAGAGACTTTATTGTACTTTTTTAAAATTTGTCTTAGGGCTGGAGAGATGGCTCAGTGGTTAAGAGTACTGAATGCTCTTCCAGAGGTCAAATTCCAGCAACTACATGGTGGCTCACAACCGTCTGTTATGAGATCTGATGCCCTCTTCTGGTGTGTCTGACGACAGCTACAGTGTACTCATATATAACAAATAAATAAATCTTTAAAATTTGTTTTAGACAGGGTGGGGTGGTTTGAATGAGAGTGGCCCCCATAGGCTCACATATTTGAATGCTGGTCCCCAGTTGGTAGAACTGTTTGGGAAGGATTAGGAGGTGTGGCTTTGTAGAAGTGTGTCAGGTAGACTGGCTTTGAAGCTTCAAAAGTCCATGTTATTCCCTGCGAACCTCTTTCTCTATGTCTTATGACTGTTGTCTCAACATAATCTCTGAGCTACTGCTCCAGCACCATGAACGCCTGCTGCCATGCTCTCTACAATGATGGCTACAGACTCAGCTACCCTCTGGAACTGTGAAAAGAAGACACAGTGTCTTCTGTAGGTCAGGATGGCCTCAGACACTATGTAGCCGAGGGTGATCTTGAACTCCTGATCTTCCTGCCTCTATTTCCCAAATAGTGGGATTATGGGAGTGAGCCAACATCACCAAGTTCTTTTCTTTTCTTACGCGGTATATGACTTTTTCCCCACTATGATCAATAAGCAACTGACCAGTGAAAACTGGTTTGCTCTGGTTTGAGTTTAAGGTGATATAGTCTATATGGCAGGGAAGGTATGGTGGTTAGGGACAAAGCAATCTACACAGTCAACATAATCTCTATTAAAATCCTAGTTCTTCCCTGAACTAGGAAAAAAGAATCTAAGATTCATATAGAAGCACGGAAGACCTAGGATAATCAAAGCCACCCTAAGCAGAAAGAGAAATGCTAACAGCAACAGTACCTGGTCACACTGGACCTACAGCCGCAAAAACCGCAACACTGCACCAAATGCGAACGTGTAGCTGAAAGGGGGAGAGTAAAGGGCTGCTTGAGAGTACGCCTGAGCTGTGACAGCCTCCTAATTTTCAATCAAAGTGTCAAAAACATGTACTGGGAAAAGGGCGTCCTCGGAAAATGGTCCGGGGTAACTTGTATGTGCACATGTGAAAGCAAAATCAGCCTGTACCTCTCATCTGGTACGAATATAGAAATGGATTGGAATCTTCACATATGGCCTCAAACTTTATCAGTGGTAGGGAAAAAAATGAGCACAAACACTTCAGGACTTAGGCCTTTTCAAAAAGGATTCCAGAAATTCAGGAAATAATCTTCAAAATGCACAAATTTGGATTTCACAAAACAAAACTGCTTCTGTATAGCAAAGGAAAGTCAGCAAAGTGAAGAGTCAGCTTACAGAGTGGGAGAAAAACCTTTGCCAGCTACACACCTGACAGGGTGCAGTACCTGAAACATACAATGGACCTCGAAAATTAACAGTGCAAAGCAAGGCGTAGTGGTGTACAACGTTAATCCCAGCACTTGGAGGCAGAACAGCTTTGGGACTTTGAGACTAGACTGATTGATCTACATAAGAGTTCCAGCCAACCACAAAAACAAATTAAATACAAACAAAAAAACAGTACCATCAATGAATGGGCTAATGAAATGAAGGGACAGGTCTCAAAAGAAGAAATACAGAGGTCATCCCTGTATACATGCATAACAATGCTAAATGGGCTCAGTGGGTTGTATCTATGTATGTACGTGTTTGTGTATGTATACATACATATCCATACATGTGTAGCAATAATAATTAAAGAAGATGTCATGAATATTGGAGAGGAAGCATGGGAGGAATTGAGGAGACAAGAGTGATATAGACCCATGAAGAACTCCATGTATGAAGCTGTCAAAAACTTTTAAGGAAGAAATACCAATAGGTAAGAAATGTATCTCAAAAGTGTCCATTAAAGGGCCTGAAGAGATGGCTCAGCAGCTAAGAGCATCCGCTGCTCTTCTGGAAGACCCAAGTTCAAATCTCAGCACCCACATCAGGCAGCTCACAGCCACCTCTAACTCTGCAGAGCACCTCTGGCCTTTTTTAGCACCTGCACTCATATATACAAAGACACACACACACACACACACACACACACACACACACACACACACAGACACGCAGGCGTGTACACATAATTTAAAATAATAAAAATTTTGAAATTCGTATGTAGCGTTCCAATATCATAAAAATGCAAATTAAAACTGTTTACCACCATAGGAATGGTGATCATCAACAAACTCTGGCTAGGATTAGGAGGTAGATGAAGCTTTATATACACTGGCCAGAATATAAACTAGTACAGACACTGTGGAACCCAGTGGGAAGGAACCAAAGAAAAATCAATACCAAATTTTCATTACCTGTTCATCCACTAATGGACTTCTAGGGTGATAAGCATGGATATGCAGGTTTCTCCACCTTGGGTTATAGGGGCCTTTGGATATATGCTGAGGAATAGTACAGCTCAGTCATATGGTCTTAGGATTTGAATTCAGATTATGTGAGGATGTAATGAGTTCGTGACTCACAACGTGGAAATATCCCGTGTTGATATTTCTCAAGAAGGGAATCTGGAAGTCAACAGATGTGGGAAAGAACACAGGAATGCCTGCTCTTTCTCGCCTTCTAGAAAATAGGCAAGATGATATTCTAATGACCCAGATGTTTTTCTGGAGGAAAATAACATTGTTGTGTCTTATTTATAGAACCTTGAATGTGTTGACCTGAACAAGATCTCTATATAATGACAACCATCCATGTGCTGACCCACAGAGGGGAAAATTCACATGGTCACACTCCGAGATGAAGGGTTAAAGCCAATGGCTGCTGGGAGAGGGAAAACCAGTCTTCTACAAGGACAAGACCCCTGAGAGGTTATCCAATCCTAATTGGCCAGTCTTAAACATAACAGCAACAGTAAGGAGGCTCAGTAGGTTTCCAGAGCATGTAGGGGGAGGAGTCAGCTGTCCGTGTGTGTGGGGTGAGGGTCACACCGTGTGGGGTTTCTGTTGTTATGATAAATACCATGACTTGGGAAGGAGAGAGATCATTTGACTCACAGATTACAGTCCATCATGGAAGGGAGCCAAGGAACTAAGGTATAAACTGTGGAGGAACACTATTTACTGGCTTGTGTGCCTTGGTTGCTCACCTAACCTTCCTATATAACTGACTCGCCTAGAAGAGGTACTATCCACAAAAGGCCGGGCTCTCCTACATCAATTAACACTTCAAAAATAAAAGTAGTTCACAGGTACGGCCACAGGAAAATCTGAAGGAGTCAATTCCTCAACTGAAGTTTCCTCTTCAGTGTGTGTGTGTGTGAGACAATAGTAATCATAGACAAAGGGGTCATGAACTTGGGGGGAATGAGAGAGGACACAGGAGGACTTGGAGTGGAGAGAAATAGAGATGGAAATGATGAATTTCAGTGCTTGGGTGAAATTCTCAAAAAAATCAAAATTCGCTTCTACATCTTAGAGTTTCAAGCAGCTACAAAGCGTTTAATGGCTTTTCAATACAAGTAGTCTATGAACGTGGGTAGGAATGGCAGTGGGAAAACTGTCCGTTTTGTACATTTCTGAAGTGCACCAAAGGAGGGGTGTTATGAATGTCTGCAGCATGAAGGATAATATTCAGACTTTAGGTCATGAACATTTTAACATTTATGGCCGACTGCAGGCAGCTCCATGATTCACCAACCTCATTAAAGAGGGCACTCTCCATATTTAGCAAACCCAGCTTAACCAGAGGTGATGACTTTGAGGTAGGGGTATCTAAGCCTTATGTAAATTTATTTTCAAGTTCATCAATTTATATGTCTATGAATATTTTGTCCGCTTGTTTGGTTGAGACATGGTCTCATTGCATAGGTCTGGCTGCATAGGTCTCTATGCAGACAAGGCTGACCTGAAACTCAGAGATTCACCTGCCTTCAAAGTGCTGGGATCAAAGGTACATGCCAGCACGTTTGGCTGACTCTACACATTTTATTTCTTTAGGAAACTAACAAAGGTAAATACTACCTAGTTCAAGTGAAAAAGACAAAACAAAACAGAAGTTAATAAAGGTTCTATCTGAAGAAATAATAACATCCCAGACAGCCACATATGGAAACCCAAGTGCAGGTATAAAGGGGTTCTGGGTGCAAGAGGAGATGACTCATGGTAGTGGCCATTCATGAGTGCCCACTCTTCACTCTACAGATGACACAACTCTCCCGCATTCCTTTGCTCTCCTATCCTGGGCTCAATTGCTTTCCCCTGGGGTCTTTTCTAAGACTGGCTCTCATGCGATCTCTTGGCGTCTCTGCAGCTTACAGATCCACTCTGGCATTTGAATCTTAATGCCAGCTCTGTTATATTGTGGCACCATGTGTCTAAATTCATATTTCTAAGAAAAAGGACAAATGAATACCCATTAATTGGCCTGGTTCACCTTTGGCCACATGTGACAACTCCTACCCCAATCAACTATATCCAAATTATAGAAGGAGTCATAGCGTTGGAAGCATACAGTGTCCTGTCCCCTCTACCGCTAGTGGGGTAGCTTCAGCTACAAGGGACGTAGTAATCAGGGCTACTAAGAAGAAAGGGAGCGAAACTGTCCTCTGCAGTCATGTCCTTCCAAGGTACCCTCTCAGGCCTATGAATATCATGAACATATTGGGGTCCTCTGAGACAAATAGCATGAGCAGTGGAAATCTTTACAGCGTAAAAAGGTAGATTTTCAAGCACAATCATGGAAAAAGCTCCAGGTCACTTCTAACTCGTGTTGCAGCACAGGTCTTCCATTGCTATTCATAATAAACCACCCATAGCCTTCCAAGTCGCTGAGAAAGAGCACGGACTGCTTATAATTAACTGCAGGGGTAAAGGTGAACCAGCGGCAAGGGCTTTAAACTAGCCAGCCGAGCTAAAGGGTAAGTGGTTGGCAGTAAATACAGTTAGTGCGTCTTTTCCAGCTAAGAAGGTAAGCCTCAGGCAAGAAATGCTGTTAATTGTTCATAGACGTTCCCGGCAAGAGTGAAGATAGGAGAGACTCTGACTACCAGACTATTAAAATACTGGGCCCCAAAGAATCGGAATTCTCCCAGAAATCTGCTGGGGAAACGGACCTTGGAAGCTTCAGTGACAGCCAGAGGAGGGACTTGTCTCCCAGGAGATTTCACACTGCCCTTACCAGGAGTGCTTCCTTGCCCTTTATTAAAATGCAAACTTCATGTCAGTCTCTCGAAGATGGATTTGGGGGTCACTGGACCTCTTAGCTTGTTGCTCTTTTCAATGCAGTCATGAAGTAACCCTCCTTTCTGTGTCCTTTATCATCAGGTGCCACCGTAGTCTATGCACTAAGGACAGGCGACTGAGCCTCTTAGGGGTACCAGAGCCCAGGCTTGAAGCCTAACATCTCAGGTACAAAACTAAAAGGCAAACAGATGCCAATAAACCCGGTTAGCTATTATTCCCTCCTTCCTTAAACGTGTCTGCCCTCAGTACTAGGCCACACAGATTAATTCTCCGCTGACTGTAGTCAAGTAATATTGAGCATTAGGCACGCAGGTGTGGAGCATTGGTCCTGTGCCCAAGGTTCATGTTGCCTTAGGAGGACAATCATACCCTTCCGTAAAAATCAGAAGGATCAAATGTCGTGAGCATCCAGTTTTTTATTTCACAGTGACCTACCTTGTCCTCCAAGCGGTCTCTTACTGCTGTTAAAGTACCTATCTCTATAATTCTCCTTTTCCAAGAAACTATCAAGATCTCCAGATACCCTGTTCTGTTTTCAACCAGTTGTCCATTAGTTCCCTTTCATGTCATTTCTTAAATTCTTTTAATGAGACCAAGAACTTGCAAAAAGGAACTCTCTGACCCTGGTGACAGAAGCTAAGAGATAGGTAGATAGATAGATAGATAGATAGATAGATAGATAGATAGATAGATAGACAGACAGACAGATAGATGATAGATAGACGATAGATAAATAATAAATAGATGATAGATAGACAATAGATAGATAAGTAATAGTCAGACAATAGATGATAGATAGATAAGTAATAGACAGACAATAGATAGATGATAGATAAATAGATATAGATAGATAAATAAGTAATAGACAGATGATTGATAGATGATAGATAAGTAATAGACAATAGATAGATGATAAATAGATATAGGCAGACTATAGAGATAGATGATAGATAAGTAATAGACAATAGATAGATGATAGATAGATAGATAGATAGATAGATAGATAGATAGATAGATACAGACTATAGGTAGAGATAGACTATAGATAGATAGATAGATAGATAGATAGATAGATAGATAGATAGACAAGTAATAGACAGACAATAGATAGATAGATGATAGATAAATTATAGATAGAGAGATAAATGATAGATAATAGACAAATAGATGATAAATAGATAAATAGATAAGTAATAGACAGACAATAAATAGATGATAGATAGATAGACAGACAGATAGATAGACAGACAGACATGCATAGATGTATCATATGTATCATATAAAGATATCTGTTTGGCTTTTCCACACACCAGCACAACCTCACAATTCCATGTCATTCTTCTTTATTTTCAGTGCTCCCACACCAAGGACAGCACCACAAACACATTATGCTTCAAAGGAGAACCAGAATTCTGATAACTACTCAAGTTTTATGACCAGCCTACGTGGTAACTCCTAACCAAGCAGCCTTACCTACCCACTGTATATTGGTTAATCCCAAGAAAACCTTTCCCAAAAGTTAAAATTTGCAACATTCTCTTTTTGATTGAAAAATCTTATAATCACCTAAAGAAAATGGCAGAGCCAATCTCCAACAGGAAGTTAATGCAAGTCCTAGGACGTTTGCTTCTACCTTTCCCCAAGGGACAGATTGCAAAGGACAATGGTGTCTCAGCTAGCAAGTCGGTAGAAAAGACAAAGGCCTCTGGAGATGTTTGGGCTTAAGCATAGTGATAAGCAGGCACAGGATGAGCTGTAGTCCCTCCATATTTCAGACTGGGAAAGTTTTAGTAATTCCAATTAGTTAACCAATGCTATACCTGGATACCTGATCCTTACTACAGCTAATTCTCAATTATTTAAACTGTTTAAAAATTAAAATGTATTTCATTGTTGCTAACAAGTGACTACATCCCAAATGACAGAGATCCTCTTTCTGGTCCCTTGAAACCTCCATGTAGTTAGTTGTCCTCCGGCACAGGCGAAAATGAATGGGGTTGTTCTTGTGAGGTTTCATGTTGGAGGGCACTCTGGCAAACAATTACTTAAGTGACCATCATACAGTGACATACGTACTGGGGCAAAAAAAAAAAAAATGGAGTTGTCCTTTTCCAAAACCAACCTGTCTTCCACTGGAAACCCCAACGGTGCCTGCTATAGGAGTCAATAGTATCTTAAGATGTTGTCTGCTAATTAAAAATAAAAATCGATCAGTTTTGCAGCCTGCTGCCTGCACCATTGGGTCGAATGCTCTTCTCATACACACTGCCTGAGCAAACAAACTTTGTTAAATTTGTAAATTTGTTTAAATTTACCTAAAAATTCACTTTAACCATATATGTCTGCACAGCACACAAAGGAGATGTATGCATGTATATTTACAAGTTGTAGATGTATAGACATATAGATAAGTTATTGGTATTATGAGAACTTTCTTTCTTCCAAACACTAGATCTATGCTATTCTGGCATACATTCAAAATGCATTTTCTTAAGACTGAGAAAAGACAGGAAAAAAAAAAACTTATACACCAGATAGAGCACATAAAGAAGAAAAAAACAACAACAACAACAAAAACACCTTAGCCAGGCAGTGTCCGTACCTGCCTTTAATCCCAGCACCCGGGATTCAAAGACAGGTGGATCTCTGTAAGTTCGAAGACAGCTTGGTCTACAAACAAACTGTCAAAGCTGTCAAAACAAACAAGCAACACCCTCCCCCAAAGAAACAAACCTTAAATATACCCTAGTTCTTTTCTCACCCCAAATCTATGTACCTCAAAGACTCTTCTCCTGATACACACTAAGCTCTTAGTCTGTCTACTGTTGGATAATAATCAGAAAGTGTTGCAAAATCCTTGCTGCCTTAAACATTTCCCCATAGCTCGCAACTGTGTTGGTCAAGAGTTTGGGCTGAACTCACCCAGCAGGATGGTTTTCTGCTCAGTATAGCACCTACTGATATTACCTGATCACTCAGCTAGCAGATGGATGGTCTGGAGGGTCCAAGATGGCATTATTAACATGTCTGGCACCTTGGCTTGAAAGTCTGGCCACAGCGTGCATATAAATAGTACCTCCAGGGTTGTTTCCAGATAATTGGACTTCTTAGGTGGCACCTCAAACCTTCTGGAATGATCAAAAAGATAGCAAGCTGAAGCTACCAGTCTCCTAAGGCTTACGCCAAGAAAGCAACAGAGCATCCCTTCTGTCATATAAACTGATCAGTGTTACCCAATAAAAGTCTATACAAACTCTAAAAGGTATAAAGCCTACCTCAATGAGAAGGCTGTCAAAGCATCTGTGTATATCTTTAATCCGCCACATGACGTACTGGAAATGCATGTTTTGGACTTGTCGGATAAATAAGGAAATAAGTGAGTTTCTGCCTAGTTTGTGATAGTCAGCCTTGAAAAGAGATGGAGGACTGACTGTCTCCGAAATAAGGAGGGAGCACTCACTGTGAGGAAGACAGTGCAGGCCACAGACATCAAATGCACGTTCAGAGGAAAGGCTTAAAGGGAGACTTCTAAATCAAAGTCAGAAGCAGAAGGAGGACGAGGAGGACGAGGAGGAGGACGAGGAGGACGAGGAGGAGGATGAGGAGGACGAGGAGGAGGACGAGGAGGAGGAGGAGGAGGAGGACATAGAGGAGGAGGAGAACATAATTCATTCCGATATAATAATATCTAGCTATAAGGATCAACAGAAAGACAAACACTAGATAGAAGCTTCTTGGACAGACAGTCTCACGGAAGATTATTTTGTTTTATTTTTCCTTTTACATGTGCACACATGATTTTTGTGGATGTGTGCATGGGTACATGTCTGTGAGGGTACAGGTTCATCCTTGTACACATGTATGTAAAGGCCTAAACGTTGGCGCTGGGGGTCTTTTCTCGGTCTCTTCCTCTTTATTTACTGAGGTAGGGTCTCTTTCGAACTCAGGGCTTGCCAATTTTAGCTAATCCAGCCGGCCAATGTGCCCTAGGAATCGCCCTGTCATTGTCTCCCAAGTCTTGGGACTACAGGGGTCTACAACACCTGCCTGGCTTTCCAAAACCGACGTGGGTTTCAGAGTTCCTAATTCTGATCAGCAAGTGTTTTATTCACTGAGTTATCCCTCTAGTGTTTAGTCTTGAGACAGGATCTTGCTATGTTGCCCAGATAATCCTCAAATTTATAACTCTCATGTACCTGGGATTACAGGTGTGCACTACTCCAGACTCAGAATTCTCCTAAAACTATCATGGCCTTTGCACAGGTTGTGTTTCCCACAGATGTTTGTGTTATTTCTGGTTATAAAGCATATATACAATAGATAATGTCCCTCATTGCCTCCTGCCATTATCGTCGTTGTCGTCGTCGTCGTCGTCGTCATCATCATCATCATCATCATCATCATCATCATCATCATCATTAAAATATAGTGGGACAATGGTGACCCAGGTCTTTAATCCTAGCACTCAGTGGGCAGAACAAGCAGATCTCATACTTGAGGTGAGCTTGGTCTATAGAGTGAGTTCCAGAACAGCCAGAGCTACACAGAGAGACCCTATCTTGAAAAAGAAAGTGTGTGTGTGTGTGTGTGTGTGTGTGTGTGTGTGTGTGTCTGTGTCTGTGTCTGTGTCTGTGTGTGTGTGTGTGATATTATTGACACAATGAATCTGTTTTAATTCTGAAAATCCCTATGCTATTTACCACAAAAGACAACAGAGATGTTTTTCAAGTAATTGCTTTACATTTTCTTCCTGAGAATTGACTAAAACTAGATTTGTCTTTGATTCATGAGCGTTTATCTTATTCTTTTCTTTCTATTGGTTGTTTGTTTAAAAGAATGGGGTCTTGCTCAGGCTGGCTTCAAATATCTGGGCCCAACTGAAGTGGAAATGTAAGGGCTCTTTGGAGAGTCAGTTGCGTTGGATGGTGTTTTGCTGGGGCAAACACATGAAGGAGTGTTTTCCTGAAGTGGACACAGGTAGAGATCTAAGGCAGACTCATGAAGAACGTTTCACTGAAGCAGACAAAGGGGAGAGGATCTTCTGCTGAAGCACATGAAAGGACACGTGATGAAAGATTCTTTGCTAACAACACGCATGTATTGGTCCGCCTTACACTGCATAGTTGAGCTGCATTTGTTGGGACTCCATAGAGAGAAATGCACCAAAAAACTTCTGGTGGCGTGCTGCAGTTTCTTGCCACTTCCGTGGACATAGGCTGATTGGCAAAGTGGTGTCAGTGCTGAGGCAAGACCTGTGGAGGATATGTGATGTTTGGAGGGTATAAATAGGACTCAGTGGTCAGTGACAGAGGCTGAGCTGAGCTTGCTTATAGAGCTAGCTGTGCAATGCTTATGGGTCTCATGCCTTCATTGATCTTGGATTCCCTGAGAGAGGCACAGCTGAGAACTTCTCCTGGTGTCCCTCTGGGTCCCTCCTGTTGACTCGAGCCGAGGTTGAGGCCTGGCTGTCTCTCTTAGGTTGTGCCACCACTGCTGATTCCTGTTTGCTGTCCCGACTCCACCGCTCTGAACTGCTGGTGCATCCATGAAGTGTTTGCAGGTAGACAGAGCTGCCACTGCTGACCTGTGCACTAAACCCTGGTTCCCAGACAGCACAGAAGGGAATTACTGCAAAGAACCTTTCTAAACAGGTCCACTTCCCTCCCTCCCTGGCCCCCATCCTTCCTTTCCCACTACCTCTGCTGGGTAGTGGGCTGCAAGGGAGGTTAAAACATTGAAGAACCATAACTAAAAATAAGGTTTCAAAAAAAAATTAAAGTTACACTTAACGAACTCTTGTACCACCATATCAGATTATCTCTGTTCCTAATTTTGGACCTCAAGTGTGTTTTCATTTTGAAAATATTTTCTATACTAACACTAGTAAGTTATAATAGAGATTCTTTCTCTGCGTTCTAAATGCAAACACTGAGATAATGTTTGAAGAGAGTCGAGAATGTCAGTTCTCACAGTTTAGAAGGAATGCTCACCAAAATGAGGAGTGAGGAAAGGTAACAGTGGGACAACGTACAAATGGAGCATCCATACATCGCTAAGAGAAAAAGAGAAGAGTACCACCATTCTGGGCAAGCAAGCAGGTAGGAAGGTCCATCTAGGCTAGCTTGCCAGGCTCACACTCCTGGAGCCAACATCAGCAAACTTTCTGTTAAAGGACCAGATCGGGAACATAATCGGCTTGTTGGTCACATTGATGCAACTTCTCAACAATGTCATTGCAACACAAAGGTTACCATAGACTAAATGAGTGGCATGCATTGTAACAGAACGTTGCTGATGAAAACGACCTATATTTTTTTCTTTTTGGTTTTTCAAGACAGGGTTTCCCTGTGTAATAGCCCTGGCTGTCCTGGACTCATTTTGTAGACTAGGCTGGCATTGAACTCACAGAGAGCTGCTTGCCTTTGCCTCCTGGCAAAGGGACCAACTAAAAAGCTAATTTCGACTCCTGGGCCTAGAGAAAATAAAATGTATATCTATACAAAGGCCTGTATATAATTTATTACAATAGCTTTTATCTTAATAGATTTTTTTTACCTGTATCTCTGGGAGATTATATATGTGTTTGTGAGAACACAGGGTCACAATGGTACATGTGAAACCAGACAGGAACAGCAAGTATGTTTCTCAGTCACTCTCCACCTTTAGCTTTTGAGCCTCTCTCCCTCCAGCTCTGGACACAGCTTAGATTGGTTGACCATCCATTATCAGGTGCCTTCAAAACCTGGGCTTGCCTGCATGAACTGTAGGAAGCCTTAGTCACCTCAAGACACCCCAAGACCAACTTCTCAGCATAAGGGAGATTTGTTTGCCCGGGAGGGATAGAGGGCATGGAATAAGAAACAATGACTAGAGGTAGAGGATGAGGGAGAAGGGGGAGGGAACAAGGAAGAGGGGAGGGATATTTGTCCTGGAGGACAAAGGCTTCCTGTGGATAAAGAGGAGACAGATATGGCGTACAGGCAAATGGTAGTTTATAAGGGGAAAAGGGAGAGCCCTTCTTTAGGATGAGGTGATTAATTTTTTATTGGGCGTGTTAATTAGGTGAGCCAAAAGGGGCTTTTGATTGCTGGATTTTAGTACTTTGATGGCTGAACCTTGGTAGTCAGCCTCAGGAGAAGTGGCCAAAAAAAGGAAGAGACCTTGATGGCTAGCTTTAGGAATGTAATCTAATGGTTTTTGGCAAGGTAGAGGGAATGGGGGAGAAGGGCAAGGCCTCCAGGGCCATGTTTGCTATGCTAGAGTTCCTTCATGAACCACTGTGCCCAGCTTTTAATACGACTGCTAGGAGTCTTATCTCAGGCCTTCAGGGAATTCAACCTTCCTGTGTCTGTTTTGTCTTATTCAAGCCCAGAACAGATTGGATAACGTCCACCCACATTGCCGAGAGCCTTCTGTTTTCCTTGGTCCACCAATTCGAATGCTAATCATTCCCCCAAAATACCCTTAGATACACCCAGAAATAACATCTAGCAAGATATCTGAGCATCCCTTACCCAGTCAGGTTGACATGTCTAACCACCAGTCATTTCACAAAAACCTCATGGTTGTATGTTTTTAGAATTAGATATGTAATGCATTTGAATTGACTCTTGCAGTCCACAATAAGAAGGCACATTGGTTACTAGCTGGGGTTTTTTCAGCTAAGGACTGGAGGTTTCAGCTCCCGGTCAGCTGGTGGAAAATGTGCAAATGCCTCCAGCGAGAGGCTAAAATTACCTTCTTAGCAAGGACTATTTTGGGTGTAGTATGGCCAGCTGTCAATCACAGGTAGCATTCTGGCTTCAAGTGATATCTAATCTAGAAGCTACTTAATCCGTTTCTGAACTCTGAAAGCTCCTGAACTGACAAGAGTGAACTTAAGCTTCAAAAGGCACACCAAGTTATATCAGGACCAAGACGTCACCAAAGCAAGAGTCTCATCAAGTCAATGAAGACTTCTAGTCCCACCATCCTTCTCCCCACACTCTTCAGGACAACCAGTTGACTTTCCGGGTTTGTCATACCCTAAATCTCTGACACACTAAAAAGTTTGGGGTGGTGACCCAACTCAGAAACTTCTTGACAATTTCAATTTCAAAGCCATGGAAGCCAGTCTACAGAGGACTATTCTCTATTCTCTAGGGGATGTGATTCTTCTGGTCAACACACCAGACCATATACATCCAGGGCTAGCTAAACACTTATTCTGGAGATTTCGGATGTGGCTTCTTCTCAAATCCAGATCCAAAGAAGTACACAGTGTTCATGGGGGTTTGGTTGCTCCAGGAGGACAATAGGAGAGACTGTCCTTTGTGATGACTTATTGAAGATTTATTAATGCCATGGAGAGACAGCACGGCAGGTGTTAAGAGGAGAGATCAGGCCTACAAAGTGTGGGGGTTCCTTCTTCTAGGCATCCAAATAAGAGGGAAGCTCTTTGCCACATGACTCATAGTAAGTCCAGGGTACTGACCTATAGTCAGGCTGTCTCTAATCCCTGAGCCATGGGAGAAGGGGGAGTGGAGTTGAGGATTGAGGGTCAAAGTCTGGTAGTTTGGGCTCCATAAATTTCCTTTGGGAAATTACGTATCAAGGTGCCTGTCATTCTCCTGGAATCCAGGCACCTGGGGAGTCCATTGGAGGGCAACAGATTCATAGACAGGCTCTCTGTAGGGTATCCATCTGTCCCTGTAGCAGCAATGATCACAGAATCAAATATAAGAGCAAAGGCTGAGAGAGCTGCAGATGGCTATGATCTGAGTAGCATCTGCTCTAGGATCTAACATTTATTTCCTGGAGTCTCAGTACCTGGGGCGCCTGTTAGAGGATTACAGATTCACAGAAAGGCTCTTGGTGGGAGGCTGTCGAGGATGGAGAAAGAGGCTGCAGCAGGTGGTGCTAATCTGAGTAGCCCCTACCCCCAAATAATGGGGTGATTGCCAATGAGAGCTGCAGCCATGTCCCAGTCCCAGGGTGTCCTGTCTTCCAGAAAAAGTCCCTGGTACCAAAGTACATTAATGGATTGTCTAGATAAACTTGGTGGCGGTGTGTTGCTGTAAATGGCCAACCCCAATAAGCCCACGCAAGGATATTTATAAGCTGCACACCTGGAGTGGGCAGATTCACCACTGCACTACTCTTTTCCCCAGCTATGAGATCCCTTGACACTTGTGGCTTCTCCAGGCCACGTGGTTCTGCTCCATATTCCTTCCACCTCCCTTTTCTCCAACTTCCTGTCTCCTCCATCCATCTCCTCATCTACCTCTCTCCTTCCTCTCTTCCCCCTCTCTAAAACCTCCAGCCCTACCTTTCCCTTCCACTGCCCAACCACAAGCTCTAGCTTTTATTTGACCAATTAAAATGGAGAGAGGTTCACTTGAATTCACCTGAGTACATGACTCACTCCTTGTCTGGGCACCCCCTCTTGAAAAAGTGGAATTAACATCAAAATACAAACACCAGAGCAATCCACAACAGTGGTGTTTGCAGTGGAAGCCTGACCATTTCCAGAGAGTATCCCATAAATACCAGGGACAGGCCACAGAAGCCATCAACCAGAGGCTTCTGTATGAAGGCTGATGAATTTGGGGGTCCTGTCTATCAGTTCCCAATTGCCTTGGTTACTTCTGAAGTAAGGTGTCACTAGTTGCTGTGACAAATACCCAGCAAAGGCAGTCAGGAACGGCTTGATCAGGCTCTTGGTTTCTCAGTCAGCCACTCTGGGAAAGGCACAGTAGCAAAGCCAGCCCCAGATAAGGAAGCAGCATGAGGCAGCTGCTTACAATGTATCTACGGCCAGGGAGGAAAAGAAACCCTAGTGCTCAGCTCACTTTCTTTTCCTTTGGGTTCAGTCCAGGACCATGAGAGGATACCCACATCCAGAGCGGATCTTCTCATTTTAATCTCTCTGAAAACCCCATTAACAGACATTGTGTCCAGAGACGTATCTTCTCCGAGAACTCTGGTCAGGTTGACAAGGACATTTACCTATCACGAACCCATTCCTGCTCTGTTCAAACGTCACGTGTAAATCATAGTTTCTGAGAACTTTGTTGTCATTTTTATTTTTTAGGTCTATTTATTTTTACATGTGTGTTTACCCACATGCATATATATATATATATATATATATATATATATATATATATATATATATATATGCATACACCTTGTGCATGCCTGGTGCCTGTGGAGGCCAGAAGAGGAGACCAGATCCCCTGGAACTGGAGTTATGAGTGGTTGTGAGTCACCATGTGGGTGCTGACAGTTCTCTCCAAAAACCAAGCGCTACCCACTGAGCGGTCTCCCCAGCTCCGTGGCTGTAATTCTTTGTTGCTCCAAAGATGAAATGTTTTGTCCTTCCCACTGCTCTCAGAGATTCTTCATCTTTGATCTTCCTATAGTTGAGGACTATGCATCTCAGCATCGTCGTTGGCACTCACCCCAGTTGGCGTTCCAGCTGAGCTTCCTGGGTCTATGGTTTGGTATCTGATATGAATATAGAGAAGTCTTGGTTATTCTTGTGTCAAATATGTTTCTCCCTCTGCTGCAGGAGTTATTCCTGTTACCAGGAGAAATGAGGTTTCCTATTTGGATTCTTAACATTATTAATAAAAAAAATTTTTTAGATGGGCTCAGAAAGAAGTTTAAAGACAATTTTACTTGAGTTTGGGAGAAAACTTACAAGGCAGGCAAGCTGTAGATCTTGGCTGCTGCCTGGAGGAGGGAGATGAGGAGAAAACAAAACCAAACAAACCAACCAATCTACAACTTTCACAATGTAGGTCAGCAATGTAGGTCATGGTTGAAGGGGAAAGGAAATTTAAAGGGGAGGGGGGAGAGAAGGGGAGAGAAAGACCCAAATGCCAGAGCAAGCATGTTTACACTTTGGACCAGTATCCAAAAGAAGATGAAGGCTGAAGAACTGTGCAGTGCCTGGTAGGAGCATTTGCTCCAAGGGACTAAATACAGCTCTTTTGAGTTACGCAACCTTGGGTGTTTCACTTTAGCAAAAGGAAAACAGACAAATAAAGGCAAGTCTTTAAGCACATCACCATGAGAGAAAGTGAAGGAATAAACACAAGGAATTTCAAGTCTGGCAGAGGTTTAAGAGGGTGTGTTCTGATAACACTAAGAATGTGACTCTGTGATATCACGCCTCAGAACTTACCTCTATCAAGATCAGAGGACTAAGAGACTAGTTAGCTTTTGATCTATAAAGAAAACATCAATGTAAAGAGGAAAAGGCAAACCAGGGAGAATGAGATGGGCTCAGCAGGGAAGAGCTTGCCAGGCATAGTGGTTTGTATATGCTTGGTCCAGAGAGAGGCACTATTAGAGGGTGTGGCCTTGTTGGAGTCACTGTGGGCGTGGGCTTTAGTACCCTCATCCTAGCTGCCTGGAAGTCAGTATTCTGCTAGCAGCCTTCAGATGAAGATGTAGAACTCTCAGCTCCTCCTGCACCATCCCTGCCTGGATGCTGCCATGTTCCCGCCTTGATGATAATGGTCTGAATCTCTAAACCTGTAAGCCAGACCCAATTAAATGTTGTCCTTTATAAGAGTTGCCTTGGTCATGGTGTCTGTTCACAGCAGTAAAATCCTAAGACACCAAGCAAAATGACCTGAGACAAATCCAGGAAACCCATGGTGGAAGGAGAATCAACTCCAAAAGTGGTCCCCTGAGTCACACACAGACACACACAGACACACGGACACACACACACACACACACACACACACACACACACACACAGTGGAAGTAGGATGTATGCACTCATACATCTTATACACACACAATAGTAATACATTTTGAAAAATAAATTTTTCTATAAATAGTAAGGAAAAAAATCTTTAAACGATAGATATACTGTTTCCAATAAAGGAAAAACTAAAATGTATAGGTCTAGAACATCTATTAGTCGTGTAGTAAAGAAAACAAATTAACAGAATTAAGTGATTTTCCCATTTTTCAGTGATGTCCCATTGCATCAAATCTTTAAACATAAACACAGCCTTGAAAATAATGTTTTTATAGTGGGGCATGATGTTGCAAGCCTTTAATCCCAGTATTTAGAGGAGGCAGGTGGAACTCCTTGGGTTCTGGGCCAGTCTGGTCTACATAGTTCTAGGATAGCCAGGGTTATACAGTGAGATGCTGTCTCAAAACAAAACAATAACAAAGTATTCAAGTCCCCCAAACTATGGGGGACCTACTCATTCAAACCGCTATACACCCTGTGTGTGTCAGAAAATCAAAGCATACACAAATGCCATTTTTCTATATTGAAAACAATTTGGCAAGGCCTAATGGTACATACCTGGAATGGCAGCCCTCAGGAGACTAATAAAAAAGGAGAATTTTGAGTTCAAGGCCTTTGTGGGCTACATAGTAAGAACCTGTGTGCGCCACCTCCCAGGGTAAAAGAGCACAGTTAAAATCCTACTGAAAAATTTCTAATACTCCCATAAAATGTTTGCCACAAATGCCATAGCCATTGCTTATGGTGCTCTCTAGAATGTCTTTTGTGTACTGTGTTGAAGCACCACCTCTCAATAAAAAGCTGATTAGCAAAAAGCAGGAAATAAGAGGTGGGAGTTTGGGTAGAGAGATAGGAACTCTGGGCAGTTAGTTAGGAGGGGAAGATTCACCACCCAGACTCTGAGGAGTCAGTCTTATGAAACTGAGGAGAGGCGGCCAGCCATATGACACACAGAGAATAAACAGGTTATATGAATTAAGAGCTAGTCGGGGAACAAACCCAAGCTTATAACCTAGGCATTTATTTATAAATAATCAAGTCTCAGAGTCATATTCAGTAACTGGGCCATGGGTAGAAAAGACCGCAGTTACAGTGCTTGACACGCTTAACAAATTAAAACATTACACGGGGCTTCTGTCTTTACTTTAAAAAAACCAAATTTATAATTCCTCAAGTTATTTCCATTTTCTCTCTTTGATAAAGATTATCAGGGAAAAAATGCTGGGCCAATGTAACAGTTACTTTATTTCTGAAGGGCCTAAGAGAAGTTTTGCCACTGTTGATCAGGGAAGGGAGCTCTTAGCATGTTGGTACGATTTTAATCCACAGTTTGCTTTACCCAATTATGATGGTTAATTTTATGTCAACTTGGATAAGCTATGACACCTAGCTTTTCAGCTAAACACTATTCCAGATGCTTTCGTGTGAGATGGGAGAGATCAGTCTTCCATAAACCAACAGATTTTCTGCAAGACAAACGTGGCCGGCTTCATCCAGTGAGCTAAAGCTTTTTTAAAAGGCTGAGGTTAGACATGACGGCCCATGCCTGTAATCCTGGCACTCGGGAGGCAAGTGGAGCTCTATGAGTTCCAGGACAGCCTGCTCTACATAGTGAATTTCAGGACAGGCAGGGCTATAGAAAGAGGTACTTCCTCAAAAAGAGGAGGAAGAGAAAAGAAAGAAGAAAGGAAGAAACAGCTAAGGTTTCGAGTCCCTCCAAGTGTTTGCTCAGCCCAGACAAGGCCCTGTGTCCAACACAAAAACAGACCCTAACCAATAAATACTTTTAAAGCTCTTCAAAAAGAAGTCTTCCTGGAATGTCTTCAAACTTAACTACAACTTCAGCCTGTGCCTTCAGCCTACTGTACTACCTGGATACCCTTTTTTAACTTACCAGCTCCCATAACGACACTAAATCTTTAAGTCAGTTTCTATGTACATTCAAGGAATCAATTACATATATGTGTGCCCGTGTGCGCACATACCCTCTAACGGCTGTTTCTCTGGGGGGAAAAAAAAACACTAACAAAACCACCAAATTCTTTTTGTTTTTGGAGATGGGGGTGTCTTAGGGTTTCTATTGATCAACTGAGGCATTCCCTCAACTGAGGCTCCTTCTTCTCTGATAACTCTATCCTGTGTCAACTGGACACACAAACACATCACTAGTAAGTCAAAACCCTTCCTTTTGGACTCATCCCCAAGATCTTACATAAAAAGCATTAATAACTTTAGAAGTCCCACAGTCTTTACAAATTCAAACACATTAAAAGTTCAGTCCCTTTAAAGCATCCAATCTTTTTTAAAATCCAAAGTCTTTAAAATTTGAAGTCTCTTAACTGTGGGTTAGCCACAGCTAATCCAGTAAGATATTTTTACTTCAAGAGGGGAAAGTTAGGGCATGGTCACAAATCATGATCTTTCGGGCTCCTCCAAGGAGCTTGGGTCACTTCCCCAGCTCTGCCCTCTGTAGCACATACCTTGTCTTCTAGGCTCTGGCCTGCTCCACTCACTGCTGCTGCTGTTCTTGGGGGTCATTCCATGATACCAGCATCTCCAAAATGCTGGGCTCTTCTGCTGCAACTGGGCTGCACTTGCACCAATAGCCTCTCCTAGGCTCTCATCCTGGTGCCAAGCCTCAACCCCTTTAGTCCTGGACCTTCAGCTGCCACTGAAGCTGTACCTTCATGAATGGTCTCTCCTGGCCTCTCAAATGCCCAGCCTCAGCTCCTCTCCACAGTCCCTGCATGATTTCAAAATCAATACCACCTGGGTGACTCTTATACATCATCAGGTCCATGTGCAAGAGCAAGGTACAACCTTCTCTGTGCTCTCAGAAAACTCTTCCCAGACTTCACCTCAGTGATGGCGGTCTCTTCTTAATCACTGATAATTTCTTAGCTCCAGTTAACCAGCATCAATTGTCCCAGTAATGTGAAGGTTTCATTTCAGTAGTTCTGATCGCTTGTTAATCACAGCTGATTCTTCAGCCCCAGCTGACCAGAACCACAGAATCTTAAGTCAAAATAGCAAATGGCCCGGAAACAGTCTTTAATTTTCCCTCTGAAATGTTACGAGCCGGGCCTCCATCTTTCTACACTGCTCCCAACATTCTTACCTTCCAAGCTCCTAAAGAACATCCCACTGAGCTCTCAACACTCAATGGCTCTTCTAGCCCAAAGTTCCAAAGTCCTTCTACAGTCCTCCCCCAAACACTATCAGTCTGTCACAGCAATACCCCGCTACGCTGGTACCATCTTGTCTTAGTTTCTATTGTGGTGAAACACCAAGACCAAAACGCAAGTTGGGGAGGAAAGGGTTTATTCAGCTTATACTTCCAAACAAACGTACATCACCAAAGGAAGTCAGGACAGGAACACAAGCAGGGCAGGAACCTGGAGGCAGGAACTGATGCAGAGGCCATGGAGGGATGCTGCTTACTGGCTTGCTCCTCCTGGCTTGCTCCTCCTGGCTTGCTCCTCCTGGCTTGCTCCTCCTGGCTTGCTCCTCCTGGCTTGCTCCTCCTGGCTTGCTCCTCCTGGCTTGCTCCTCCTGGCTTGCTCCTCCTGGCTTGCTCCTCCTGGCTTGCTCCTCCTGGCTTGCTCCTCCTGGCTTGCTCCTCCTGGCTTGCTCCGCTTGCTCTCTTATAGAATCCAGGACCACCAGCCCCGGGATGGCACCACCCACAGTGGGCTGGGCCCTCCCACAGTGATCACTAATTGAGAAAATGCCTTACAGCTGGATCTCATGGAGGCTTTTCCTCACCTGAGACACTCTCTGCGGTGACTCCAGCTTGTGTCAAGTTGACACACAAAACCAGCCAGTACTGGGGTCTTACTTTGCAGTCCAGATTGGCTTCAAGTTTATGATCCTCCTGTAAAAACCTCTTTAGTGCTGGGACTACAGTTGTATATCACCACACCTGGCATGCAATATAAATGTTGAAACAGAAATGTAAGGCTAAGGTAACAAAATGCAAAATTTCCGAGACCTGTAGGCCCGTGAAGTGCCGTACCCTGTTCTGCCCTTAGTGAGTCTGGGAATGCCGGATTCTGAAATGAATGTCTGCAAACAAGAGCTTGTACTTAAATTTATGTTCAGGAACTGTGCTGAAAACTATTTTATCTTTGTTTACCAGGTTAACTAGTCCCCACCAATTCCCTTCGAAAGAGTAATTCTAAGTCCCTATTACAGAGATAAGGAAACCCGGGGTTAGAGTTGAACGGTGCTATTCAGTCACACCATAACTAAATTTAAAAAGGTTCACAGGCAGGCTGGTGAGAGGCTCGGTGACTAGTAGCACTTGCCACCAAGCCTGGCAACCCATGTGTGACCCCCTCAGGACCCACTTGGTGGACGAAGAAAACTGACCCCCTAGGAGTTGTCCTCTGACCTTCACATCATGGCATGTACACACAAGAATGTAACAAGTACACGGTATTTTTAGTTTGAATATGACATACACCCCTCAATATCCTGATGTTGATGGGCTTTCCTGAAAGGTTTGAAGGCTCTATCGTAATCAATGGCTTAATCCCTTGGATCTGTAGTAATAGGAAATCACTGGGAGGTGAAGAACAGGAAGTCGGGGCCTCGTTGGAGGAGGTACTCGCTGAGCCTGAGTGTACCTGGGGGGGGGGTGTTTTCCCCACCCACTTTTCCGCAGCACCCTCCTGTCTCCTGGCCACCGTGATTGTGAAGCGCTCTGCTCTGCCACACTATCCCCGAAGCACGATGGATAGCGTCAACCAAAGTAAGTCTTTCCCTCTTTACCCTGCTTCTGCTGGGATTCGGTCACAGCAACAATAAAAATGATGACTACAGCTGTGTATACATAGAGCGTGCCAAACTTGAACGATAATTAAGAATAACAAAATTAGAAATTAGACTTCGTGAATGTAGTAAACAAACCTTGAAAAAAAATGAAGTTACAGAACTGAAACTCAGGGCTGGAACACACGGAGAGGCCGTGGGTTTCATTCCCAGAAAACACACGCACACACGCACGCACGCACACACATCTTCTCACAGTAAAAATGGGGCCAGCAAAACATGAAAAACATACAGCTAAATGTATAATACCGTTGTCTTAGTTTGAAGCGATACTGTGACCATGGCAACTCCTATACAGGAAAACATTTCATTGGGTCTGGGTTACAATTCAGAGGTGTAGTCCATTGTCATCATGTCTGGAAGTGTGGCAGCACAGAGATGGGCGTGGTACTGGACAGGTAGCTGAGAGTTCTGACTCCATTTGGCAGACCGCAGAATGAGTGACATTGGGCCTGGCTTGAGCACTGGGAACCTCAGAGCCACCCTCAGTGACACACTTCCTCCAACAAGGTCACACCTCCTAGTAGTGCCACCATTAGCCTATGAGGCTACGGGGCCATTTTCATTCAAACCCCCATGGCCTCAAAGTCTGTTCAATCTTCCATAGTTGATGTTATGAGATTCAAGTTTTCATGTCCACAAAATGTTTGACGTCGCTCAGAACCCGAGTGCAACCTCTCATAACAATAAGTTGATTTTTTTCTCACTGTTAATTTTTCATTAGTAAATTTTTGTCGGCTTTAATGATGTTCAGGAAACCATCTCTAAGGACTTGTAGCTCACTGGTAGAGTGCCTCCCATGTATGAGACCCTGGCTTGGAGCCCTAGCATTTCAAAACAAAAACAACAAAGTAAAAAGAGAAAGCAACAGTAAGCACAAACCAGTGTTTCCATTTTATTTGACACCTAAGCAAATAATGTTTGTCATCCATCAGATGCACAGTCCAAAAAAAAAAAAAAAAAAAAAAAAGGTGCAGAACGCCACAGACATACAGTTGTAAGATTAAATAGTTACAAGACGTTCAAACGGGCACCTTTTCTCATTTAAAGGAGCCGTGGCCTTTTCTGAAAGCATTTCGGATCTTGAGGTGCCGTTAATCGACATCGTGTATCTACTCGCCTTTGAAAAACTTCAGGTTGCTCATCACATACGCAGCTGGGATGAAAAAGGTGGCAAAAAACACGACAATTCCAACAACCGATTCCTGGAAAAGAAGAAAAAAAGTAACATTAATGAGTATGACCCACTGTCTAATAAAATGGCTTATGGACAAAGGTTCGTGGAGGTTAGCAGTAGAACGCCGGCTTTGCGGGCTTTTATGCACAAAACTCTGGGTGCGTTTACTCTTCCTCATGCGCACAGCTAAAGATCTTTCTCGAAGGATGGAGAGATGGCTCATGTGCTAAAACCTTCTACAGCTCTTGCAGAGAACCTAACTTGGTTCCCAGAATCCATGTCAGGCAGGTCATAACTGTAGCTCCAGATCCAACACCTCTGGGCTCTTCAGATACCTGCACTTCGGCGCACACATGCACAAAAGTATTCTGGGAATTTGTCACGTGACCTTAAAAAAAAGCAGCCTTTGGTCCTGGCAATGTATTCCATTCGTACTCAACTGAATTTTCAGAAAACTCAATTTCTTTCAATAGTTGCCAATTTCTGACGTCTAGATTCTGGTAGCTCGAAGATGTCTAGTGTCCCGATCGTTTTTTAGAGAAAATGCTATGGCTCGGCCACAAGACAGGTAAATGACCCTGGAACGAACCAAGGATCCTGCACCTCCATGCTCATAAAGGAGGGCCAGGTCCTACCTGGGACTCACCCTCACTCTGAGCCCCCATCCAAAGTAAACCCACAACTGAAGTTGCCAACACACACTACAACACACACGCCACACCTAACACACACACCACACACCACACACCACACACTCCCCAATCCCCACCCACTTGGACCGTTAGGCGGACTCTACCTCACCGTGGGTGTCAGGACTTGGTTTTGTGGGCTTTCTGAGTGGCTGAGGCGGCCTGAGTGGCCAGGCTTCGAGAACAGGACTACACGGTGTCGGAGGAGGGAAGAGCAGAACTGCAGCAAGCGAGACATCACAGGTCAGAAAAGGGCCACCGAGGAAGAGCAAATGGGAGACCACCAGAGTCGAAGGCCGTTGGTAAAGTGTGCTCGAGGAGAGGGCGAGCAGCTGGTTTGAGCATGCGCACCAACCACTCGGGCCCTTTGAATGGAATTTGCGCTCTTACCCCACCCTGCTCCTCAGCTGTAAATGCTGCGCCCTATCACACTCTACATGCTTCCCGCCCCTGTCCCCACAAGTCCAGCTACCTGCCCTCTCCCAAAGTCTTTACCAAACCTATTCGGCCCCCAAAGCCACACTCAGGGTCTTCTGATTTTCTTCTCCTAAGGTAAGGTGAAGGACCTATTGGCTGCCAACATCTATAGGTGTTGCTCAGTATCCCACTAATTTCAGTTAATAGCAGATATCATACCATTTTTACTCTGCTCTATAATATTAATTAAAATTTCCATAGATCGTCCTCCTGGTATTTTTTAAACTCCATTTTCTATTTGTTTTTGTGGTCCTGAAGCTCCATGTATATTTCCATAGTAACTGAGCTAAACCATTGTAACTCATCCTTTTATAAACACACACACATACATACATACCACACATACGTGCGTATATTTTAGCATTGCTTTACTTGGTCGTAACTCTCCTTCCCTACATGTAAATTAATTCTTAACAATGAAAACAAACAAAAAAGAAAAGTCATGCATAGTGGACCACATCTATCATTCCAGCATTAGTTTGAAAGTCGGGGGGATTTGGAGGTCAAGACCATGCATGTTAGGCTGTAGAGCAGGAGGCCAGCCTGTGGCAAGGAAAGAAAGGAGGAAAAATAGGAGAGGGCGAGAAGGGAATGAGGGAGGAAAGGGAACAAAGGAACTAAAAGAGGAATGAGAGTCAAGACTAATAACAAATTTTTCAACCCGGCAGTGATTGGAACACACCTTCAATCCCGAGAGAGAGGAAGGTGGGTTTCTGAATTCGAGGCTAGCCTAATCTACTGAGCAAGTTCGAGGACACAGAGAAACCCTGTCTCAAAAATAAACAAGAAAATAGTAATAATAATAATAATAATAATAAATTATTTTTAAATTAAAAGAACAAATTTTTATAATATGAGGTCGATGTTAAAAATATTCATGATACAGAGAATCTGGGCCCAGAAGAGAGGGAAATTACCAACCACTGACAACCACTGAATTTATATCCCTCAATGGAAAAATACAATAGGTTGTAAGTTTTGAAATTTAATATTATAAATATTTTTCTGGGATAATAAATGACTTGTTTGGGGAGTAGAAAGTGGGGATAATAAATGACTTGTTCGGGGAGTAGAAAGTGTATTGTGCCACTCCATACATGTTTAGGAGGGGTTGAAACTGTAAGGCATATGGGTACATCACAATCATATCAGGAAAACCAGGCTAATAACAGCAGACCAAGGGCAGGATGTGATCCCCTCCTCTGCACCTCATAAAGAAGTCAACATCTCAGACTGAAAGGGTGATGGCTCTACCACCCTGTCATGTGATCACCAGTGTGTGGCAAGGAACAGACAAGAAGAGACGTCATCCGGCCTTCATCTCCACTGTTGATAGGCCTACTCACATTGCCCTCTACCGTTCCTCCAGGGTTCCCTTCAGTCATTCATTTATCTGGATCTGGTTCTGTCCTTTCATCTCTGTAGCTGACCTCAACTCTGTAGCTCACTTTGACCCTTCAGCCACAACAGCTTCTCCAGGTTGGTTTGTTTAGCTATACCCCCCATGCCCTCCCCACGTGCATGTGTGCACAACACACACACACACACACACACACACACACACACACACACAACCCAGCAAGTGGGGGGGGGGTCTTCCTGCATTTCTGTCAATGAAAACTCTTGACCCTTTGTAGTCATCCTGTAATGTACATACATACATACATACATACATACATACATACATACATACATAGGTACACAGGTGACGGACAAATAGTATGGTGTGTAATGTGTGATCTGAGAGTTAATATTAGTAATTGAAGTTGGGATAAAAGAATGTGTATTTACCTGGGACTAGGCTATCAAGGAAAATAGGGGCATCTGGCAAATTGGTCCCAATGAGGCCACCATACTGTGTATAGTTTGAATGCTTGGCCATAGGAAATGACACTATTAGGAGATGTAGCCTTATTGGAGGAGGTGTGGCCTTTTGGGAGAAAGTATGTTACTTTGGGGGTCAGCTTTGAGGTCCTATGCTCAACCTCTACCCAGTGTGGAGAGACCTGTCTCCCAGCTGCCTGCAGAAGAAAATCTTCTTCTACCTGCCTTTGGATGAAGATGTAGAACTCTGGCTCCAATGGCACCATGTCTGCCTGCATGCTGCCAGGCTTCCTGCCAGGATGATAATGGACTGAGCCTCTGAAACTGTAAGCCAGGTCCAATGAAATGGTCTATAACAGTTGCCTTAGAGGGGTTGGGGATTTAGCTCAGTGGTAGAGCGCTTGCCTAGGAAGCGCAAGGCTCTGGGTTCGGTCCCCAGCCCCCCAGCTCCGAAAAAAAGAACAAAAAAAAAAAAAAGCCCAGCCAAAAAAAATTATTCTTTTTTATAACTCGTGTGTGTGTGTGTGTGTGTGTGTGTGTGTGTGTCCATTGGAGCTGGAGTTATAGGAGGTTGTGACTTCCCATCGCATTCCACAATGGGTGCTAGGAACCAAACTGGTCCTCTGAAAGAGCAATGTGTGCTTGTAACCAATGGGCCATGTCCTCACTCCATGAATTTTTTTAAGTCATTATTCCTTGGTTTTCTAGCAACTACTAAGCTAATGTAATGTGTTTAGTCAGTGTTTTATTGTGTGATAGACACAGCAATACTGTGGTGACCTTGGCAACTCTTATAAAGGAAAGCATTTAATTGCAGCTGGTTTACAATTCAAAGGTTTAGGAATTCTTGGAAGGAAGCATGGCAGCATTCACGCTGACATGACTTGACCCTGGAGTTCTGCATCCAGATGGATGTGAATATATATATATCTACATATATATATATATATGAATTCATATATATATATATTCTTTCATTCATATAAATTAGCAATAGATTAAGCATTTCAAGCTGGATCTTACTTTAACTCTAAGGGATGGTTGCCCACTTTTCTCTGCTTTTCTGTTCTTAATCTAAGATTCCTATTAGATGGCTTCTTGGCTCTTCTTGGCGAGTCATCTGTGGTTTTTAATTATTCTCTCACTCTTCCTTTTTCTTCCCTTTTTCAGCACTTAGCAGAATTTCCATGCCTTTTCCCTCTAGTCCTTTCTCTTGAATCTTTCACCTTAAGATCATGAATACCTCAGTAGCAGAGTGCTTGCCTAAATTAACATTTTTAAAGTTCTTTTCTTTTCCATTTTTTAAGAGTTACCTGTTAGTATTTTACAGATGCACCATCGCCTCCAATTTCCCTCTGAATGTTAATTTAATGTTTGAATATTCTCCTCTGTTCAGTTTCATGGTTATGTTTCCTCTAGGGTGAACTCTGTTCCTTTTGGCTCTGTGGGCTTTCTCCAGCTATGCAATGATTCTTGGCTGTCCATTCATGGCTATGAATAAGGTGAACTACTCTATTGGTATCTTATACCAACAGATCATAGACTGGGTGCCTAATAAATAAAACAAATTCAGTTCCCCCAGCTCTAGAAAGCACCATTACTGGCCTATGTGGGTCTCATGTAGGATATATACCAAACAAAAACGTCTACTTTTCTTTTGAAACAGGGTCTTCATATATAGTGTTCAGGCCAATCTCAAACTCATAATCCTAATGCCTCAGTCAGCAAAGGCCTGGGGTTAAAGGAATGTGCCATCATATCTAACAAGACTGCTAGTCTTAAAGTAAAGAAAAGCTAAAAACTGAGTATTTATATTTCCATAATCATGAAAATCAACACAAGCAGCTACTGTATAGGCAGAATAGACAGAACAAAGATGCAGGTCCTTTGTATGGGAAATCTGAACTGTTTTACTTCTACATCTGCAGAAGGAAGAGACCTAGGCATACCCACGTCTTACAAGTGTCTAAGCTTATTATACCCATCCCCAGCAGAGATCTTATTATGCTGACATAGCTGAATGTTGGTATAATGATCCTCAAGGACAAGGTTCCTTCAGATTCCTCAGCATCTTGGTGGTGGTTGGACTTCTGCCTGTGTGGAGATCCTTGTTTTTCTGCCCACTTTATCTCAAGAAGTGTAAGAGGGAGTCCTGTACCTTGCCCATTTTATTTGTTCTTTGCAGCCTGCTTGTAGCTACAGACAGGACTACTGGTTCACTTTATCACTAGGAAGACTGAGAAAGAGATGGTGTTGGTGTCTGGAGATGACTTTTCTGTGACTGGGATGCAAGCACCTGCTATGCTCATCTCCCAGGTTCTTCCTTAATGGAACAAGGTCTCTCCCATGAGAAGCTCTTAAAAGGACCAATTGAGTTTGAAAGAGAAGAGACTTATTTGCATGAATGGTTCTCTCTCTCTCTCTCTCTCTCTCTCTCTCTCTCTCTCTCTCTCTGTGTGTGTGTGTGTGTGTGTGTGTATCTGTGTGTGTGTTTGTGTGTGTGTGTGTGTATGAGAGAGAGAGAATGAGAGAGAGAGAGGGAGAGAGAGAGACGTTTATATGTGTGTGAACAAATTGCCAGGTTCCTCAATCCCCTTCCCCTACTTCTGGACTACATGCTCAAAGGAAGTCTTCCTGCCCTGGAGAATAAATCTATACCCTCAGGATGAGACTGTAAATGAACATGAGGGGGAATATGGCACATTGGAAGATCGCAAAGCATAGTAACGCAGAATAGCAGGAGTGGACATGGAGCGAAATTGGTAGGGGGGTGCAGAGAAGACCGAGAACCGTCAGGCTCTGGGACAGCAAGGGAGCTCAGTAGTAGCAGGATGCATCCTGGACTCAGGGCTGCTGGACCATTCCTGGAGCCATGTTGATGGATGCCCACAAGCACTGCCCTATTCAGGGACTGTGACTTGCACCCATGGCATCCAACAATAATGAGCACCCAGCTAGTCCTCTCTTGACTCTCTCCATCTTTTACCCACCATCACCACAGGCCTCGGGGAAAGTGAGAGGAGAAGGAGGGCAGGAAGAGAGGTGCTGCTGAAGAAGGCACACTCATTCCAGGAAAGAGAGAGGGAGGCTTTGAGGGATAATTTACATACACATGTGTCTTAGTTAGGGGTTTACTGCTGTGGAGAGACACCATGACCAAGGTAAATCTTATAAAGGACAACATTGAATTGGAGCTGGCTTACAGGTTCAGAGGTTCAGTCCATTATCATCATGGCAGGGACATGGCAGCATCCAGGCAGGCATGGTGCAGGAGGAGCTGAGAGTTCTACATCTTCATCTGAAGGCTGCTAACAGAATACTGACTTCCAGGCAGCAAGGATGAGGGTCTTAAAGCCCACACCCACAGTGAGTGACACACCCACTTCAACAGGGTCACACCTTCTAATAGTGCCACTCTTTGGGCTGAGCATATACAGATCATCACAACATGCCTTAATTAAGAGGTTGGACTGCAGAGATGCCCCAGCATTTAAAAGCGCTGGCTGCTCCTGGGTTGGACTCCCAGCACCTACCAAGCAGCTTACAATCATCTGTAGCTCTAGCTCAAGGAGATTTTACCCCCTCTTCAGGCATCCTCAAGTACTGCACACACATGTGGTACACAGACGTGGAGACGAAGTAAGCACCATACACATAAAATTTAAAAAATATGTTTTTTAAACCCTACATTTTTAAGGTCTGTATATTGAACAAACCGATACTAAAGCTGTTGCTTCTGGTTTGGCTTAGTTAGAGCCTTCCAAAGACTGTAACTTAGTTTGTATTGTAGCACGCTTATGTGCAGAGGTGAGTGGGTATGGTGGTTTGAATAAAAATGGCCCCCATAGGTCCCTAGGGAATGCCACTGTAAGGAAGTGTGGCCTTGTTGGAGTGGTTGTGGCTTTGTTGGAGGAAGTGTGTCGCTGGGAATGGTCTTTTAGGTCTGAGAAGCCCAAACCAGGCTTAGTGGCTCTCAGTCTCTTCCTGCTACCTGCCAACCCAGATGTAGAACTCTCAGCACCATGTCTACTTATGTGACACCATGCTTCCTGCTGTAATGACAATGGACTGAACCTCTGACCTACAAGCCAACTCCAGTTAAGAGTTTTTCTTTATAAGAATTGCCATGGTCATGGTGTCTCTTCATAGCAATAGACACCTCAACTGAGACAGTAGGTAAAGCAAAGCAAAGGAGATAGTGGAACCCTGGACACGCCAAGGTAGCTTTACATTTAGTTGTTAGAGTCTTCAGCAACAAATAATAATAAAGATGGGCCAAAGATTCTAGGAGAGGTTTTATAGGTTTATGAACCCAAGAGAAAGCCCTAGCCCTGAGACTAACACGTGGTTCCAGGAAAACGATAACGTGCTGCTACAGAGAAAACCCAGGCTGAGAAAGATTGTAAAGGGGGCAATATTTGCCATAGCTGTGGCAAGCCAAGACACTGGAAAAGAACTGGGTGTTTTGCCTGCATATATGTCTGTGCCTGAGAAGGACAGAAAAGAGCATCAAATCCCTAGGAATTGGAATTGCTGATGGTTGTGAGCCATGTGGGTGCTGGGAATTGAACCCAGGTCCTTTCGAAAGAGCAGCCAGTGCTCTTAACCACTGGACCATCTCTCCAGCCCCACTCCTTATGCCCTTAAAGATATCTTCTGTTCTGACATAAGCCAGCTGGAGCTAGGTTTCAAGAAGTATCTTAATGAAAAGTCTCTTGAGATTACCATAGTTATTAGGGTCAAAGCTTGGGCCCCATTAACCCTAACAAGGTAGGCTTGCCCACCTGGTCTCAACAGGCCAATTGAAACAAAAGGTAAGAAAAGTTTATTCAAGAGGAATAAGGTCAAGCACCAATGACACCATAATCCTTCAGGGTCTTGACTTAGGCTTAAGCTTAAATAGAGAGTAAGATGTATGCAGTCCTGGTGATAGTCCTGCCTATCACTAAAGTATCAATCTCTCATTTCGCAAAAGGTGATCTGAAAAGTTATCAGAACTGTGTGAAATCTCTGCTGGAAAGACAAGTTCTTTCTCTAAGCACGAAATTCATGGGAAATTCCAATTATTTGTGATTGGTTGTTTTAATAATTTGATATCAAAAGAGAAGGCACAAGTGTCTCCTTTTAGAATACCATCTGCTACCAGGATTGTTACACTAGTCAAGTTGTTTGTTTCATTGTTGTTGTTGTTATCATTGGAGTATTACTCCATTTTTACGTATGTGTATGTATATCTTTTAGTTACATTTTTACTGGTGTGAAAAGACATCATGAGCAAAACAATTTATAGAAGAGAGAGTTTATTGGAGCATATAGTCTCAGGGGGTGAGACCATGACCAGCACGGCAGCAGACAGGCAGGCATGGTGTTGGAGCAGTAACCGAGAGCTCAAAACTTGAGACAACACCAGGAGGGAGAGATGGAGCACATTGACTGGAAATTGAAGTAGAAACTGTTTTTGTTAGAGACCCAGTTGTGTCATGTGATGTTTTTCTGGAAACTGTCTTTAAAAAGATGTTTTGCTGAAGCAGACACGTGAGAGAATGTTTTACTGAGAACAGACACGTGGTGTTTTTCTGGAAGCTGTCTTGTGAAAGCACATGTGATGCTATGCTAGAGTGGACACTTGATTTTTGGAAATGGTAAAGTATAATCCAACAGACAGCGGACGATGCTCTGCCATTGGTTTGCCTTGCTACTCTTTGCTGGTCTTCATTGGGCTTTGCTGATGACATTGGTTTGCCTTGCTTTCTTGGCTGATCATTGCTTGTTATGACTTTGTAGAGAGAAGAGTACCAAAGAACGTGTGGTATTCCAGTAGCTTCTTGCTGCTTTCATGGACTCGTGATGATCGGTGGATCATCACAGTTTCTTCTGGATGGAGCTACTGCTGCTGATTCATGTTTGGTGTTTTGCTAGTGAACTGGACTACATACAAAAAAAGATTGGAATTGAGGTTGGGGATTTAGCTCAGTGGTACAGCGCTTGCCTAGGAAGCGCAAGGCCCTGGGTTCGGTCCCCAGCTCCGGAAAAAAAAAAAAAAAAAAAGAACAAAAAAAAAAAAAATTGGAATTACCCCCAAGGGACTACTTCTAAACAGGTCCACATTCCTCATGTCCTATTAGCCATTTTCCTCCCCTACATTTGGCTAATGGGCTATAAAGAAGGTTGAAGCATTTACAAACCCTTATTACAGTAGGTTTTTTAAAAATATAGGCCTACAGGAAATGGTTTCAAAACTTCAAAGCCTGCCCACGGTGACACATCTTCTCTTGCAAAGTCACATCTCCCAGTCCTTCCCAAACAGTTCCACCAACTAAGGACTAAGAATTTAAATATATAAGCCAGTGAGGACCACTCTACCCAAACCACCACTACGTATTTTTTATTATTTTTTAACATTTTATTTTTATCTATTATATTTATATATTATTCATTTTTGTGTACTATCTATATACCTATATAGATATATGAATATATTGATATATGTTTTTATATATGTATGTATATGCTACACACACATGTACCAAGACAAGAGTCTTGCTATGTAGACCAGGCTGGCCTCACTCACTTGATTCTCCTTCTTTAGTTTCTAGAGTAGCTGGTAATGCAGGCAGGCGCCATGATGTCCAGCCATTTTACTTTTGGGTTAGTTTGTTTGTTTTGAAGGTGATATGTATGTCATGGCCCCTGCATGGAGATCAGAAGGACAACTTGCAGGAGTCTGTTCTGTTCTGTAGACTCAGGTAAAGGTTAGGCTCGGCAGAAAGTACTGAATCATCTCCCCAGTTCCCATTTTTTACTTTTACTTATTTATGTCAGTTCTATGGGAATTTTGTACAATGTATTTCCATCTTACATATTTCCCTCCCCGACTCCTCTCAGATTCACCCCCTTTCCCTACCTGCTAACTTTGCGTCTTTTGTTTTAAACCCATCAGGTCCACTTTGTGCTGCCCATATAGTCTTGGATGTGTTGTGGCCTTTCACTGGAACATGATCAGCTTAAGAGTGGTTACACTCAGGGCTGGGGATTTAGCTCAGTGGTAGAGCGCTTACCTAGGAAGCGCAAGGCCCTGGGTTCGGTCCCCAGCTCCGGAAAAAAAAAAAAAAAAAAGAGTGGTTACACTCTTAGAGAAAACTGACTCACCCTCTCCAGAAAGCACCTGCTGGGATTTTCAGGTTCTTGTAGTAAAAAAACGAAGGAAAGAAAAGGCCTCCGTGGTGGTCTGACTACAAAGGAAAACTAACACACGAATTCTCTTCAGGAATGAAGATTAGAATGAAAGGCTCTCAAGGCCACGAGCACTTCTCAGAGTGGGAAGAAGAGCATTAGGAACAATTCAGTATATGGGGAAGTCTAAATTTGATGGAGCCTTGAAGGGAAGTTGGAGGAGGGGGAGGAAGAGGGAGACAGAGAAATGGACCACCATGGGTGGGTCCAAGTGAAGGGATGGGATAGCGGAACAGCTTCAGAAAGCAACCTAAAGAACACCCCGAGTTCCTCATGGCGAGTCTTGGATGAAGTCCCAGAGCAAAGGGAAAGTCTGTTCTAACCTGTATAACCTTTCAAGTGGAGCAGAAGTTTCCCATCACTTGGACAGGGCGCACAGAGAACCCAGGTACTGTAAACTGAGAGCTGTCAAGTCGCAGCCCAGATTCTGTCTTAGAGAGAGGGTGGCTGGGAAGTGTGACCTGATATGGCTTAGAGGTGGGAGGTTGGGTTATGTCCTGGAACAAGGAACTGGCCCAGAGATGAGTAAAACAGTGGTAGAAACAGATACAGTTTATTAAAAGAGAAAAACACTTTTTATATGTGAGGTGGGCCAGCTCTAAAGAAAGGTCAAAGGCTCAGAGGCCCCTGCCTAAACCTTGTGACCTTTTACAGTCATTTACATACGCTTCGCTTTTTCTGCGCATGCTTCGCTTACGGTCAGTTCTTCTGCACATGCTCTGTTTTGTTTTGTGTAGCCAGTCGGGGTGGTAGAGATCCCCTCTTCCTCTGTAATGGCCTCTGTCTTTCTAAAACTCACTTGTTTTTATGTGCACCTGTGTGGGGGTGCCCGTGGAGGCCGGAAGAGAGACTCAAATCCCCTGGAGCTAGAGTTAGAAGCAATTAGGAACCTCTTGAGGTGGGCACTGAGAACTGAACTTGTGTCCCCTGCAAGAAAAGTAAATATTCTCCAGCACTGAGCCATTTCTCCAGGCCCTGATTTTGAAGCCTCTCGGTCTCCGTCTCCATCCAGCTCTCCTTCCTCACCGATGCTGGGGCAGCAGCACGCACCAGCAGTCCCAGCTAATAAGGAGGATAAGGTAGAAGGATGCTTGAGCCCAGGAATTCAGAGCTATTGCTGCAATACAGTAGAGCCCAGTCTTTAAAAAGCAAACAACCAAAAAAGAAACAAAATGCAAACAACACCCTGAAACCGGGGAAGATCTTAATGCAGAGAAAGCTGGCTGAGTTCATCCCAATGCTGGGGAAGTTTGAAACGCAGCACAGCTGAGGGGAGAATCAATCATTTAAGCTTTCCTCTCTAACAGCAGACTTAAATGACTTTTTAACGGTGTCAGTAAATCTGACTCCAAATTCAGCCACAACACAATTAAGCCACCCACCCCCACCCCACCCCGGGAGATAAGCTCTTTTAGCTGCTCAAATTACAGGTACAGACAAGCCTTCCTCAGTTTAGTTTCTCTAAGTCACAAAAGCCCCGTACTGTCAAGTTAGGCCTCTACAATTTTCAATAAAGGGCTTAGTGGGCCTGGATTCAGTGTATTCCCAGTGACCCACAATGCAAGGCCTTCCTTCTGCAGTTATATAAAAGGGCATAATTAGAGCTGTAGCTCCACGTATACAAAGAATATGAAAGACTCCCTCACCCACTCACCTTCTTTAAATGTGATTTTTTTAAAAAAAAAAGTTCATTCTCTTAAAAAGCTGATGTTAGGCTTCGAGAAAATTATGTAACGACATTAACACTGTACTGCCTCATGTCCGAGTATCTTGAACTGTGGCCGCTAGAAAAGCACCTTTAATTTCTGCTCAAGGACCAAATGACTTTGAGGAACAAAGTGCCTCCCTTTGTCTCTGTTGGCGTCTGTCTTCTTCGCAAAGGCACGACCTCAAGGACAGAGAGGCTCAGATAAGCAAGCCGGAAGGGCAGACAGTTGCAAGAGTGGGGAGCATTCAAGTTATGTAACCGGTAGCATCAGTAACATACTTTTGAGTTGCAGGCGCGATGGTAATATAAAAAGACCCGACAGAAGCTGTGGTCCATTATTACAAGGAATCTCAAGGCAGAAGTGCCCTCAGGCAGTTTAAAAGACAATCTTGGTGTTCCATATTCTTTTTCTTTTGTACACAATTAAATTATATGTCTATAGATAGATAGATATAGACACATTTCTTCTTTAAAATAAACTATAAAAGCAGTTTTCATTTTCATATATTACCTTTTACTTCAGAATCAACACCCATCATCTCTCCTGAACTGCATTTTTTTTTCCTATTTGAGACTGTGTATTAATATGTAACCCAAGCTGTCCTAAAAGGAGCTATATAGCCCAGGATTGGCCTGGAACTTGTGCTCCTTCTGTGCTGCCAAATAGTCTAAAGAGGAGCTTTTGTTCTTCAGTTTGGGTATCAGACTATTTAATAAACCCAGAGAGACTAGAATTTTACTGGGAGGCTCAAACCGGGAGAAGGGAAAGGCTGGAAGTGTGACTCTGACAGAGACCTTATCTCCCAGGAAGAGACCATGATTCTGGCTCCTGTCAGACCACCTTGAGACACTGAAGATGGACTCGAGGTACACAGGGCCTTTTTGTTCCCTTGCCAGGGCTGTCCTTTTCCTGCCGTTTGCTGTTTGTCTCCTTAAATTGGCCCATTGAGGACGGGTGACCAGGGCTGCTTTTCACTATGTGAACACTTGCTAGATAGTTGCATCTACTGGCATATGTGAGACTAAGTCTCTGTGCCCAACAGTGGGATGTTTATATCACCAACCAGCTGAGCATTCTGTTTGCTGTATTCAGTGGAAATCGGGCTGGCAGCCTGAGCCTCTGTGTGCCAGCCACAAGCCACAGGTTGACAGCTCTAAGCTTTGGGACCCACTGATGCCTAGGTCTAGACTTTCAAAGTCGGAGACTTCCTGCAGCTAGAGTTATATTTCTGAACTTTCGGTGCCCAGCCCCTCAGCTTTCGGCCACTCTGGGTAACTGGGCAGTGCCCTGCAACAATTCCAGCAGCTTGGGCTAGCAGCTTTTTGCAGCCTCTTGCTTTCTGCAGTCTTTCCCTTCCATAGTCTCCAGCTCTCCTGGGTATCTTGCCTTCTTAGCACTTCCACAATTTCCATTTTCTCCTTCTGAGCTCCCTGCTGCTCTCTGAACCTTTCCGCTGCCCTCTAGCTGCTGCTTCTGGCTGTGCCTGCAGCTGGCAGCCCGGAGAATTTTCTGCTCTTTGGTGCAGCCAGCTCATTCTGCCTGAGCTACAGCTCGGGCAGGCAATGAGACCATTCAGAAGGCTTTCCTGAGACCTAAGGCTGCAACACTAGCTGTCAAGGGTGGAGGAGGTGCTATGCTGTCCCGAGCTGCTGAGGGGGAGGGAGACACCTGCAGTCCTTGCAGACAAGGTCACACAAGGGTTACCTGAAGCTGTCAAAAGCAGGGTGAAGTCTCAGCGCCACCACAGCACTGAGGGAAGCCGAGTTCCCAAAGCAAAGCTGTCACTACATAGGAGGACATGACCATTGTGACAGTTTCTGGGGCTAGAAAGAAGTCTCCGCTCGGCATCTCTGGCTGCACTAAAGTTTCTGTGATCAGCCGTGAGGTATATAACAGTTAGTGGTCACAATGTCGAGCTGCTTCAATAAGCAGGTGTCTGTGAGCTGCCACACTCTACTGCAGTTGCTACTACCCCAACACACCTTTGAGGGCAGCTGTGATCTTGTTCACTGTTGTCCTAGACTCAGGGTCCATGGCCCCCAACAGCAGAAGTTACACTTGGTTCCCAATCTTCTGATTTGGGGGCTACTCAGTCAGGCTCCTAGGCAACTGCTACTGCTGCTACTGCTGCTACTGCTGCCTGAAGGGCCTGACAGCTGTCAATTAAATGGCTAATCTGCTAGGCTATAACGTCTTTAATCATTTAAAGAGACAAACACATTCAAGAATAACTTTGACAGAGACCTAATGTGAAATTAGCATAGCTCTCAAATTTTGCCTAATGATAATTAAGGGTACCTTTAGGGAGGGTTGGGTGGCCTATCTTAGGTGTGTGGTAGCACTAAAGAGTTTCATCCTTCCTAGGCAAAGCCAAACTGCTTTCCTAAGCATTTTTTTCTATTTTCACTCCCACCAGCAGTATAGGAAAAAAATTTAACATTCAGATCCTAGTCAAACCTCACACTAAAAATTGTTGGGGTTTTTTCTGAGATAAGGTCACAGATTGGCCTTGAATTCAGCTCACAGCTAGTTTTTTTTTAAATGTTTATTTACTTTTATTCGTGTGTGTGTGTGTGTGTGTGTGTGTGTGTGTGTGTGTGTGTGTTGCTCCATGTGTCATAGTATATGTATGAGAATCAGAGGACAATTTATAGAGGAGTCTCTTTCCTACTACCATATGGGTTCTTAGGATTGAACTCAGGATGTTGGGAACCTCAGGTTTCTAGGCTTGGTGGCAATCACCTTTACCCACGGCATCATCTTGCCTGCCCAATGGTCTTGTTTTCTTAAATCAATCAGAGACTTTAAAAAAAAACAGCAACAAAAACCAAACCCTGTTTCTATGGTACACACAGGAAGGGGCTTGAGAAGGGGCTTCCATGGCTTATGAATATTAAAAAAGCAAGTATACTGGGAAGAAAATACTATTAGAGTTTGAGCTGGTGAGAGGCTCAACCATAAGAGTACTTCTAGTCAAACCAAACAACAGAAGCTCCATCCCCAGGACCCACACAGTAGAGGAGGATGACTGATTTCCTCAGGTTGTCTGCTGACTTCCACGTGCACACTGTGGTATGCACATATCCCCATCCATATGTACACACACACACACACACACACACACACACACACAACTTAAAATTAAATAAAAATTAAAAAGAAAACCAGGATATTGGAGTGACAAAAATTGGAATTCATGGATGTAAATGTATCAGGTTTTCAACTTTTGTAACCATGTGGAACTGTGAGGAGGAAACAGAGGAGGAGAGGAGGAAGAGGAGGAGGAAGAAGAGGAAGAGGAGGAAGAGGAGGAAGAGGAGGAGGAAGGGAAGGAGAAACTGGCTATGAATTCAGATCTCTGACTGCAAACAACAGAAGCCCGCTGCTTTTATCCACTTCCAATTAGTTGAAGATAAAATGAGGAGTTAGGACCTCTTAATGGCTCCTAAAACACTAAAATGGGGGGAGGGGGCTGGTTTAGATTCAGAGACATCTGAGCACATATTCAAAGGTCGAGGCTTTCCTCCCAGTCTGTCTCTGTCTCTGCTCTTCTTTCCTGATGCCTGTGCATCTGTGCATTCCCCTCTTAGTGGAGGAAAACAATTAACACAGTCTTTTAAGGTCATGATTATAAAGAAATCTAGCAAGGGGAAATACTTCCTTCAGGAAATTTTTCAGGAAAGGTTCTGATTGGCTGGATTGTGTCACATGTTCATCTATCTGACTCTGTTTTCATTTAAGTACAAACTGAATACAGTCCACAGGCTCATGTTTTCAACAGTTGGTGTCTATCGGGGATGCTGTTCTGGGAACTAGTGGGAAGTAGGCCATAGCTGGAAGAAGGTCACTGGAGTTTACCTTTGAAGATTACCTCTGGTCCCCAGTCTCTCCCTATCTCTGCTTCCTAGCTATCATGAGGAAGTGCCACAAACTTCTGCCGAATTGTGCCTCATCACAAGGTCAGAATCCATGAAAACAAAGATTGCTGGTGGAAACCCTGAAATAAGTCCTTTTCCTATGTTTATGGTTAAGTAAAAGCAAGTTAGAGATGGCTCACTTTAAAGGTTTTTAAAGGCATATGTGTATTAACGTCTGAATATGTTTGCTCACCACATGCATGCCTAGTGCTGCCAGAGGTCAGAAGAGGGTATGGGATACTGCAGAACTGGAGTTACAGCTCGTTGTGAGTTGCAATGTGAGCACTGTGAAGCAAGACTGGGTCCTCTGAAAGAGCAGCCGGTGCTCCTAACTGCAGAGCCATCTCTCCATCCCCTAATGTGTTCAATGGATATAGACGAAGCTGAAGTTGTGGAAAATAGTGGAGGGGCCTGACTGTAGATATCGTGCAGTTATGGACTAGAGCTACAGTGGAGGGGGGCTAGGAGGTCAGCATGAAGAGCTACTCATCAACTCCAAATAGATGGAGCGGTTTCCCTCAAGACTCTTTTCCACTCACCATTTGCTATTGCTCACAGCTGTGTAGCCGGTTGACGCTCATCAGTTGTTGGGGAATCCCTCTCCCCTCTGTGGCAGTTTCTGGAGTTACCTTAGTGCAAAGGGAACACTTTTTATCCATTTTTGTTATTGCTGCTGTTGCGCAGCATGGTGTCAGGTTTGGTGACTGATGGCTGGTTGTGCTGCTTTTCCTATGGTTTTGAGTGCCTGGAGAAAACATGGTGACTAAGCTCAGCTCGGTAAGCTGCACACCAGGAGCTCATCCAGCTTCTTGATGCTGTGAATCAGGAACTTCCAGAAACCAGTGGGCAGCAGGTACCCAGTTTTCTTCTTGTTTCATAACCAAATGTTGAGCATCAGAATCTGGCCCTTGAATCTCCACACCTCCTGTTGTCACCTTTGGGTTTCCATCAGTTGTACTTAACTCTGACATATTGGTCACCAGGGTGAAGCTCTGTGCCCTCTTTTTGGTGATCATGGTCTTTCCCAGAGATCTGGGGGCAGCCATGTCTCACAGGAGATTACAGTCACCGTATACGCAGCTCTGGAAGCAGGAAGAAGCCCTTGTGCAAACAGAATCCTTTTTTGAACAATAGTTACAGTTTCTGCTATAATTGACAGACCTTCAGAGATTAAAATAGAGGCAGCATATACAATGCACGAGGAAATGGTAAACTAATACATCCAGGAAGAGTTCTTTTTTGAAAGAAAGCAGTTAATGACTCAATAAGGAAAATACAATAAACTTAAAAATGTTCGAAGAATTTAGCTCAGTGGTAGAGCACTTGCCTAGCAAGCGTAAGGCCCTGGGTTCGGTCCCCAGCTCCGAAAAAAAGAAAAAAAATGTTCGAAAAAAAGTCAGGAAAATATTCAAAGAAATAAAAGTTCTTTTATTAGAAGTTGACAGAAGGGCCAGAGAGATGGTTCAGTGGTTAAGAGCACTGACTGCTCTTCCAGAGGTCCTGAGTTCAATTCCCAGCAACAACATGGTGACTCACGACCATCTGCAATGGGATCTGATGCCCTCTTCTGGTGTGTCTGAAGACAGCGACAGTGTACTCACATACATAAAATAAATAAATAAATCATAAAAAAAAAGTTGACAGAAACAATTTATGCCCTTTAACTGAAGGCCAAATCTGTAAAACAATAAAGGTCAAACTTCCTTTTAAAACAGAGACTAGAAAGATAGGGGTAAAGTGCTTGCCACGCAACTGAATTAAATCTTCAGAACCGGTGTCTCTTCATCTTTTAGTCTCATTGCTACTTTGTAGAGATGGGAGACAGAGCTCACAGGTCAGCTGGACGGAAATAAAAAGGGACCTTACCTCAAAAGTGAAAGGGGAAAACTGACTCCTGAGTTTGTTCTCTGCCCTGCACACCCCCTCCCCACCCCCAACCCCCACAAACACACCACATATGCACACGCACACCATATACTCAACAAAAACAAAAGCACATATCAAAGGGCCAGGACCCTTTTTACTACAAAACAGAAAAAAAGCAAACACAACAAAACAAAAAACCAGAAGCCAAACCCGTGACAAACTTTCATTGCTTTTATCCTTTGAAATTTACCTAAAGCACAAATACCCCCCACCCTCAAATCAATTGAGAAAGTTAAAGTAAATGCTACGGGCCAGTTAAATTTTTAAAAGATTAGGTTAAATCGAGTCAATTTATTCAGGAACTAAGGACAGGGCCTTTTATTGAGGTGCTTTTAAAGGGGCCATAAAGAGCCCAAAACATGGATCAGTGATTTAGAGCACTTGTTGCATTTGCGAAGGATCCGGGCTCCATTCCCAGCACCGACATGATGACTCTACCACCATCTATGACTTCTAGTTCAGGGGATCCGTGGGAACCAGACACGCATGTGGCGCACATACATGCAGGCAAAACATTCACACACATAAAAAAATTAATCTAACACCATCAAAAAGAAGTGTGACAAAAAACTTGCTTCGGAAAGACTGGGGAAACACGGAAAACGCAAATTCCTGAAGGACACAGCCTGGATTCTTGTCTTGGCTTGCCCGCTTCCCTAGTTGTAAAACTGATAATAACGCCGGTCCCAACTACCTCAAAGGGCGGTTTTGGCATTCAGACAGAAACCATGTATTTAACTGTGCTTTGAAAACTGTAGGGCTTATAAATGTAAGTCGTTTTTGTTACAGTCTTGCGGTAATTACCGCAAAAATCACAAACAAGGGCTGTTTATGAAAGAGATCTGGCTCCCCCATGGGGGACACTGTGAATTCAGCCTAGTTCTTTGTTGTTGGAACTTTTCGGTATCTTTTTTCTCAAATACTAGGTAACTAGCAAAGTACTACCTATAAAAGTACCAAGAGGACAAAACAGTTTCCAAACAAAAGGAAGCCACTGAAACGCAAAGTCGGCCAGGAAGGAATTTTCCTCCGGATCGCAGTTCTTTTTGAGGCAAGCATTTTATGCCAACACCCGGTGGGTGGCGGCTGCCCAGAGGAAACGAATCAGTGGAACTGGCCTTCCCCTGCGTAGTGCTGGTTATTCCATTTAGATACAACGAATAATACCCTACAATTTCAAGAGCTGTGCAGGATGCTGCAACAAGTACCCAGCGCCCCTTCGCACCTCCCTCGGACAGACTTAGCCAGAAGAATGTGCGCGCACTCGCCTCTTGGCCTGAGCCCCTGGGAACGCGCCTCCCTAGCGTGCCCCTCCTCTCCCAACTCCGCGCGGCGACGTCGGGTCACGTGACGGGGGCGCGCCGACGGCGGGGGCGGGCGGGGCCGTCCGGCTCCGCAGAGCGGCGCAGGCGCGCCAGGGCCACGCCGAGGTGAGCCCCTCCTGCTCCCTGTCGGAGTCAAAATGGCGACGGGGGGAACCTGGAGTGGTCCCGGAGCCTAAACCACTGACAGGAGAGGGGAGGGCGGCGGCGGCGGCGGCGGCTGGAGGAGAATGGCCGCGGGGGCTGGCGCCAGTGCGGACGGCGGCGCTGGGGGCGGCGGCGGCGGAGGCGACGGCAGCGGTCCCAGCAGCAGTCGCGGCGGGAGGAGCCTCCGAGGTGAGTGTCCCTCGGTGTCTGAGGCAGAGGAGCCGTCTCGCCGTCCGACGCGGACGCGAGGCGTCCGGCTGAGGAAGGGGCGGTGGTTGGGCGTGGTGGCTCCTTGGCTGAGGCCCGGACGCCGTGGGGGTTGCTCAGGCGCTGACCAGCCGGCCGTCTAGGGCCCAGAGCGCCGGCGCGGGACCGGCCGGTCCCCGCGCCCTGAGGGGCGGGCCGGACAGCGCGCCTCCGGCCCCGCTGTGACTGAGGCGCGGCGCTCGGGGCCGGAGGGCGCGCATCCCACCCACCCCCGCCCCGGTGACCGCCCGGACCCGCTCCTAGCACCGGGCTTCGAGGGGCGGGACCCGCCGCACCCTGCGCTCGGGAATCCGCTCCCGGCGCGGACTCCTGTTTACGGGGTGCGGGGCCACGGGTGGGCGTGAGGCCTCAGGGAGGGCCAGAGCTTGGGGAGGTGTAGGCCTGGGGAGGGTCACTCCACACGGGCGAAGTGAAATCGTCCGGGGTGAGTGCTCTGGGAGGAAAGAAACTGGCGTTGAGCTTTGACAGGTAGGTGGGGAAACAATACCGAGCGTCTGATGGAGACGCGGAGGCTGAGCTCCCTAGAGTACTTGGCGAAAGGCGTGCCTTTTCTTCTGCTGCTCTGCTGTTTACTCCCTTCCACGCACTCACACTCACTCTCTCACACTCTAGGGTGAGAACTTTCTCACCGTCTTAGGAGAAACTCTGAGGAGTGTTGTATCTGCTTTGAACTACCACAGCGCCTCTCACATACCAGCACGCATAATAAGTACTCTGGAGTAGGCCTACTTTACAGAGCAATCTTGGCTCTCTTTCCCAGTGCACTGTTTCCTCAGCTCAAACATTTTACTGTGATGAGCAAGGAAGAAGCATTTTTGCAGATAAGTTAGCTCTAGGAAGAAGCATTTTTGCAGATAAATTAGCTTCTCCAGAAAACGTTATCTTTTGTCTCTGAGTAGCATCTCATATCACACACCTTGTCTTCTTTGTAAGTCTGGAAGAAAGACTTGAAGTTATATGAACTTAATAGCAGCTGAGGTTAGGCTTGTCTTGGAATTTTGGGGTCAGAAAAACCTTTAGAGATTTGTGTGTTTTGGGGGGGGGGGGGACACAGAAAGGTGCCTGGCCATGGGTCTTACCTGGGAAGGGGTGAGACCTAACTAGGATCGAGGCTTCTGCAGGTGAGAAAGAGCTCTTTTCACTCCACTCCTGCACTACTGTTTGTGAATTGCTTTCACCACACTGTTCATCCCAATCAGTAGGACTTTGCACAATAAAGTTGAAAGCAGAAATGAGCATCTCTCTCTGAACCTGGCAGCTACCCCAAAATAACTGCAAAGAGGCCAACCCACCCAACACCATATTTAATAAAACCTGAGTAACATTTCATTTGAAGTTTTCTTAGGTCCATAACTAGATTTTCATCACATTGTAGCCTGGCTCACTCTGGCATGGGTTCATTCTGTAAAACCTAACTCCTGTTAGAGTTCTGTGTCCCAACATGATTAGCATCTCAAGTTCTTTGTATCTGGCTCTAACCTTAGGATTTAAAACACAGTGGTTTTCCAGGTTATACTGCCTAGTCCCCCTTCTCTCCTGCTGTAGGGCTTCAGAATTTAACTTTCAGAAATAGAATCAAATGATTATGTTTTCATATTTTAATCACTGGGTGCAGATTATTGAAGGTCTGCTTTGTGTTTTCATTATTCCAGACCTGGGGGTGGGAGTAAGAAATATAATGTATAATAGACTTTGCCTCGAGGTTCTTATTGGAAAAAGATGCACTCACATGTGGGAGGTCAGGGGAGAGGGAGTTCTAGCTGGCCCTTGGGAGTTTAAATAACTTCCTGGGACACTTGGAATGTTAACTGGCCAATGAGTGTTTATATTTACAGAGAGATTGGGCCAGTTGCTTTGTGACCTGGGGGTGGGGTGGGGGAGCAAGAGTCTAAACTGGAGATTAATGCTAGGGAAAGGGAATAGAGGGAGACAAAAGGAGCAGGCAGTCTCCTCTCTAGAGGGTATTTTCCATAGGGGACGTTAGCCAGAAGGCTGACTCTGTAGAAGGATATGAGTGCTAAATTGAAATTTCAAGTTTTGTACAAGTTTTAACAAACCTTTAAAGATGTTTGTTAAAAGCTGTCAACCACAGGTTAAGTTAAAATAAGGCAAGAATAAAATGAGCCAAAAAGATAGTAGCTAGCCATTTTATTACCTGACTCAGAGATGATATCTTAAACTAGGATCATTCCTCTGCTTCCCAGATATTAAGGTTACAGATTTGTACAACCCAGCAAAGTTTATCTCAAAATACTTTTTTGTAGTGCTGAAAATCAGATCTAAGGATGATGTACTGCTGAGCTAGGTAAGGTAAAGTTAGTAAGAAGGGTTACCTAGCAGGTAGGTGGGTGTCTTATACACTCACTGAAGTAAAATATATGTAATAAAATCTTAACTGTTGGTAATTGTACAGTTCTGTACAAGTTTACATTGTTGTACATCATTATCATTGCTATCTGCTGAGTTAGTTTTAAATTGTGTGTGTGTGTGTGTGTGTGTGTGTATATATATATATATATCTTTTTAACTTATTTTTACTTTTTGTACATTGGTGTTTTGCCTACATGTATGTCTGTGTGAGGATGTCAGGTCTTGGAGTGACAGAAAGTTGTGAGCTGCCATGTGGATGCTGAGAATTGAATCTCTGGAGGGACAGTCAGTGCTCTTAACCATCTCTCCCACCACCCCCTATTTTTCTTTTACTTTACTTTGTGTAGTGTGTGTGTATGTGTGTCTAATTATCTCTGAGTGTGCATATAGGAACTTAGAGTCACAGGTAGTTAGGAGCACCTGATGTGGATGCTGGGAATTGAACTCAAGTCCTTTGGAGGGGAAGATGCTCTTGGTTAAGATGGCACTTGACAACTGAGCCACCTCTCCAGCCCTAAAAAATGTTATTTTTACTAGATTTTATTTTTTGTTAGTGCATATACATGCATGTGCATGCAGCCAAAGATCACAGGTGAAAGTCATGGGACTATTAGAGGAGTTGATTCTCTCCTACTATGTGGGTTCCCAGGGATGGAACTTAGGACTCACCAGCTCATGCAGCAGATAGCTCTATGTGATGGATGATGTTGCCGGCCACATAGTCAGGATTTATTTTTCCCCTAGTGCTGAGATTTGAATTGAGGGTTCCATGTATGCTGAGTTGGTTTCAGAGACAAAGTGACACAGCCTCAATCTGAGGAATTGAATTCTTTCATCCAAACTGAAAATTTGTGCTCTTTAAACACTAACATGGTTAACCGCAGCAACTGAAATCTGTTATTCTACTGTATCTATGACCTTGACTAGGTAGAAGTACAATCATAGAATCTAAAACTCAGTATTTTTCTTTTGTGACTGGCTTGATGGTCCATTCGTGTTGTGTGGTGTCAGAATTTCCTTCCTTTTTTAAAACTGAGAAACCCATTCTCAGTATATACTACATGTTGTGTCTTCAGTGGTCATGGACACCCCTGTCTTTTGATCACTATGTAAAATGCTGCTGTGAACATGGTAAAAATGACCTGTTCAAGATATCTCTTCAGTTTGGGTATTTATCGAGCCAAAGGAAATTTATATTCCCACCAGTAGTGCACAAAGATTGTGTTCTGGGGTGTGAAGGATTCTCTTTTTATAATAAGTCATCCTAGAGAGTGTATGTGGTTATCATTGTGTTTTAATGTACATTTACTTAGTGATGAATATCTTTTCCTGTACTTACTGGCATTTTGTCACCTCATCTGTCACTTTGTGTTTTTTGAGAGGGGTCTTGATGCACAGACTAGCATCAAAATGCTTAGCTTCCCTAGTTCTGGAGTTAGATGCACAGCCTACCATGCCCAGCTCCTGTGCCTAGGTTTTCAATCAAAAGTTCTGTTTGGTTGTTGAGTTGTCGGAGTTCTTTGGTTTTTCTGAGTATTGATCTCCTATCAGACATGATCCTGTAAAATTACACTTGTGTGGGAGTGCTAGCACGCTTGAGGACATTCCGTAGTACATGTATGGAGGTCAAAGAACTGCTTGGCAAGAGTTGTTTGTCCTTTCGTCTTGTGGTTGGAGATATGGGGGAGATTGAATTCAAACCCAGATCAGACTTGACACCTACACCTACAACAAAATGCAAATGTTTTCTACTTATCTGTGCTGCCTTTTCTTCCTCGATGTGAAAAAAAAACCCAGCTTATTTGTTGGCTTTTTGAGACCAGGTCTTACTGCATGGTCAGGTTGGCCTTCGAACTAGGGACCTTCTTTCTATAACCCAAACTCTGGGGTTGCAGGCATGTACCCACCACACCCAACAAGAACTTAAAAGAAATTTTTTTTTCTGTGATGTTGGGACAAAATCCCAACTTCAGCCACTACTACAACAACACCTCTAGTCTGTCAGAAAGTTTTTAGCTATGATGAAGTCCTGTTTACCTTATTTCTCTTTTCATTGTTTGTACTTTTGGTGTGGTGTGGAAATGGTTGCCATAAAGGTTTTCTCCTTTTGTTTTCTGTTAAGGGTTCTATACTTATAAATACTCTATCTTTTTAAGATTAACTTTTCCCAGTTAAGTTCAGTTTTCCCAGTACTATTTATTTAAAAATACTGTCTGATTCGATAGCTTTGGCACCTTAATGGAAATCATTTGAGGACTGGGTATGTAGTGTAGTTGTAGTGAGAATCCTTAGCATGTACTAAGAAAGAAAAGGAGAGAAAGAGTGAGGAGGGAGGGAGCAATAACCATTGAACCATAAGTGCTATGTTTTGGTTGTGGCTCTCTAGGTCTCTTTGTATTGGCATCAGGCTATTTTAATAACTACTTTGTAGTTAAGATTTGAAATCAACGAATATGAGACCTCTGCACTTTTAATGATTGTTTTGCAGTGAAATCTTTTGAGATGCCATAGAAATTTTAAAATAGAGTTCGCTAATAAAAACTATTGGGATTTTGTTCTATTAAATAATGAAAATTGCTTTGGGTAGTATTAACCTTTTTGCACTTATTTATTGTGTGTATGATTGTATGTATAAGATTGTGGGTGCACATGTATGTCAATGCTTTTGTGTAGTTGTAGGAGTCATGTCTCTCCTTCCCACTTAAATGAATTCTGGTTAAGTCTAATGTAGCTCTTAGAGGGAAATGTCTGTCTGTCTGCCTGCCTGTCCCTCCCTCTTTTTCTCACACCACACACACACACACACACACACACACACACACACACACACACAGAAGGAAACAGGGTCTGGTGTTAGCACAAGTTTTTGTGTATGGCATTTATTACATTGAGATCGTTTTTTTACATTCAGGATTTATTGGGTATTTTAGCTGTTTTTTGGTTTTGTTTTTTAAATGTAAGTTCTGCAAGAGTTTCTAGCCTGGTGAATAAGAAAATTGTGATGTTGACAAAATAATATGGCAGTCCTGGCTTTATACACATACTTTATTTTTGTTCTGAGTTAGGGTCTTGCTATGTACCCCAGGCTGGCCCAGAACTCACAGCATAGCCCAGATGGCCTTTAACTAGTGATGTAACCCTACCTCAGCTTCCCAAGTACTGTGTGCAAGCCACTATATCAGCCTTATTTATGAAACATTAAAAAACATTTTCATTTGAATTTATGCTGTTAAAAAAACTGACTTTGGGCATCAAACCTCTCTTTATAGTCTGACTACTGTTTATAGTCTTTTGATTTTGTTTTCTTTTTGATGGCATCACACTGTTACCCAGACTGTTCTTGAACTCACAGCACAAGTGATCTTACTGTTCCAGCCTCCCCAGCAGCTGAGACTATAGATGCACACCACTGTACCAGGCTCTAATCACTTTGCAATCTCAAGTAAGTTACCTAATCTGTTTGAAGATTAATTTTCTCTCTTGTTATAAAAGAAATAAGGATCAGCAAGATGGCTTAGCAGGTAAAGACACTTGCTAAGCCTGATGGCTTTGAGTCTAATCCCTGAGATCCTCATAGCGGAAGAAGAGAACTGATTCCCACAGCTGTTGTCTGACCTAAACATGTATTCTAATATGCAGGAGTGCACACACACACGCATTAAAAAAAAGAAGAAAAGATAGTGCTGGATGTTTGGTATACACCTTTAATTCCAGCACTCAGGAGGCAGAGACAGACAGACACCCATAACTTCCACGCCAGCCATAGTCTAAATAGTGAGTTCCTGGCTAGCTAAGGCTACATAGTGAGATTCTGCCTCAACAAAACAACGGCAACAAAAGTAGAATTGTCTTGCCTAGGTTTTTAGAAATCTACGTGTGGATTTTAAACCCTGTTCTGTTCTTTTCTATTCCTCTCCTCACCAGTCGGACTGTTGTTGAATAGCCGCTAGCTGAGGCTGGGCCAGGCCACTTTTTCCTTACTCTCCCTACCTATCTCTGGCTATTTTTGTCTCTTTAACTTATTTTTATTATTTTAATTATATGGGGGAGGGATAAGGGCGGGAATATGCACATGAGTGCAGGTACCCGCAGAGGCCAGAGGTGTCAGACCCGCTGGTGCTAGAGCTGCAGTTGATTGAGAGCTACCTGCATGCACCTAATCACTGAGCTGTCTCTCCAGCCCTTGACTGTTCTTGATAATACTTCCAAAAAGTACAGCAGAATGTGTCCAATCTTACATTTCCCATCACTCCAGTTGAACCAAGCTGTTTCTTATTTCCTCTCCTTCCATCTGTGGTTTTCATGTGTTTATCCAAGTGCTCGGAGTTTCCTTATTCTTTGTCATCAACTCTTGTTAGCTGCCCATCATGTATCTCCATTCCTGACAAATCTGCTTTTATTCTTAAATATAGGGCACTTAGAGATGATTCATCACCAACTCCAGGGTTAGGTTTTGGTTAGTCTAATCCAATCAGTTGCATTGCCTTGTAAACTGTTACCTGCCCCAGTCAGGTTGAACTAAAGGAGACAGACTGTTTCTGAGGAAAATGGTTCTTCTTTCTCTTCATGTTCAAGAACATGAGAACATGAGGCCCTTAATGCTGTTGGCAGTTGTCCTCTAACCACAGGGATAAAACATTTCCTGAAGATAGCAGATCAGAGGTAGAAAGAGAGTTCTTGGTGGCATCATTTAGTTATATCATGCCCTGAACTTCCCTACTACAGGATTTCTTATAACAGATACATTTATGAGACCACATATTTATGTAAGTATGTGTATGGGTGCTTTGACTGTAAGTTTTGTACTATGTATCTGCACAAGCTAGAAGAGGGCTCTGGGACTGGTCTTGGTGAACTGCCATGTGGGTGCAGAAAACGAAATTTGGCTCCTCTGGAAAATCAGCACGTGCTCTTAACCACTGAGCTATCTCTTCAACCACAAATTTCTTGTTTTAAACAAGCTCTGTGGAATTAAAAATGTTCTGGTTGGTACAGTGCCCTTTATTCTCAAGGTCTAGTTATTTTATCTTTACCAACAGTTGTCTACTCTGTTGGCACTTTAGACCTCTCTCCCATCTACATCACAGCATATTGTAAGTACTCACTTGATGTCTCTGACTGTAAGTCAAAGTATATAGAATGTAACATGTCTGTTCATGATAGATATCCACCAAGTGTCCTTGGGATAAAATAACATGATGACTGTATAATTGTTGGATAAGCAAGTTTAAAATAAATGTAAGGTGTATTATGACCTTTAAGCCAAATTAAAATGAAAACTTTAGATATTGTTTGCTGGCATCCCCACAAAACAAAACAGGGTTTATCTGTGTATCCCTGGCTGTCCTGGAACTTGCTCTGTAGACGAGGCTAACTTCAAACTCTGAGATTTGCCTGCCTTTGCTTCTTGAGTGCTGAAGTGCTGAGATTAAAGGCATGCACCACCACCGCCCTGTGATGATTCTTAATTATCAACTGGAATTTATTTTTTGAGAGAGATCACTCTATAATGAAGGTTGGTCTTGAACTCAAAGGAATCCTTTTGCCATAGTCCCCTAAGTGCTAGAGTTAACTCTGTGAGCTATTGTGCCTGAATATATATTTCACTTAGGTAGAAAATGTGGATCATGGGACTACAGAGATTGCTCAGTTAAAAGCAAGTACAGAGGACCAGAGTTTTGTTTCCCAGTAGCCTCATGAGACAGCTTATTACTACCTGCAACTTTAGTTCCTGAGACCTGATGCCCTCTTCTGGTTTCTGCAGACACCCACATTCACATGCACATATCTACGCACATGCACATATCTACATACATAATCATTTACAAGTAAAATAAATTTGGGGGACATGAAGTCATTTGTTTTGTGTCTTTTTAAAAAAGAAATTGTGGTCTCATCTTGTCATAGTCCCTTATGGAAGGAGCAATATTAAATTGTACTTTTATAGTACTATTCTTTCCTTTTTTAAGTGGGAAACATACGGCAGAACTAACTTCCAATGTATTGTATGTACGTGTGTGTGTCCATGTGTCTGCACACATGCATGTATGAAGCCCAGAGGACAGCTTCAGGCGCTGTTCCATAGGAGACATCTACCGTGTTTTTTGAGAAAGTCTTTCATCAGTTGGGATCTCAGCAGATAGGGTAGATGGGTTGGTCATCCGGTGCTGAGCATGTGCCTGTCTCTGTCTCTTCAGTGCTGGGATTACAAGCACACCTGGCTTTTTTTAAAACCAGGTCCTTTCTGACTGAGACATTTCCCCAGTCCTTGTTGTTTTAAAAGGCCATAATATTTATACATACTTATGGGGTACAATATAATGTTTTAATTTTCATCTATATTGGATAGTAAGTGTTTTGAAAATTGTAGTTAGGTCTGTTCTATCTAGGATTCATTTCTGAATTGTGTTTTAAGAAATTTTATAATTTATAATTTTATAATATACTTTATTAGATTTAAATATTCCTGTCTTTCCCAAAATATTTTTTGTTTGCTTTAGACTAGGCATGAGTTTTATTGTAAAGCAAAATGTTTTGGGCAGAGCTAGGTAAGTTTGTGGCAAATGTTAGATCTGTTAATGATAAGAGAAATTTCATTAAAACTGTTGATGACTTTTCTCCCCCAGCAACTTGCATGGGCCAGCATCATGAAAGCTAGCGGGTAGGGAAGAAACTTCAGTTCAGCTCCAGCTTGATTTCTCCATGTCCTTTAACAAAAGTATAATGTGTTTTCAACAACACGGTCTTACCATAAAGTTCTGATGGCTAACCAAGAGCAATGACAGTATCCTGTATTGTTTCAGAAACATCTGGGACTTAACTGCCCAATGCCTAGTAGGTGTCTTATACCTGGCTCTAGGATTTTCATTTCGTCACCTTTGGCTTCTGGGAGGAACATTAAATACCCGTGGAGGGTACCCCCATTCAATATCATTTTTCAATGAGCTTATAAAGTAGATTTCTATATGGCTTTTTCATCCATCCACAGCTTTAGTTGCCCCTTCTCATCCCTATCCTCCCTCTTACCTCCCTGGTATACCTTTATTCTCCTAGTAATTCCCCCTTCCTATATTATGTTCAATGTGTTCCATTCCCACTCCCTCCCTCTGATGACCCCTTTGAATTTTTTGGATTCTACTAGTACACAGTAATGTTAAATCATACTATTGTAAAAATGTGTAGTTAGGGTCCACATATGAGGGAGAATAGGCAGTGCTTGTTTTTCTAGGCCATTGTTACCTCAGTCAATATATTTTCTAGTTTCATCCATTTTCCTGCAGAGTTCATTCTTTACTACAGAATAAAGTTTCACTCTGTGTATGTGCCACATTTTAATTACTAGTTCATTAGTTGATGAAAATCTAGTTCTACTTCCTCCATTTTGTGACTAGAACGCCAATGAACATGGAGGTACAGGGGGTATGGAGTCCTTGGTATTTTATTATTTATGTATTTGTTTACATGTGTGTGTTAAGGTCAGAGGGCAACTTGCTGGAGTCAGTTCTTTCTTTCTACCATGTAGATAGATCCTGGGGAATCAAACTTAAGCTGTCAGGCATGGTGGCAAGTGGTTTTACCTGCTGAGCCATCTTCTTAGCCTCTTGACAAAGAAAAAGCCTGTCACTGATTTCAGGCAGTAGAATTAGTATTATTTGTGGGTTATGTATCCCATGTCATCCACTCCCATAACACCATGCTAGAAGTTGAACTTGAGGCCTCACACATACTAGGTAAGCATTCTACCACCGAGTTAAATTCCCAGCCCACTATTACTTTTAAGACAAAAAACAAAGGTGCTGGAGAGATGGCTCAGAAGTTAGGAGTAGTGACTGCTCTTGCAGAGGACTCGGGTTCAGTTCCTAGCATCCATATAGCTCACATTCATCAAGAACTCCAGTTCCAGGAGATCTCATGCCCTCCTGCCTTCCACAGGCTCCTGCATGCATGTTGTGCACATAACATACATACATTCAGGAACACAACCCATACTCACAGAAAATAATAAATCAACGTTAACAAGCTCCTTTTTTTTCCCACTCCGTAGTGAAGTAAGTATGTACGCGTGCCTGTGAGCCCATGCCCATGTAAGTATAGTGCCAGTGATGGATCACCTAGGTCGCATCCTGCTTTCTCTGCCTTCCTTCCCAAATCACTTTTGTTTCAGCAACCAGGTTTTGTCCTTGCTTGGGTCTTCATATGCTTTCTGTTGCTATTTGGAGCATTATTTTCTAATGTCTTCCTTTTCTGTCTCTTTAAGAATAAAGTTCATACTTTTTAACTGCTGATCCTACATTATCAACTCACATGTCACTTTAGCAACCTTATAAAGCAGACTGTTTCATTATCATCAAGAAGAAGACAAAAACTTTGCCCAAGATTGTGCAGTTTATAAATGTTATATATGGCAGAACTGGATCCACATTCAGGCAGCTTGTTTCCAGAGTTCTTCATCTTCACTGATATACACTTCCCAGGCAGTATAGTTGTCTGTTTATTGCTGTGTTCTACTAGACATTTGTACCTTTGGAGCAAAAAATTATGCTACTTTTTGTTCATTTTATATCCCCAAGTGCTCAGCACTTAGATATCCAGACAAACGTTTAGTTAAAAGAAAATCCTTTTACTTAGTTTTGATAATCTTAGTGCTTGAACCCAGGCCCTCACACATAAGCTAGGCAAATGCCTTACCATTAGACCTGTGTGTGTGTGTGTGTGTGTGTGTGTGTGTGTGTGCGCGCGCGCGCGCGCACACACAGATATATACTTATACATGTGGCTAAAAATTATATTTAATTTGAGAGCAGAGAGGTTCTTGGGAGTGAACAGGTTTGAGACAGTATCTTCCTCTGAAGCCCAGATTGGTTTCAAACTCTGAAGCTGAGGATGAGCTTGACCTTCTGAGCCTCCTGCTTCTACTTCCTAGATGCTGGCATATATCCTCCTTGGTTTTTGTGGTGTTAGATCATATCCAGGGCTTTGTTCATGCTAAGTAAGTACTCTGCCTGCTAAGCTACATCTTCAGCTCTGTACTAACCTTTCTAGTGGATATACTTTCTGTTTGCATATAGAATTCTTTTTTAAAATGTATCTCATATTCAATTTGTGTGTGTGTAGGAGGTGGGTGCTTGGGATCAAACCAGAGCCTTGTGTAATGCTGGACAAAACTACCACTAAGCTTCACCTAAAAGAACAATGACAACATCATTTTCTTTTTCTTTTTCTCTAGTTCTTCCTGTCTTGCCTCTTTACTAGCCTTTAATATATTGTCATTCATATTCCTGTTTTTTAAAAGACTTATTTTAATTATATCTGTCAGGGACATCAAATCTTGCAGAGCTGGTACAGGTGTATTTGAGCCACCTGACATGGGTCCTGGAACAAAGCCTTAGTCCTCTGCAAGAGCAATACACATTTTTTTTTTCTTTTCTTTTTTTCAGAGCTGGGGACCGAACCCAGGGCCTTGCGCTTGCTAGGCAAGCGCTCTACGGCTGAGCTAAATCCTCAACCCCGCAATACACATTTTTAACTACTCAGCCGAACCATCCTTCTAGCCCCAACAAATTTATATTTTAAAAGTATGTTTTTATTTCAACAACAATATGAAATCTGCCATCTTAAGTTTTTAAGTGTATGATGCATTGATTTAGGTACATTGTTGTACTATAGATTTCTAGAGCTTAATTTTCTTGGTTATCTGAAACTTTATTCCTCTTAACTAATAAACTTTAATTCTTTCAGTTCCACCACTAATAGCCATTGTGATTCTGTGAGTTTAACTAGTATAGATAGTTACTAGTCAATCTGGGTAATGACCAAACCTAGATGAATAATCTTATATAAATGAGTCTATACAATATTTCTCTTTATATGACTTTATTACTTCACTTATAATGTCTTCAAGATTCATCTATGCTACCAAATGGTTCCTTCTTTAAGGCCAAATAGTTCCCCTTTCTATATGTACTACATTTTCTTGGCCTTTTATCTGTTCATGGGCATTCAAGTTGTTTGCATATCTTGGTTCTTAGAATACCTGTCCCATTACCCCAAGTCTTCTCTATACTTTCATTTGCTACTGAAAAGAAAATTAAATGAAAAGTAACTCATTAAGATTTCCTCTTACTGAAAACCAGAAAATCAAATTGCCATAATTACTGTAGTGTAACTGAGCTACCAACTCATCGTGGTTTGTATGTACTCTGCCCAGGGAGTGGCACCATGTAGAGGTGTGGCCTTGTTGGAATAGGTGTGTCACTGTGGGTGTGGGCTTTAATATCCTGACCCTAGCTACCTGGAAGTCAGTTTTCCACTAGCAGCCTCAGATGAAGATATAGAACTCTCAGCTCCTCCTGCACCATGCCTGCTTGATGCTGCCATGTTCCTGCCTTTAATACTGGACTGAACCTCTGAACCTGTAAGCCAGCCCCAATTAAATGTTGTAAGACAACATGTTGCCTTGGTCATGGTGTCTGTTCACAGCAGTAAAACCCTAACTAAGACACTACTGTTTGGTGTACATCTCTTAAATTCACTTTTACCCCACGAATTGCTGACACTTACTTGGGTCAAATCAAAAGCTAGAAACATGTTGAAGTGTTTTCATTTACATTCAAGCTACACAGTAACTAGTGGCAAGGTAGGAAGAGGTCCTAAGAGCACAGAGTTGGGGAAGTTACTAGAAGAGAGAGATTCATCATAGAACTCAGTGTATGTATCTTACTCAAAGTGAACTCTGTTCAGTCTTTCATAATGCAGAGTAGCTTTCTCAGCTTGCTACGTGAAATTCCAGCAGGAGGAAAGAAAGTGTAAGACTTTCTGAAGTCACCCTTTATCATACCATTATGTGTTTTAGCATCCTTGGGAAGGGCCTCTAAGAATTGCAAGTATATCTGAAGGTTTCCCTTGGTTTCTCTCTTCTCCATAAGACCTGTGCTTCTTTGTTGTTTTCTTTCAAGCCAGGAATAACTGCTGCTTAGGAGATCTGAAGTTTGACACTGCTGTGACTACATAGATACTAATGTTCACTCTTGTCTGCCTATAAGAAATACTAATTACCTCTGGTCTCCCGCAAGATCCTTTCACTTCTGTCCAGGGTCCAGGGCAGAGCTTTCAGTAGAGGGGTAAGGAACTTATCTCTAAGACCTCAGCCTTATGAAAGGTTATGAAGGACCTTTATTAACATTTTTCAGTAGAAGCCTGCTGAATTCTTGGTAATTTTTTTGTAGGAAAAATCATGTCAAAATGGGGTTTAAGCATTTGTGATAGCCTGATCAAAACTTCAAGAAGTTACTCTAGAGTAGCCTGTGGAAGAAGTAAGTAGGTTGTCTTGAAAATTTTTAAATCTTCTACTCCAGCAAGTTTTAGTAATGCATGGGCCTGATAGTTGTTCATAAGCTGACCTCTGTGTTAAAGTGCCTATATCTTCATTTCTTAGTGTTTAGAGACAGCCAGAGAAAGGCTGACTTTCTCTAATTCCATGCCATAACCTTTGTGTCTTTCTTTCTGTATTCACTGTACCTTGTCATTTTTGTATATGAAATTGATCTTCCTTTTTTTTTTAACTCTCCAACATTAATTACCTGGCTACATGGTACCTGAGTACATGGTGTTGGTTTATGTCATTATGACAAGGAGACAGTAGGAATTAGTAAAGAGCAGAGGAAGGAAAATTGAAGGAAATTCAAAACTGAAGATGGAATTCTTCATATGTGCTCTTGTCTCCCCAGTTTTCTGTGAGTCTTTCCTGATTGGAGTTTCCATTTCTAAGCACCTCATTTATTAATAAGTATGCATTACCAGCCAGGCATTCTTGAAGCTCCTTGGCATATATAGTTAATGAAGTAAGACGCAGTTCTAATCCAGTGGGGACATAGTCTGCAGAGGGCTTAGACAGTGTATCCCTTACAGAGAAACAAGCACCACAGCTGAAGACTGTGTAAACTTCCTGGCAGCCGAGGAGAGGTTCACTTAAAACAGAGAGTTGTAAGTGAACCTCATTTTAATGCCATTTCTTCTGTTCTGGCCTCACCCAGCCTGATTGATGTTTTCCATACTTTTCCTCGTTTTCTCAGCCCCAACACATAAAGGCCTGTTCATTTTTCTCTGCCCCCTTCACAGAATAGTTTCAAGGTCTCAGCTGAAACGTCCCAATTTCTTTAAAAAACAAAAACAAACAAACAAACAAACAAAAAACCTTTTGAGACCAGGACTCTCACTGTAGCTAGCCTACACTGGCTTTGAGCTCGCATGATAAGCTGCTGCTTGTCTCAACTTCCCAAAGTGTATACCATCATGCTGGCTAAAAACAGCATTGGACCTCAACACCAGCTCACTATTTATCTCAGAACAATATAGTCTGAAGTTGGGGAGCTGAGGGAGAGAGTTAAAAGACATTTCATGGTACACCATGGTGTTTCTGCATTGGGATTCTCAAAACCAACGTAGTATAACTCTTATGTGGCCAAGAATTATTAAAACAAGGATACAAAGGGAAGGGAATCATGGGGCACAGTTCCAAGGGAGATAAACAAAGGCTTCCTTGAGTCTTCTTGTGGAAGAGACATGCAGGAAGGACATATTTCATCCTACCAGTGTGGAAATGTGGCTGTACATGTGAAGTGTTGTCTCTTACAGAAGTTGATTAGAGACATAGTGCACAGAGCTTTTATTGAGGTCTGGTCACAGAGGCCTTTTGACTTGACTTCCGCCTAAATTTTAAGTTCACAAGAGGAAAACAGCAATTTAGTATGTATCATATTGCTTCCCAAACTATTGGGGTTCTGTGAATCACCCTGTCAAACAGTTAGAGGATAGAGAGAACACTCATGACCCCCATACTCAAACACTGCCAGGGCTAACCTGTAAACAAGCTTTTCGGGGGACTATTAGGCTGAATGGAGCCTGCTATCTACTTTCACTGAGCTCTGCATAATATTTATTTTTTATCAATTTTCATACTTATTATTTTCTTTCAAAATACATCAACATTAGCTTAGTGCTTCTGATTTCCATCGTGTAATTGAAAGTATCTTCCATGGAGCACTGTTTATAGCTTCTTATTGGGCTTTGCTTGAAAGGTTTGTACCAGTAAGTATGAAAAGGCTTGCTGCAGTTCTTTGAGGACCCTAGCTCTTTACAGGATGTGCACCACCTGGTTTTACTGCCTTGCCTGCATTCTACCTGTCTGCTCTCTACTACCCATTCATTCATTGCTACCTATGAGGTTGGAACCCAGGGTAAGTCCATGTATATATAGTCTTTGGGTAGTGGCTTAGTCCCTGGAAGCTCTGGTTGCTTGGCATTGTTGTTCATATGGAATCTCAAGCCCCTTCGAGCTCTTCCAGTTCTTTCTCTGAGTCCTTCAACGGGGATCCCGTTCTCAGTTCAGTGGTTTGCTGCTGGCATTCGCCTATGTATTTGCCGTATTCTGGCTGTGTCTCTCAGGAGAGATCTACATCCGGTTCCTGTCAACCTGCACTTCTTTGCTTCATCCATCTTATCTAGTTTGGTGACTATATATGTATGGGCCACATGTGGGGCAGGCTCTGAATGGGCGTTCCTTCTGCCTCTGTTCTAAACTTTGCCTTCCTATTCCCTGCCAAGGGTATTCTTGTCCCCCTTTTAAAGAAGGAGTGAAGCATTCGCATTTTGGTCATCCTTCTTGAGTTTCATGTGTTCTGCGCATTTAGGGTAATTCGAGCATTTGGGCTAATAGCCACTTATCAATGAGTGCATACCATGTGTGGTTTTCTGTGATTGGGTTACCTCACTCAGGATGATATTTTCCAGTTCCATCCATTTGCCTAGGAATTTCATAAAGTCATTGTTTTTGATAGCTGAGTAATATTCCACTGTGTAGATGTACCACATTTTCTGTATCCACTCCTCTGTTGAAGGGCATCTGGGTTCTTTCCAGCTTCTGGCTATTATAAATAAGGCTGCTATGAACATAATGGATGGAGCATGTGTCTTTGTTATATGTTGGGGCATCTTTTGGGTATATGCCCAAGAGAGGTATAGCTGGGTCCTCAGGTAGTTCAATGTCCAATTTTCTGAGGAACCTCCAGACTGATTTCCAGAATGGTTGTACCAGTCTGCAATCCCACCAACAGTGAAGGAGTGTTCCTCTTTCTCCACATCCTCACCAGCATATGCTGTCGCCGGAGTTTTTGATCTTAGCCATTCTGACTGGTGTGAGGTGGAATCTCAGGGTTGTTTTGATTTGCATTTCCCTTATGACTAAAGATGTTGAACATTTCTTTAGGTGCTTCTCAGCTATTCGGCATTCCTCAGCTGTGAATTCTTTGTTTAGCTCTGAACCCCATTTTTAATAGGGTTATTTGTCTCCCTACGGTCTAACTTCTTGAGTTCTTTGTTTATTTTGGATATAAGCCCTCTATCTGTTGTAGGATTGGTAAAGATCTTTTCCCAATCTGTTGGTTGCCGTTTTGTCCTAACAACAGTGTCCTTTGCCTTACAGAAGCTTTGCAGTTTTATGAGATTCCATATGTTGATTCTTGATCTTAGAGCATAAGCCATTGGTGTTTTGTTCAGGAAATTTTCTCCAGTGCCCATGTGTTCGAGATTCTTCCCCACTTTTTCTTCTACTAGTTTGAGTGTATCTGGTTTGATGTGGAGGTCCTTGATCCACTTGGACTTAAGCTTTGTACAGGGTGATAAGCATGGATCGATCTGCATTCTTCTACATGCTGACCTCCAGTTGAACCAGCACCATTTGCTGAAAATGCTATCTTTTTTCCATTGGATGGTTTTGGCTCCTTTGTCAAAAATCAAGTGACCATAGGTGTGTAGGTTCATTTCTGGGTCTTCAATTCTGTTCCACTGGTCTATCTGTCTGTTTCTGTACCAATACCATGCAGTTTTTATCACTATTGCTCTGTAATACTGCTTGAGTTCAGGGATAGTGATTCCCCCAGAAGTCCTTTTATTGTTGAGGATAGTTTTAGCTATCCTGGGTTTTTTGTTATTCCAGATGAATTTGCAAATTGTTCTGTCTAACTCTATGAAGAATTGGGTTGGAATTTGGACGGGGATTGCATTGAATCTGTAGATTGCTTTTGGTAAAATGGCCATTTTTACTATGTTAATCCTGCCAATCCATGAGCATGGGAGATCTTTCCATCTTCTGAGATCTTCTTCTATTTCTTTCTTCGGAGGCTTGAAGTTCTTATCATACAGATCTTTCACTTGCTTGGTTAAAGTCACACTGAGGTATTTTATATTATTTGGGACTATTATGAAGGGTGTCGTTTCCCTAATTTCTTTCTTGGCTTGTTTCTCTGTTGTGTAGAGGAAGGCAACTGATTTATTTGAGTTAATTTTATACCCAGCCACTTTGCTGAAGGTGTTTATCAGGTTTAGTAGTTCTCTGGTGGAACTTTTGGGATCACTTAAATATAGAATCATATCGTCTGCAAATAGTGATATTTTGACTTCTTCCTTTCCAATCTGTATCCCTTTGATCTCCTTTTGTTGTCTGATTGCTCTGGCTAGAACTTTGAGAAATTGCACCTTTTCTGACAGTGTATCTCCAAATTGTTTTTTTTTTCCTCCACCTTCCTTCTCCTCTCCTTTTTGCCTTCCTTTTTCTTTCCCTAACTGCTTGCATGCTTCCTTGCTTCCTTGCTTGCTTCCTTCCTTCCTTCCTTCCTTCCTTCCTTCCTTCCTTCCTTCCTTCCTTCCTTTCTTTTTACACAATATCGCTATAGCTCTGGCCAGTTCTGTGGCCAGTACCTGCATATATAGACTAGAGTAGCCTTGAACATACCCGCTTCTCCTTCTCAAGTGGAATTAAAAGTGTGTGCCACCATGCCTGGCTTATATATCTTTTAACCCAGTAAGTAGTCTTTATCTGTGAGTGGTCAAAGACATGTAAAAGGATAGCAACACTGTTTATAATAATGAAGAGGTGGCTGACTCCATATGGTTATGATTAAGTACATTATAGCATGTTCACAGTGCAACTCTATGTTTGGATTTTTAAAAGGCAAAGAACAATTTTTTATGTGACTATTTCTTCAACCTTGATATATTTTGAAATGAAATTAGCTATTTACAGAACTACCTGTGAGCATACCCTACTTAAAACTATTTATGACAGCCATGGAGCCACATGCTTTAACCCAGTGAGAGGATCACAAATCTGAGAGCAGCCTGAAGTCTACACAGTGAGGTCCTATCTCCCCAAATAATAATTATGTTCAAATCCTAGTAAAGGAAGAATTGGGTTATTTCAAGTTTTCTCAGGGGTTGGGGGAGAGGCAGATATAGGGAATTGCCTTTTTATTTATGTATTGCTCTGTATATTTGGAAACAGTTTTAAACAACAGATTATTCTTATAATTGAGTAGGGAACAATTCTGATTCTGAGATGAAGGGAGAAGAGAACATTGATATTATGATTTGTTTAAATAGCCTAGCCTTTGAGATTCTCTTGACTCAGCAGAGTACTTTCAAGCTCTATAGTAGACTGAAACACTTCAGTAAACCTAAGGATAGCCTGCAATAGTCACACACTAGCTTTATATTTTAATGTACATCTGAATGTATAATACTTTTCAAGGCTGAGCTTTAATAAATTCTAATTTTTATAAATCAAATAACTATATTTAAAATTTATTCCTACTAATATAATTATATATCTCTTTTAAAGATTCGTTGTTTTGAAGTCCTCTTCCCCCCCCTCCCCCCTTTTGAGCTAGGGTTTGATGTATCCCTGGCTGGCCTGAAGCTCCTGAATCTCCTGCCACTACCTCTCAAGAGCTAAGATTGCAGCCATGTACTACCATGCCCTGCTGGTTTGACTTTTTCTAACCCTATTAAAAATGATCTGGGGCAGGCTGGAGAGATGGCTCAGTGGTTAAGAGCACCATTGCTCTTCCAGAGGTCCTGAGTTCAAATCCCAGCAACCACATGGTGGCTTACAACCATCTGTAATGAGATCTGAGGCCCTCTTCTGGTGTGTCTGAAGACGGCTATGATATACTTATATATAATAAATAATTCATCTTTTAAAAAAATAAAAGAATGATCTGGGGCTTGGGAAATGGCTTCATGGATAAAGTGCTTGGTGAATTAGTGTAAGGACCTGAATTTAGATTTCAAAACCTAGTAAAAGCCAGGTATGATGGCAGAATTGAGGAAAAGAGACAGGTAGTTCCTGGAGGTTTGCTTGCTAACCAGTCTAGCCAAATTTCCAAGCTCAAAGTTCAGTGAGAAACCTTGACTCAAAAAATAAGTTATAGATGAACTGAAGAGACGACTCCATGGTTAAGGACACTCACTGTCAACTTTTCCAAGAGGATTAGGTTCAATTCCCAACATCCATATAACAGCTAACAACTGCCTATAATTTTAGTTCCAGATTATCCAACTCCATTATACATGCAAGCAAAATATCCACATACACAATAAATTTTTTAAAAAAGGAAAGTCATAAAGGAATACTCCCACTGTCAACTTGTTCTAATGTTTACACATACATGCACACATAAATGCTATGTGCCCATGTTCACACACAACTCTATATAAAAATTAAAAAGAATGATTTATAAAACTTTGCTAGCATCTATTCCCTAGGTTTTTCATTACTTTCTTTTGTCACTGGGTAACCTGGATTGTCTTCAAACTCTTGCCTATGTGACTCTTTGAAGAATATTAGCCCAGTGTGGCGACACACATCTTTAATCCCAGCACTAAGGAGGCAAAGGCAGGTCAATCTCTGAGTTAAGAGACCAACCTGATCTATCTAGCGAGCTCCAGGCCAGCCAAAGCTACATAGTAAGACCTTGTCTCAATAATAATAGTAATAATAATAATGATAATAATAATAATACTTTAAGAACTAACAAATTTCAGATCATGTACATTGTAACTGATAATTAGAGAAATATTTCATAACTAGAAAAATCAGGAACACTAAGAATATATAATTTCATTTTAGGAGGAGAAGTCAGCCAAAAATTCAAATACCTCCTACTCCCCTAATTTAAAATAAGTTTCTTCTGTAAAGCCAAGAATCTAAGAGCCAGACTCACCTCATATTCTGCAGTCTTTTCCCTCATCCTCTGGTTTGAAAAAAATTCTTAAAATTACACATACAAGAATGTCACATAGTTAAGTGGGATGTTATGTACATTTATGTTCTTTTAAAATGCATTTTAATAGAATAAAAAAAAGTATCACTAGGGGGATTGACAGCTGTTTTGCATGGAATAGGCTATATTTAAAAAATAAGAAAAGCCCATATGAGCATAGTACGGTTTTCCTAATGCTGAGTGTGGTAGCACACTCATGTTACTCTAGCACTTTAGAAGTGGAAGACACAGGGAATCCTTGAGCTTAAGAGTCTGAGACCAGCCTTAGAAACATGGTAAGAACCTGTCTCAAAGCAGGGAGGGGTTAGGTACTTTTAACATTCATGAATTTAAAAGGCTTTTGGGTTACTTTTTTGTTCAATGAGAAGTGGATAAGTGAAAAGACCTGCCCTTCTTCCCTCTGTCTCTCTGTCTCTCTCTGTCTCTCTCTCTGTCTCTCTCTGTCTCTCTCTCTTTTTTTTTTTTTTTTTTTTTTTTGAGGCAGGGTCTCATGTAGACTAGACTGGCTTTAAGCCATTTTGTAGTCAAGGATGGCAAGTTTAATTATCAAAACTGAAGAGAAAGCTGTTCATGGGAACATGCACCTATAATTCCAGTACTCAAAAGGCAGAGTCAGACAGATCATGGCAAGATGGTACCAAAACAAAGCTGCTTAATGAGAAAAGTAAACAAGGGTGAGAGATGGCTCAGCTGTGAGGACCTGAGTGCAGGTCCTCAGCACCCATGTAAAAAGCCAGGTGTCTGCAGTTACATCTCTGGGAAGGTGAAGACAGGGAAATCGCTGGGACTCATCAGCCAACTAGCCTCACTGACTCTAGATTTAGTGAGACACCCTGCATAAAAAAATAGAACTGGGCATAGTAGCATACACCTTTAATTCGAGCACTAGCGAGGAAGAAACACGTGGATCTACTTGAGTTCAAGGACTGCCTGGTATACATAGAGAATTCCAGGACAGCCAGGACTACACAGAGATAGAAACCCTGTCTCCAAAAAAAAAAAAAAAAAAGGTGGTGAGGGGGAACAATCGAAGAAGAATCCTCTACATGCATCCACACATGGGCATGCTTCCTTTATACATATCAAAAAAGAAAACTTGTAAAAAAAATAGAATAAGCACACTAATTGTTAATATCCAGCAATTGTAAATAAAAATATATTTAGGTGTTGGTATAGGACATGAGAGGTAGGACTTACTAACTTTAGTATCGTAAAGATAGTACTCAAAAGGGGATTTGAAATTTATGCATAAAAGTACGAGTAAGAGTATGGATACAGTAGACCAAGATAGTACCTTGTCATTTTTGGAAATATCTTATTTATAGCTTTAATATTGAGACAGATAGTCAATTAGCTAAATGGGTTTATTGGTGCAACCTGTAACCACAACATGCAGAAAGCTGAAGCAGGAGGATTAAGAGCTCCAGCCTAGCCCTTGCTACACAGCATGTGAACCTAGAAAGTAAAAAAATTGCCAGAAGCAGGCAGAATTGTGTTATAAGGTCTTAGTAGCCAGTATGAATAACATGGAATGATAGTTACAAGGAATTAAAACGTGTCCAATATATGAACCTGAACTCAAATTCTTAAAAGTATATTCTAAATGTTTTAAAGGATGTTTCATTGACCACCTTTACAGAAAAATGTACTAGTTTGTAACTAGTTGTTTTCAAACTTAGTAAGCATCAACAAAAAATAATTCTGCCCCTTCTATATAAATTATAGAATCGGCCAATTAAATAATTGACAAGCTCTACAGAATTCTTCCAGCTAATGATTAAAGAAGAAGAAATAGGTTTTGCAAACCCTAACAAATTAATGATTCTAGTTAGTGATTACTGGTGACTGTTAAAATGTTGAGAGTTGAGTAGAAATTTTGTACCAACAGTTTGAAGTGCATCCCATAATTGTTCTACTTTGCTTTCTGATGCTGTGATAAACACCATAAATAAAAGCAACTTGGAGGGAAAGGAATGATATCATCTTACACCTTACAGTCTTACCATCGAAAGATGCTAAGGCAGGAACTCAAGGTGGGAACTAAAGCAGAAATGAGGAAGGAACACTGCTTACTGCCTTGATTCCCTATCTGTCCAATTACTTTTTTTTTATATATCCCAGGCTCTCCCATATCAATGTGCATCAAGAAAATGCCCACAGGCCCATCTGATGAAGGCAGTTCCTCAATGGAGATTAGCTCTTCCAAAGCTCTTCTGAAGTATGTCAAGGTTTATGTCAGGCCGACAAAACTAACTTTGACAGTTACCCATGAGGCAGTCTTGGCTAAATAAATACACATGTGTGTTCATACAGCAATGAGATTTCGAGCTGAGGAGATGACTCAGTAGGTAAAGAACTTGCCTACTCAAGCCTAGTAGTGACTACCGCATAGGCATCTCTAATCCTGGTATGTCCCTACTGAGAGGTGGGAGGTGGAGACAGAGTCCATGATAGAAGCCTGCAGGGCAGCTAGCCTGGTTTCAACAACAAAACAAGAAAAGACTCTGTCTCAAATAAGGTAGAAGGGGAGGACCAACACCCAATACAAGGTCTTACACACATCTGCTTTGGTTTGCCTGTGCCCACACTCACTCCCTCAAACACATAAACACACTCAAACCCAAGAATGATACTGAATCTGACCACATTTCTAGATGTGTCAGTTCATTCTAAAAGAAACCAGAGAAACATTCTATTCAATCTCAGTGAAGTGATTTATTTGTCAAAATCTAAACTGAGACATTCAGATAACCTCTTTTTCCTTCCTTCCTTCCTTCCCTCCTTCCCTCCTTCCTTCCTTCCTTCCTTCCTTTCTTTTTTTCTTTGTTTTTTTGGGGTTAGGGATTCAAGACAGGGTTTCTTTGTGTAGCTTTAGCTGTCCTGGAACTAGCTTTTTAGACCAGGCTAGCCTGGAACTCATAGAGACATCTGCTTCTCTGCCTGTCCCACTCCCTCTACTTCTTTGCCCTTTTGCCCCTCTGCTCTTCTGCCCCTCTGCCTCCGGAATGCTGGGACTAAAGACATACATCACCACCTGGCTGATAACCTCATTTCTTAATAAACATCAGAAAATTACATGGAGGAAATGGAGATACAAAAGGAGAGACACTTGAAGGAGAGATTTCAGGTTAATTGTCATTCTTCCTCTCACAATGTGTGGGCCATATTTAGACCTTGTTTCAAAGTGAGAAAAAGAAAAAAAATGTAAGTCTGTGAAGTTCCTATTAAGGAATTAGTATTGTTTTAGGTGAGGCTACTGCAGTTGTTTTTTATCCTTCCTTCCAGAGGTGATATACACAGGGTTTACAAATAAAATATATGTCACCTGAGAGTGTGTCAAAATAATTCAGGATGGAGAGGGAGAAATTTTGAGTAGAGTTGATAGGACATTGCTACAATTCAACTAATTTTCTAATTTACTGATGAAAAGTCTTTCTACTTTTGTGTATATTTATACAAATTCCTCCTATAGAAATTGCAAAAATATCCCCTACAAAAGAGGAAGAACTGAAAATTGTCGTCTATGTCTGAATGTGATGCTTACAGTGTTTTAATCCACAATCAGTAAACTTCACCATTCATAGATAATTGAAAGTACTAGAAAGATTGTGATCAGTCCATTTGGGGTTGGAGAGAACTCAACTAAACTGCTTGCCTTACAGGCATGCGTACCAGAGATTTGGATCCCTAGAATCCACATGAAAAGCTGGATAATATGATTTGCCCTTTTAATCCAAAGAATGGTAGATGGGTGAATACCTGGAGCCCCCTAGCCAGCCATCCTAGCCTTCTTGGTGAAATTCTGAGCCCATGAAAACACTGTGTCAAATAAAAGATGAAGGGGCTGGAGAGATGGCTCAGCAGTAAAGAGCATTGGCTTCTCTTTCAGAGGTTATGAGTTCAATTCCCAGCAACTACATGGTGGTTTACAACCATCTGTAATGGAATCTGATGCCCTCTTCTGGTGTGTCTGAAGACAGCGACAGTGTACTCATACATAAAATAAATAAATCTTTAAATAAAAAAAGATGGAAGGTATGATACCTGAAAGTATCCTCTAATCTCTATACACACCTGTGCACACATGTACGTACATCATCTCACATAAGATACGTACCCACCCACACAAAGATGAGTCCCTTTAACCTTAGGTGGGTGATAAAATGCAGACTTTAGTAGCATAAAAATAGTGGACTAATAAAAGCAATGTGAATAGCATAAGACACAGTGTTGCCCTTCAGAAAGCCTATTTGGATTGAAGCCTTTTGAAGTGGCCTTATGAACACAAGATTAGAATCACTGTTGCTGGAATCCAGTCTTGGCTTTGCCATTGTGCTCTAACTTTGAGTAAGATAGTTGTAATGGCTGGCTTTAATTGTCATCTTCGCCCAATCTAAAATCACTTGCAAAGAGAGTCTCAAAGAGGGACTGTCTAGATCAGATCACCCTGTGGTTATGTCTGTAAGATATTATCTTGATTGTATTAATTGATGTGGGAAGACTTAGCCTAAAAGTAGGCAGTGTACCATTCATTCCCTGAGCTTGGGTCCTGAATCGTATAAGAGCAGAGGAAGCAAACTAAGCAGTAAGCATGTGTATATTCATTCTCTTTCTGTTTTTGACTATTGATGTAAGCAGCTGCTTCAAGTTCCTGCCTTGATCTCTGACAGTGATGGACGGTAACCTGGAATACTCCCTCTCTCCCTTAAAGATGCTTTGTCCCAGCAATAGAACCAAAACTAGATGATGGTTTAACTTCCACCTTAGCATGTTCATTCAGAAAATAAAAAATGGTACCTGTTCTGTCTGCATGAAGAGCTTATTTTGAAAGTAATCGCTACAACGCATGAAAAGCTCTTTGAAAATTCTGCATCCCTATTCCAGTGTGTAATCCACCACAGTTATGAAAAGAAATTTTTCATCAGAGAGAATGTTTTTAAAAACACGAACCTGTGTTCTGTTTTAATATTTTTCATTTTCTATGTAACATAAAATACATAATTACCATTCTAACTAGTTTTTAGTATATATTTTATGAAGTTAAATAACTCGCATAGTTGTACAACCATTACCACCATCCTCTCTAAAACACATTTTCCACAAATGAAAATCTGCTCATTAAATCCTAACTCCACAACCCCTGGCAACCACCATTCTAGTTTCTGTTTTTGAATTTGATTATACTTCATATGAATGTAATCATGCACTATTTGTACTTTTGTGACAGGTTTACTTTCTACAGTGCTTTCAATTTATCAGTGCTTTAGCATGGGTCAGAATTTCCTTTTTAAAAATTCATTGAACAAGCTTACTGCAGCCGGCTATGGTGGCATACACCTTTGATCTCAACCCTCAAGGTGATCTGAATTCAAGACCTGCCTGGTCTACATTTGCCATCCAGTGCGGGGCTGGGGAGGCAGGTAGCTTAGTTAGTTCTGAGGATTGGGCCCGGCCCCCAAAGATGAAAGGTGAGCACTTAGCTCTATCACGAGGCCATGCCTCTTCTTACTTAGATACCTGCTTTTATGTGCACGTCGTCTTTTGTTCACTCTGCACTCGACACTTGAGTTGCTTTCTCTTTTGGCTATTGTGAAGATTGTTTTTGTGAACATAGATGCATAGATACCTGTTTGAGCCCCTTTTATCACCTTTTTTGGACTAGTTTCCCACAAGTAAGGTTGCTGGATTATATGATAATTCTATGTTGAGGAAACTGTGCCTTTAAAACTGTGTATTTGAAACATCTCAGCAGTCACATTTGATGCTTTTTGTGCACTGGGTCCTTTCCCTGAAAATGTTTTTCTAAGAGGCTTAAGAAAGACGATGAACAAGGAATATGGTTCTCAAGAAACAATTTTGAGGCTGCAGGGACTAAGGTCATTATGATTAACAGTCAGCAAATACTTTTTAAGAACTTATCTCATTGTTGTTTTTTTATTTAGTTATTATTTTTATTCATTTGGGTTTTTTTTTTCACTTTACATCCTGCTTGAAACCTCCTCTTCCCACCTCTCCTCCCAGTCCCACCCTTTCATACTCCTCTCCCCACTATCCTCCCTCCTCAGAGAAGGGGAAGCCCCCCCATTGGCACCAACCCACCCTGGCACATCAAGTCATAGAAGAACTAAGTGCATCCTCTCCCACTGAAGCCAGACAAGGCAGCCCAGCTAAGGGAAGTGGATCCAATGTCAGGCAACAGAATCAAAGACAGCCCTCACTCCAGTTGTTAGGGGGCCTGCATAAAGACCAAGCTACGCGTCTGCTACATGTGTATAGGGGGCCTAGGTTCAGCCCCTGCATGCTCTTTGGTTGGTGATTTAATTTCTGTGAGCCTTCATGGGCTCAGATTAGTTGACTCTTCTTGTGATTTACTTGCCCTACCCCCTTCCCAGTCTTTCCCCTCACTCTTCCACAAGACTCCCTGAGCTTCCCCTAATGTTTGGCTGTTGGCCTATCATGCTTAGGATTTCCATTGTTGTGAAGAGACACCATAACCAAGGCAACTCTCATAAGGACAACATTTAGTCGGGGCTGACTTACAGGTTCAGAGGTTCAGTCCATTATCATCAAGGTGGAAAGCGTGGCAGCATCCAGGCAGGCATGGTGCAGGAGGAGCTGAGAATTCTACATATCATCCAAAGGAAGCCAGGAGCAGACTGGCTCTTTTGAATTGGTAGGAGATTCGAAGCTCACCCTCAAAGTGACACACTTCCTACGACAAGGCCACACCTCCTAGCATTACCACTCCCTATGAGCCAAGCATATTCAAACCACTACAGGGTCTGTTTCTATCTGTTGCTGGATGAAGCTCCTCAGGAGACAACTATTCTAGGCTTTTGTCTATAAGCCTAGCAGAGTATCATTAATAGTGTCAGGGTTGGCTCTCTCCCACGGTATGGGTGTCAGGTTGGACCAATAACTGGTTGGCCATTCCTTCAATCACTGCTACATTTTTATTTCTGCACATCTTGTAGGCAGGACAAATTTTGGATCGAAGGTTTTGTTGGATGGGTTGGTCTCCCCATTCCTCCATTGGAAGTTCCACCTAGCTCCAGGAGGTAGCCACTTCAATCTCTATTCCCAACTGCTAGGAGTCTCATCTAGGGTCACTCCATAGACTCAAGGGAGCCTCCCCCATCCCAGGTCTCCAGTTCTTTCCAGAGAAGTCCCCCACTGATTTCCATTCTCTTCTCCCAGCCCTCTCCCACCCCACCCCCAACATTCCCTACCCCACCCCCATTCCCCTCTTCCATCCAGTTCCCTTCCTCCATTTACCTCCAGTGTCTATGTTATAGTCCCTTCTGAGTGAGATTCAGGCATTTTCCCATAGCTTCTTTGGGTCTGTGGATTGTAGCATGGATATCCTGTACTTTATGGCTAATATCCAATTATAAATGAGTACATACCATGTGGGTTACGTCACTCAGGATGATATTTTTCTAGTTCTATCCATTTGCCTGCAACATTTCATGATGCCCTTGTTTTAATAGCTAAGTAGTATTCCATTGTGCAAGTGAACCACATTTTCTTTATCCATCCTTCAGTTGAGAGGGGTCTAGGTTGTTTCCAGTTTCTGGCTATCAGGAATAAAGCTGCTATGAACATTGTTGAGCAAGTGTCCATCTGGTATGATGGAGCTTCTTATGGATGTATGCCCAGGAGTGATTTATTTAGCTGAGTCTCGAGATAGAACTATTATCCGCTTTCTGAGAAACAGCCAAGTTGATTTCCAAAGCGTTTGTACAAGTTTGCACTCCCACTAGAATGGAGGCGTGTTCCCCTTGCTCCAGAGCCTCGCTAACATGAACTGTAGTTTGAGATTTTGATCCTAGCCAATTTGATAGATATAAGATGGAATATCAGAGTTGTTTTGATTTGTATTTTCCTGAAGGATGTTGAACATGTCTTTGTTTCATGGGCCATTAGAGCTTCCTCTGTTCAGAATTCTCAGTTTAGCTCTGTACTACAATTTTTAATTGGGTTATTTGGTTTGTTGGTGTCTTAACTACTTGAACTCTATATATTTTGGATATTAGCCCTCTGTCAGATGTAGGGTTAGTGAATATCTTTTCCAATTTGTAGGCTGTCTTTTTGCCTAATGATGGTGACCTTGCCTTACAGAAGGTTTTCAGTTTCATGAGGTTTCATTTATTAATTGTTGATCTTAGTGGCTTAGCTACAGGAAATTGTGTCCTGTACCAATGCTGCATTTATGTTACGGTCTGTGATTGACTTGGACTTGAGTTTTGTGCAGGGTGACAAATATGGATCTATTTGAATTTTTCTAATTCAGATATCCAGTTAGACAGGACCATTTGTTGAAGATGCTTTCTTTTTTCTGTTTTTTTTTTTTATTTCATTGTCAAAAAATTAACTGTCCATCGATGTGTGTGGTTTAATTCTGAGTCTTTGATTCTATCCCATTGATCAACCTGTCTGTTTTTATGCCAATACCAAGCAGTTTTTATTACTATTACTCTGTAGTGCAACTTGAAGTCAGGATGGTGATACCTCCAGAGGTCTTTTATATACAAGATTATCTTAGTTATCTTAGGTTTTGGGGTGTTTGGTTTTGGGTTTGTTTGTCTGTTTGTTTTTGCATATAAAGGTGAGAATTGCTATTTCAAGGTCTGTAAAGAATTATGTTGAAATTTTGATGGAAATTGCATTGAATCTGTAGATTGCTTTTGGTAAGATGGCCACTTTTATTATGTTAATACTACTGATTCATGATCATGAGATCCATCTTCTGATATCTTCCTCAATGTCTTCCTTCAGAGACTTGACGTTCTTGACGTACAGGTCTTTCACTTGGTTGGCTAGAATTGTACCAAGATATTTTGTATTGTGGCTGTTGTAAAAGTTGTTGTTTCCCTAATTTTTTTCTTAGCCCATTTAGTATTTGTATATAGGAGGGCTACTGATTTTTTTTTATTATTATTTTGAGTTAATTTTTTAACCCAGCCACTTTGCTGAAGGTGTTTATCAGCTTAAGAGTTCTCTGGTAGAATTTCTGGGGATCACTTATGTATTATGTATTCATATATCATCTATGAATAGTGATACTTTGACTTCTTCCTTTCTAAATTGTATCCCCTTTATCTCCTTTAGTTATCTTATTGCTCTCTGTAGAACTTCAAGTACTATTGAATAAATAGGGAGAGTGCACAGCCTTGCCTTGTCCCTAATTTTAGTGGAATTGTTTGAAGTTTCTCTCCATTTAATTTAATGTTGGCCATTGGCTTTCTGTATATTTTTATTGTGTTATGTATACACCTTATATCTCTGATCTCTCCAAGACTTTTAATATGAAGGGGTATTGGAATTTACCACAGACTTTTTTTTAGCATTTAATGAGATCTCAGTGTGGGTTTTTTTTTTTCTTTTCTTTCAGTTTGTTTATATGATGGATTAAGTTGATGGGTTTTCATATGTGGAACCATCACTGCATCTCTGGAATGAAGCCTACTTAATCATGCTGGATGATGTTTTTGATGTGTTTGTTCTTGGATTTGGTTTGCAAGTATTTTATTGAGTATTTTTGCATCAGTGTTCATAAGGAAAATTGTTCTGAAAATGTCTTTCTTTGTTAAGTCTTTGTGTGGTTTTGGTATCAGGGTAACTGCGGCCTCATAGAATGAGTTTGGCAATGTTTCTTCTGTTTCTAATTTGTGGAATAGTTTGAGAACTATTAATATTAGCTCTTCTTTGAATGTCTGGTAGAATTCTGCACTAAAACCATCTGCCAAAGACGACAATAAGGAGGGTAGCAAGCAGTATATGGAGGCAGTCTCTACACTCTCCTCACTTTAGTAGAACTTCGTTCCAAGATTGTGGGTTGAGATGAATCATGTTGAGTATAAACTGAGTAAGAATCACCAGATCTTTACAATGCAATTGAAGAAATAAAGTTTCTTAGATATGAGAAACAAAGTTGTAAAAACAAGGTTTTGAGAAATACATCTGACGTCAGGTTGCCTAATATTATGACAAAGTTTTGGTGATCAAGATATTGAGTCAAGAATGATCAGGCCTCACTGACCAAGGCCAAGCTAATTAAGACAAAACAAAACTAATTGTTCTCGGAAAGACCCCCACCCCCACCCCTCCCTGTGGTAAATCCTGAGAACAACCACAAGATGTCATCCTGACCCTGCCCAACCACCCAGTCTGCCCCCTTCACTCCCCCCTCCCCCTCTCACACCCCTGTTCTAAGGGATGTATGTGCTAACTTAGCCCTTTCCCAGTAAATTTCCAAGGCCAGGTGCAGGGCTGGATAAGGAAAGTGTCAAACTAAGCCAAGAACAGCCCCTTGAGCAGGCCAGCCAATACCTGGCAAGGTCCTTTGTCCTGTGCACCACCTGTTGCTGAAATCTGCCCTCTGTAAAGAATAAAAGTTGTGTGTTTTTTGGGTTCAGGGTTGCCTCTCCCAGTGTGGATGAACAACCCCACATATGTGGATCTTTAAACCTCTTGCCATTGCAGTGGTCTCTCAAGTTGTGTTCTGTGGGTTGCACTCCTGATGTAGGGCCACTTCGGGGAGTCTTACAACAAAATCAAGTTTTATTCTTCACTTCCTAGAAAGTGCTCTTTAGTCTTGGTGAACTTTTTAGACTGCTTGAATGTTTTCAATGTACATTTAATCCTTTCCACACATCCACAGCATAAATCCTGGCATTCCTCTTAAGCTAAGCTACTGTTGTCATTTTCCAGCAATTGTATGTGTTTGTGAGTGCACGCACACGAGCGTGTGTAGATCCTTAATTCTTCAAATAACCTTGTGTTGTAAATAGTGTTATCCTTATTTTAAAAGGAAAACCAGGTCCTTATTTACGCTTTCTGAACAGTCGCAGGGCTTCTCTAATAAGTCCTCGGCACGAATGTCTTCTACTTTCAGGCCGTCCAGTAGTCTTTACAAAACACACGTAATGTGCAGCTTTCTTCTGATCTGTGCTCCAGGAGCTAGCCTATTGTGTTCCGGCCTTACACCCAGTACCGTGTGAACTTTTTTAATCTAATGCTTACCAATATCATAACATGTAAACTCCTTGGGACTTAGTCTGAGATAATATTTATCAACATTCATAATATAACTAGCATTCATTCATTCAGGATTTCACACCCACCTTGGGTTCTATGGAGTATCCCAAGATGAATTGAACAGATACCTATAAGTAAACTCACAGTTTGGTGAGAATATAAGTAATAATGCAATTATGCCGCAGAATTAATCCATAAATGGGATAGCATTATGAAGACTGGGAGTGGGACTGATTGAGACAGGAGCCATCCCTGGTTGTGTACCTGTTTATGTTTCTTCTACCCTGAATGACTTTTCCCTAAAAAAAAAAAAAAAAGGTAGACTTGAATCCTGTCAGTGGTTTGTGCTCCCTTATATCCTTAAGTATCAGGATAGGTGAGTAGTTGTGTGATCAGCTTCAGTTTGACAGGTGAGGTTCATTGTACTTGTGCATTTGCTTCACTATGGTTTGCTTTTTATATTCGTATTTGCCTTGTACCTCAATGCTTCTATCTCCTTAGTAACCAGACTAAGAAAAATTATGTTTAAAATTAAATATCTGCTAGGCATGGTGGTGCATGTTCTTTAATCCCAGCACTCAGGAGGCAGAGGCAGGCAGTTGAGTTTGAGACCAGCCTGGTCTACAATGTTCCAGGACACCTAGGACTATACAGAGAAACCCAGGCTCAAAAGAAGAAGGTCCAAGTGTCCTTTTTTCTCCATAGACTAACATTTAATATAGAAATAAGTCTCTAACCCCATCCTCATTTCCCAAGTCAGTGTCAAGTTACTTTTAGAAACCATATCTCAGCCTTCTTATTTTAAGGGTGCAGAACCTAAGATCCATCAGAGTTAAGAGTAACTTGTCTCATGTAGGTGATAACCAGTGATGAAATCCAGCCCCTGGTAATGTAAACTTCTACCATTCTGGCTTCTGCTAAAAGCAGTAAAAAGTGTTTTTAGGCTGCAATAAGCATTTCTTTCCAGGCTGCAGTTTGAACTTCATTTCTTTGGTGCTCTGTAAGGCAATAGGGTAATTTTCATGCTGAAAACTTCCTCCTCACAGTGTACCTTAACACCTTCAAGCAACAGAAAAGTCCTGAGGTCAAAAAACCTCTGGCTTTTTTTAACCCTGTATTTTCCAAATTTGAGGGAAACTCTTTGGAAATGTTTATTTAGACTTTGTTTGTTGGATGATGGGGTGATAAGAAGTTGGTGTATATGCATTTTTTTAAATTTTCATTCAATTGTTTGTTTATTCTGTGTGAGTTTTCCCACCCAGCCTGCATGTTAGCGTCTTTTGATGAGGTTTGATCATATTGAGGGTTAATAGAAGATACTTCCTAAAAACGGTGACTTTAGAAAAGGAACTTCTCCTCTGAGCTGATAAAGGTGGTGACATACGCCTTTACTGCAGTACTCGAAAGACATAGGCAAGCAAGCAGATCTTTATGAGTTTGAGTCCACCCCGGTCTACAGAATGAGTTCTAGGACAGCCAGGGCTGTTAAAACAAAGAAACCATGTCTGGAGGCAGATGGGAAGAGAAGAGGGGAGAAGTGGGGAGATGTATCAGCTTTCTAGACTTATATCCATCTTTTGGGCCTCCCCAGCCCTGTAAGCCTTCTCTCTCCCTTCCTTTCACATCATCCAAAAATTTGATTGTATCCTGTTGACTGTAGATGATAGTCCAGACTTGCCTGGAAAGAAAACAATCCCTGAGAGATTAGAATTCTGATTATTTCTCATTTCCAGAATCTAAAGGTAACAAAGTAGATTAAGAACTAAGTAATATAATTCTGTGTACTATTTGGGGAAAGGTTATTGATTACCTGAAAAGTAAGGAAGTTCTTCAAGAATTTTAAGACTAATTATGGCTTTAGTGACAAAACCAACCAAACCAGGGTTACCTCAAGGGTTTAGAATGGCTGTAGGACACCGGTAGACTTCAGGTTATATCTGATCCTCAGTTCTTTACCATTTCTTTTCAAGGCTTGTGCTTCCATAAATGAGGGGCTCACCATCAGAGACTTTGTCCTGGAATTTCAAAGATATTTCATTTTGGTTTAAAGACAAATCCCTGCTGCTTCTGTTCTCAAAGAAGGGGTGATGGCCATTCACCTTTAGCCAGCCTGTGATCTTAGTGCCTTGTATACGCCCATTCACCCTGCATAACTGATGTCTTTTTTTATGATCTATAGGTTGCTTTAATTATGTTCATAATAAATTTAGCTATTTTTTTCTTAAGTTGTTTTTAAATTTTAGTTTATATATCACATAGATTAATGTACCCGTTTACTTACTTTTCTATTTATTTATTTTTAAGGCATGTTCTCTAATCTGGACTAACTTCCTGTGCTTAAGAAATCCTCTTGTCTCAGCTTCTCATCTCAAATAGCTAGGGCCACAAGTGGCTACCACAGAGCCCAGCAGTATCGTGTCTTGAACAGGCATGTTAGGTTCTTAGATGAAAATAATTTATGAGTGTGTTAAAGCAAAAGTAATGAACTGTGCCCACTGACACATGTGTCCAGAAGCAAGTCTCACTCTCCTATATTTCACAATATTGCTGCCTTCAGCATATTCTGTATTGTGTCAGTGGTGCTCAGTAGTTAGCAGAACTAACAACAAAAATAGAGCCCACGTGGAACTTCAGGAATGAGCAAAGGAAGCAAGAAGCAGTTTCAGCTTATAGAGCAACATCATGTCATTGTAGTTGTGGGCACTGACCTATCATTCTCACACCCTCTTTTCTCCACATTCCAAACTGATCTTTTAAAGGTTTTCATTTTCCCGTGTATGTCGGTAGATTTTATATTGCATGATGTTTTTATTCTGTATGTAATTTCTTAATACATATTTCTTTGGCTGGTCTAGAGGTGACTATGTAGAGCAGACTGATCTATTTGCATCAGCCTCCCAAGTACTGTGATTAAAAGCATGCACACCATATCTAGCTTCAAATTAAATCTTTAATGAGAAAGAAGAGTAAGATTTAACCTATATCAGAGGGTACAACTTTGGTTTATAGGATAGTATTTCAGTTCAAAGAATAATTACAAATTGCTAGGAGGTAGGTCTGAAGAGATGATGGCTCAGCAGTTAAGAACATGTGCAATTCTTGCAGAAGACCTGAGTTTGAGTTCCATCACACATGTCAGACAACTCACAACTTCCTGTAACTATGGCTTCTGGTGGATCCAATCCCTGTGACCTCCTCAGGCATCTGCACTCACTGCACATATTCACACATAGACACGTAATTAAAAGTAATAAAAATAATTTGTAGAAAATGGCTTATAGAAGTTTTAAGCTTCTGTGAAAACTAATATCTCTTAAACTTACTGATTTTTGTTTAGCAATATAATTTTTTGATTGTTTGTTTTAATTTTGGTGCTAGAGCTCCAACCCAGGGCTTTGTGCACATAGACAGTCTACCACTGAGCTATCAAAATCGGAATGTCAGCAAGCATCAAACTTTTGACAACCTTGATTATTCATGTATTTTAAAATGTACTTTGATGAAAGAATTTATTTTTAAACTATTTAATGTTTACAAAATACTATATTAAACATATAAATGTAACTTTTATTTGCCTGGTGTAATTATCATCTCCAAAGCTTACTGCCTCTGTCTGCCTACCTAGGCCTTGTCCTGGAATCTTCTAGCCTCTATACAGTCTTATCTGGGCCTAGAATGTTTTCAGCCTCTGAGACTAACTGTTGAATAAGCTCACCCCTTCCTTGTTATTTCTGATCACTGGTTGGTTCTGCTCAGCTCTTCTAGCTCAAAACTACTCTTCAAGCTGACTGATTCAGGCTGACTTCTCTTAGCTTCTCTATAAACTGCTCTTCTTGGCCTTAAATTAACTCTCATAATCTGTTCTGATCTTCTGGCTCCTAATTCTCTGGCTCATTCTGTCCTCACTTGTGTCTAGCTTGTTCTGTCTCTGTACAACCACTCTCTTCTCTGTATTGCTCTCATTTAAGTAGGTTTCCTTTCCTGTCTCTTCCCATGAGTTGGGCATATCCTATTCTGTCAAACCTTTCTCTTATTTGTCACTTTGCCTGCTACTCAATTACACATCACTTTCAAACATGGGTGCTTCCTTCTACAAACTAACTTTACCTTCATTGTTTGGGATTAAAGGTGTGTGATAACCACATCACAACTAGAACTAGGCTTTGTTTTTTCCCCAGTAAACAACATAATCTCAGGGCTCACTCTTTGCAACATTAACATTTTAGCATCCTTGCTTTGCAGTTTTCACAGACTGATTTGGGATGTATCCTGTCCATGTATGTCTAACCACATATCCAACGTGTTGAAGTAAACTTTAAGATGCAATGTTCTCATAGTTCTGTAGGTATAGAGAAGCTGTGTGTATCATAAACAAGCATGTGGTTTGACCACAGTTATTTCTGCTTTATCCAGTATCTGTATCTAGTTAGGAAATCTCTAACCTTGCACTGAACACTGGAACTAGATTTCTATATGTACATGCATGTATATGACAATGTTTGTCTATGAATGAATGTGTATGAATGTGTACTAAAAGATCAGAGGAAAACACAAGTGTTTTTTGGGGTTTTGTTTGTTTGTTAGTTTGTTTGTTTTTTTCCCTTCTCTGTGAGACAAGGTCTCACTAACCCAGATGAGCTGGCCTGAAACCTGACATTCTCCTGCCTTAGACTCTCAAGTGCTAAGATTAAAGACATGTAATAGTGGTCTTTCTTAAATGTAAATTTCTAAGGTATACCACCAGGTTTTCTATGAAAGTGTTTGTATGGTTTTTTTTTCTAGTTTTATTGTTAAATATTTCATCCTTTATTCTGAGGTTAGATTACCTGCTAGCTCATTTATCCTAACAATTCTAATAATTTTAAGTTGTTTTTCTTAAACCATTACCTTTTTGGTTAGATAAGTTTTATATGTATATCCAAATGGGTATACAGAATTAGAAATATTCCTACTTACCTTGTTCTCTATCTTAGTTTCTCCTCTAAGCATACATCTCCTCCTTTCAACCCTGAAAATTAATTTCCTAGCTCAAAATTAATGTGTAGTCATTAAAAATTAACCTGTTTTTGCACCTGACCTATACATGTTGAAAGTACAGTGTTAGATAATAAAGGCTTTGTTTTTATTTTGGGGTTTATGGAAAAGATAGACTAAAACATGGTATTTTGGACAGAGGCAGGAAGATTGCAAGTTCAAGGGCAGCCTGAACTACTTAGCCATACCATGCGTCAAATTTTTTAAAAGGTAGTATTTGGATATGATGTATCTGTATGTATAAGATTCTCAAAAAAGACAGACAAAATTAACAAAATTTGGCTTTTACTTTGCTTACTATATTTAAACAGAATAAGTAGCTTACAAATGCCAGGAGATAATTATCTACTTTTTTAACCTCTCTTTTATAAAATATACAATTATAAATATTAAAGATAACTTGAGCCGTTTTACCTTAGAACGGAAACACAAGGAACCAGTCAGTCACTTGAACATCTGCTCTTTGAAGGTGCTGACCAGCCTCTTCCTTGTAGATTGTTTGTTGATGATGGCTGTTGTTGCCTCTGACTGTTAGCCCCCTCTGGAACCTTCACTTTAGTACAGATACTTTTCCTTTGTTTTGAAATACTCTTCTTATAACTATATAAGTATAATGTTTCTTGCCATCTTGAAAAGTACATAATGTTAGGCCTAAAACGGAAGGTGACACATATTCATAGTTCAAACTTAAGTCTGTGTGTGAACTTAACAGTATATTTTTTGCAAAAAAAAAAAAAAAACAAAAACAAAAAAAAAAAAAACCTGTATGGTTTCAGTTACATTTGAAACAATAAATAATTTATTTTTGTTTTATCAAGAAATGGATGAAAAGAGGCTGCTGGATCCAGGGTTGAAGGTTCGTAAAGGCCTCTGGGATTACCCTCTGAAGAACCAGCAGATGGAATGCCAGAGTGACTGAAGAAAATGGGTGCTAATGCATCTAACTATCCTCATTCATGTTCCCCAAGGGTAGGGGGAAATTCACAGGCCCAGCAGACTTTCATAGGTAACTTTGCATTTCCTTAATTTTATTTTCTCTTATGATTGCAAATAGAAATGTGTTAACAGTTATCTTTGTAAATGAAAAGAGTACTGAGCCATAGAAAAGTTATTACAGGTAATAATTCTATGCTACCCAGGTTCCCTATCTTCACCCCAATGTTAGTTAATCTGGCTTGTTATAAATGTAGCTTTAGTGTGATTGAAGAGAAAAACATTTCAAAATTATATAGTGTTCTTATTTTGCAAATCGCCTCTCATTTCTTAAAAATCCATGACCAAACCCTTAATACAGTCCTTGTTTGCTAGAAAACCAAGGGCATTTTTTAAAATTTAAACAAATTTTTTATTTTATTTCTCATTTTTTTCCTTCATCCTTCCTTAACTTCCTTACTTTCCTTTTTCCTAAAAATTGTTATAGAACATTTTATTGTATGTGTGTGTTTACACAAGTGTGTATGTGTGTGTCTGTGTGTGTGTGTCTATGTGCACATGGCACATATGTGAAAGTCGAAGAACAACTTGTGAGAGTAAGTTCTCTCCTAATCCCCATGTTGGTCCCAGGAATCAAATTCAGGTAAGAGGTTTGATGGCAAAGTGACTTTTTCCACTAAACCATCTTTCTGGCCCTTTTAAATTTGATTTATATCTTTTATTTGAGTGTGTGTGTGTGTGTGTGTGTGTAGTATATGAACACGTGTGAGCAGTTGCTATGTGTACAAAGGTATGTAGAGATTGACATCAAGTATCTTTCTCAATCACACTCCACCTTATTTGGCTTTTAAGATTTTGTTTTTTATGTGTCTGTGCCTAAATATACATTTGTGTGCTAAGTGCCTCTAGAGTCCACAAAAGGATGTTGGATCCCCTGGGACTGGACTTACAGGTGGTCGAGCTGTCTGTGTTGGGACTGGGAACCCAGCTGAGAACCTCTGTAAGAACAGGGGTGCTTTAACCACTGAGCCGTCTCTCAAGCATCTTTTAAAGATGGGTTTATCAGTGAACCTGGAGCTCATGGTTTAGCTACACTGGTTGGGCAGTGATCTCCTAGGATCTGCTTGTATCCAGCCTTCCAGCACCGTGCCATTGTATCCAGCTTTTATGCTGGTGGATGGATATCTGAACACCAAGCCATCTTCCCTGCCCTTTCCAAACATGCACACATGTGCATGTGCACAGAACATACGCACACATGCACCCACCTTTGTTTGAACTCTCCTTGCCTGGGATGTTACTATGCTCTTGACCTCCATCCAGCCTTAGCCTCTAAATGGTAGGATTGCAAGTGTGCACCATAGTACCCAGCCCTCTTTCTTAATATAAAAACGAGTTCTTTGTATTCATAATAAAATCATTTAGTTTTGCATTTTACTCGAGTTTTGTAGGAATGTGTTTGCAAAATTTTTTAGGCATGAAATATATTGAAAGTGAATATTAAAAAAAAACATGATTTGTTTAATTCTCTTCTTAGGAACATCTTCCTATTCTCAGCAAGGCTATGGTTGTGAGTCAAAGTTGTATAGCCTTGACCACGGCCATGAAAAACCACAAGACAAAAAAAAGAGAACCTCTGGCCTTGCTACTCTCAAAAAGAAGTTCATTAAACGTCGAAAATCTAATAGATCGGCTGATCATGCGAAGCAGATGCGAGAACTCCTGTCTGGGTGGGATGTTAGAGATGTCAATGCACTAGTGGAAGAATATGAGGGGACTTCAGCCTTAAAGGAGCTTTCTCTGCAAGCCAGTTTGGCTAGACCAGAAGCTCGGACACTGCAGAAGGACATGGCTGACCTTTATGAGTATAAGTACTGTACTGATGTGGACTTAATATTTCAAGAAACTTGTTTCCCTGTTCATCGTGCCATTTTGGCAGCCAGGTGTCCATTTTTCAAAACACTGCTATCTTCCTCACCTGAGTATGGGGCAGAGATAATAATGGATATCAGTACAGCTGGTATTGATATGCCCATGTTTTCTGCCTTGTTACACTACCTTTATACAGGAGAATTTGGAATGGAGGACTCAAGATTTCAGAATGTCGATATCCTTGTTCAGCTTAGTGAAGAATTTGGAACACCAAATTCCCTTGATGTAGATATGCGTGGACTCTTTGATTACATGTGTTATTATGATGTTGTCCTTAGTTTTTCTTCAGATTCTGAACTAGTTGAAGCTTTTGGTGGAAATCAGAACTGTTTAGATGAAGAGCTCAAAGCCCACAAGGCTATTATTTCTGCACGGTCCCCATTTTTCCGAAATTTATTACAAAGGAGAATACGGACTGGTGAAGAAATCACAGACCGAACTTTGAGAACTCCTACAAGAATTATATTAGATGAGTCCATTATACCAAAAAAATATGCAAAAGTGATATTACACTGTATGTATACCGATGTGGTGGACCTCTCTGTTTTGCACTGCAGCCCCTCTGTGGGGAGTCTCAGTGAAGTTCAAGCTCTCGTCGCAGGGAAGCCAAACATGACCAGGGCAGAAGAAGCCATGGAGCTTTACCACATAGCCCTGTTCTTGGAATTTAACATGCTTGCACAAGGTATGAATTGTATCTTCTATTAATGTGAAAACAGCTACTGTCTAAAACAATGTCTAGAAAATACAGGGTTACTTTTTCTCAGTCTGTAATTATGAATGCTGAAACAACTGCAGGGATAATATTAATATAGCTCTTAATTTAATATTAAAATCAAGCATTCATCACTGATGATAAAGAACATGAGGTGAAACTACAGCCTGCTCTTCCCTAATGTAAGATGATGGGTGTGTGTGATGAGCAGCCGACGCTGTCTATTCTGACTGAACCTGCCCAATTCCCAGATCTCAAGTATCCCTGTACTTACATTTAACACCTCGTTGATTATTTGTTTACAGTTAGAATAAATTCAGTATAGAAATAAAAGGTAGGGCATATTTAAACAAATGTATTTGAAATAAGTCTCTGACTTACATTTTAAAATAGTTTGCATCTTTCAGGCTCAGTTTGTACATCAAATATTAGCTTATAAAGCAGTTAGTCAGACCCACAAGCTCGTTTCAATTGTTTTAAACAAACCAACCAAGCAAAAGGAGAGAGAGGTCATACATTCTGTGTTCTAAAAAAATGAATATATACATTTTTTTAAATAAATACATGTCTGTTGGTAAATATTAGAATCACTAACATTTCAGAGCTGGAAAGAGATCATTCTCACTACAAAGGGGAAGTGTATATTTAGCTTTCTGTGGCTGTAAAATAAAAAGGAATGTTACATGACCCAATATTACTGGAGAAATTTTATTCTGCTAGTGCAGTCACTAAAAGAATTTTAAAAGCTGCCAACTAAAAGAGAATGTGACAGTTTTAGTAAGGAAAACCTAAGACGGCTTTTATCTTGAAAAGTATTGAAGTTTTTTAAGCCCTAGTAAGTGATAGTGATGGTAAGATTAGAATCAGGCATTGAAAAGTGAACAGACATATATAAGACATTCTTATATATAATCTTTCAAAATTTAATTTACTTTTGTCTTTCAGTAACAGACTAGTTTTGTTTTTGTTACCACAGCCAGTGTATTACTAAACTTTTTATTAGTTTAAAATAGTCATTATGTTAATAGCTATTTAGATGCCAGTCTATAGGGACAATATCAGAAATGACCTAGCAGCTTGACCAACCATTCCTTTATTCTATAAAGCCAAATTTGTGAGAAAATGCTACTACAGAAAAAATTTGAAGTTTGCCACAGCATCAAAAAGGTATGACAAATCTTTCTTTTCTCAAATCGTTTTTAGATTTTGAGAGGTTTACATAATAAAATCCAAAAGTGTACCTTATATATTTACCTGCTTTTAAACGTGAGAGTGCATACCTTAATGTAGTAATTCTTTCAGTTTTGAGTGAAAAGTGAAATTGTGAGATAAGGATTGTACTTGGTGGTACCTGGAGCTCATTTATTTTCTTAAGTGAGTTAATTTTTCCTGTCATTTACAGAGAAATTGCATTTGTACAGTACATTTAAAGATCTAAAATGTCCCTTATGTTGTCTCAGTCTGGCTAAACAAGTAAGGGCTCTTCTCTCATTCAAAAAGCATTCACAGTCATGGTTTTTACTTTAGCTTCTTGTGCTTTATGTGTAACATACCTTTCCTTCATATCTGTGATACATTTCATTCCTGGCCCTTTATACCCTCAGCATAGCCTTACCTCATTTCCATGAGGACAGTTTTTGGTTACTTGTGGAAGAATTTCATGTGTTAAAGCTTAAAGCTCAGGCCTGGAGCCAGGTGGACTGGTTTTGGATCCTCCTCTACATCATCTTAACATGTTTGACCTTAAGCAAGTCATATACCACTTAATTCCCTGTCTTGCTGACTTGCAGAAAGAATAATAACCCTATCATTCTGAAGATCAAGAAAGCTTTGTATGTTAATTCATCTGAACAGTGCTTGATATGTAGTAAGCATTCAGTAAATGTCAGCTGCACATCTTTCTGATTGGTATATCTTTATTGCCATACTTTTTTTCTCTCCTGCCCCCGGCTAAGGCTAGCATTCTACTTTACCTCTAAATACACAGTCTTCTTTAAAAGTAATTTTGCCAATTAAGCTCAATATTCAGTATATTTCCGAGATTTTTAGAAAGTTATTGGTGTTTAGATTTTTTTATAATTTAACCACAAATTTAAGCTGGTTTCTATCTCTTTCAGTGGTTTTTATCACACTGTTCAGGATCAGCCTACTTGTTACTTTCCAGTCATCGTCCTACAGTCTATACCGTGATGCCTACACTCAGGTGTCTATTGTACGTGAAAATACCTAAATTTTCCCACACATCTTTCATAGTTCTAGCTATATACCATTTTAGAGAGAATTGAGTAGTCTGTTTTTTTTTTTAATTTTATGTATATGGGTGTTTTGCCTGTGTGTATGTAAATGTACTGTGTGTGTGCCCGGTGTCTAAGGAGGCCAGAAGAGGACTCCGGATCCTCCAGAATTGGAGTAACAGATAGTTGTGAGCTGGGACTTGAACCCAGGTCCTCTGGAAGAGCAGGCGATGATCTTAATCATTATGAGTCATCTCTTCGGCCCTGGTCTATATTTTTTGTTCTATGATTCAAACAAGGATGTTCAGTTAAGAAAGACCGTGAAACTAGGACTGTTGGACAACTTGAAGGTAAAATCATGATTTGCTTAACTTTCTTCTTAGAGACATAGTCCAAGAGCTTGGAAAACTGAGGCAAGAATATTGAGTTTGTGGCCATCCAGGGCTACATAGTTAGACCTTGCAAACACACACACACGCAAATGATATTGGAAGCTCACAAATAGTATGCTTTTAGTGTAGAGTATTCAGCCAATGTATGTAAGGCCTATGTTCAGTTCCCATCACTTGAACAGACAAAATTCTGAGTTCAAAAAGCAAAACAGAAGGGGAAAAGCAGTTGTAGCACACACCTTTAATTCCAGCACTCAGAGGCCAGGGATACACAGAGGAATCCTCTCTCAAAAAATCAAATATGGATGGATGGACGGACGGACAGATGGACGGATGGGTGGATGAATGGATTAATGAGTAGCAGAAGCTCTTAAAAGTTAGAACAGAAAAGAAAAATATAATAGGATTGAGAGGTAAATTTGAAGAACTCTAGAAAGAAAAAAAGCAACAATAGAGGAGAAAAATCCGTAGTCTAGATATCTACACTTCTGCATCCCCACTTCAGGAAGCTACTGAAGATGTGATTCACCAAATACTAAAGCAAACCAAAAAGAGAGAAATGGGATCAGAAAATAGCATTCAATGCAAGAGGAAAGCATAGTGCATCCTCGGTACCAGTCATGTTAGAGTTAGGTAAGGAGGTGAAAGAACGTGTTGATCTAGACTGGACCAGAACAAAAATCTTCAGATCTAGATCAGTTACTTAATGTTTGAACAGAAAGTAGCAAACTACACTGAAATTTATGACTCTTAGTGCATTTAGGAAGAATTGGAAATACAGACAATGAAGTAAATGTGTAAAGATGTTAATATCCAAGTAAAGTTTTAAATGACACTGAAGCAAATAAAATTCTAGTTTAGAGCTTAGCTCAGCTACAGTAAGTAGTTTTTAAATATTTGCTATATATTTGCTATAATAGGAACACTGAACATTAATTAAATAAAAATGAAAATACATAAAAGTACATAGTACATGAAAGAGCTAAAGAATTGGGAGCAGGACTAAATACTATAGGGGTTTGTTTTTTTAGAATAAATATTTTATTAGTGCTCAACTTTAAAATTACAAGCATATTAAGCTTGATTATAAAACTAATTTTAATTTTATTATATTTATGTTTGTGCATGAGTATATAGGCACCAAGCATGTATGTTTGAATGGGGTTCAGTACAACTTATGGAAATGGGTCCTCAGGACCAAAATCAGATCTGTCAATCCTGGTAGCAAGTATCTTTACCCACTAAACCATCTTGCTAGTCCCAAAATTAATTTTTAAAATACAGACATTCATGAAGGCCACAGTCCTTTAAAAAAATAAGAATTTATCGTTTATAAAGATTGTTGTTTTGCCGTTAAGTGAATATTCATTGTTTTTTGCCTGTTTGTTTTGGGCTCTTTTGGTAGTCACTAACTGAGGATGGACTTGAACTTCTAATCAAGAAGTTCAACTTCATTTCCACCTCCCAAAGTTCTGGAATTATAGCATGTGCCACTACACCTGCTGTTTTTTTTTTTTTTTTTTTTGATGTTAAAAAGGTGGGCATATGTACACTGGACAACTCAACCAACTGAATCACATTCTTGGCTTCATCTATGAAGATTGGTAACAAATGAGGTCATGCTTATAATTTTGGTTTGACTAATTTGACCATCCTGATAGCCTCTGAGTTTAATGGGTTCAGAAACTAATAACTAGCTTGTGCTGATAACTCATACTAGTTCTTCTTACCCATAAACCCAGGAATATAGGCATAGTGGGAAAGGGGAGCAATGTGAGAACCAGTTTTACAGATCTAGGAGGAGGTAGTGGCCCAGGTAGGCAGACTGGTAGTTACTGAAGCATCATCTTGATGGAGTCTTTATTATTAGTCCAGTTTCTTCCTGAAACCAGGAAGCCACTTGGAATTGTTACCCCAGCCAGGAAGTTTAAAGAATGTTGGGAGCAGGAACTTGAGTAGATTGCTGCTCAGAATGCCCCAGATTATGGAGTCTAGAGCACTTACTTAGAGGACAGAGGTTTCTGTTGTGTTTCAGCCATTCTTTCTAAACTAAGGCTGCTTTCCTCTGGGCCATTGGAGTGTTTGGCGTCCTAGCACTGGGACCCTCCAGTTTTGTGTAAGTATTAACAGAGGAGAGAACCCACCTCCCAGAAGAAAAACTGAAAAAGGCTCCTTGGCTTCCTTTTATGCATGGGTTTCAATATGTGACCTACGCCTCAGGTTAGGGGCTAGTAGCCCAGAAAGCAGAGGCTATTGAGAATGCTTGCTGGGCAGGGGAGAGCAACAATATCTACAGAAAGAAGAGAAAAGGTACTATTACCACTGACTTGCCACAGAACATGAGCTGTCTTGGTTCAGGTTCCAGGACAGCACATGGAAGAGTGCTCACTCTCCAGCCTTCTCTGATCTTGCCTGTTTGGTGAATTAGCTCAGTAACTAGCCTTCCTAGCAGTGCTGTACACTAACTTTTTTAAGATCTAGTTATTTATTATATACACAGTATTCTGCATATATACTGAATATCAGAAGAGGGCCTCAGATCTCATTACAGATGGTTGTGAGCCACCATGTGGTTGCTGGAAATTGAACTCAGGATGTCTGGAAGAGCAGTCAGTGCTCTCAACCTCTGAGCCATCTCTCCAGCCCCCTTTTTTTCTTGACACTTGGAATTATTCTGGAGTAGCTACTCAAGAAGCCTGATTGATGGCAGTGCCTATATAAAAAACAAAATGAGCATATAAAATTAAAATTCCCAAATAGCTTACTAAATTGGAAGAAGCCAGAAAGAAAAACAAGTGTTTTACCACTGTGACATTTTACGCCAGTAGCATATGCTGGGCAGTGGTTCTAAGGCTATGAAAACAGAAATGAAAGAGTACTACTGCTACTGCCTTTTTTTTTTTTTCTTTTTGAAGAAAAATCCACTTTCCTCGTGTAATGTCTTTCTCATAACTTTAACAATCCACAGACCTACTACTGTCTTTGACATGTAAATATTGCTGACCTCAGAACAAAATAGCCCAGAAGTAGTACCAATCCACATGTGTCTTTTAATGTCAGACATTGCACTGCAGACCTTAAACATATCTGGGTCAAAAATTACATTTTCAACCTCTGGAAGATGAAATTTATTTATAATCCTCATTTAAAGTTGGCTGTATATTGTACTTGGCATATTTTAGTCATTATGAATGTATTTTATTGAATTAAAAATTTTAACAAGACACGAAAACATTGACCTAGTTTTTTCCCTTAACAACTTGGCCAGCTTCCAAAAGTGTGAACTGGGAAGCATACAAAGGACAGAGAGAGCCAGTGTCCCCACTCACCCATCCTTGTCTCCTCTTTCCATTTTCCCATTGTCCTGCACATTGACACTTTTCCTCTTGTCACAGCTGGTGATTCATTTTACTTCTCTTCCTTCTAAAGCAGATGAGGCTGAGCATGATTCTGAGAGAAGAACATTGAACTAGGCTAAAGACCATTTTCAACAGATGAGAGTAGTCAGTTAAACATGAGACAGAAAGAATTACTTTTAGTTTCATGAGAGGCAGTTCAAGTGACTGAGATGATGCACGTCAAATCAAAGAGAGCTAACATTTACAGTTTACTGCAAGTTTGAACAGAGTTCTGAATATAACATTTGCTTACATACCTTATTTTAAATAATTTTTGTTATATATTACACACTTTCCCTCTAAATGTAGACTGTTACCTTTATGCAGGGTACCTTTGCACTTGGTTTTTGTTTATTGCCTAATATTTCATTGCCTAAATTTCCAAATATTGCCCTAATCTTTGAGAACAAACGTGGTGCTTTGTGCCTTGCTTTATATTCGCTACTCCAAGTTATCTATTTTCTAAGAACTTTCAAACATTTGATTTTGTTAGGTATTTCCTTTTTCTAACTTAGCTTTAGAAATGCCGATGTACCTGTCTCATTTTCTCTAATCACATAATATCGTATGTTTCCTAAAGAGAAAATCAAAATATTGATACTATTCCAAACACCCCAAGAACTTAGACTTAAATAGTACTTCACTCTTAGTAGACTCTTCACTATGCTGTGTACTGTGGATTAGTTTTTAACTTGTTTTATTATTTTTATGTGTGTATGTGTGAGTGCCTGTACATGTATACTGTGACTACAGGGATCAGAAGAGGGTGTTGGGTCCCCTGATACTAGAGTCACAGGTGATTACGAGTTGTGGGAAGCAAACCCAGGTCTTCTGGAAGAGTAGCAGCAGATGCTCTTAACCACTGAGCCATCATTCCATTCTCTTAATTATTCCGAAGAGCTAATGAGAGCTAAGTAATATTTTTTCTTTGGATTTTTAAAAAATATATGTGTATGGGCATTTTGCCTTAATGTATTTTTCTGTACCATGTGCGTGCTATGCCCATAGAGACCAGAAGAAGGGATAGAATCCCTGGTACTAGAGTTACAGAGAGTTGTGAGCTTACAGCCTGCTTAAAAGACAGGAATGAATAGTATGACTTACAGTAAGGCATTTTAACAGAAGTGTGCATCTGACACTTTGTAGCCATAACCGCTATCTAAAATATGTACAGTTAGCTTCCAGCAGATCCAGTTAAATGTCTAATGTCTATGTTTATTTAAAATTGTGTGATGTTTAATCAGAAGCCCTTTTTCAGTAATGAACAAAACCTCTATATATAATAAATTTCAAGGATTGGTAGAGGGAGGTCAAATAACAGACTGGTAGATAATATATAGTCTCATTTTGCCTTGAATTGTTGAAAGATCTGTTCACTATAGTTTTTTTATAGTACCATTTATAATTCAGAGTGAAACACAAAAAATAAAACCATCATTGTAACCAAAACTTTTGGTGCTCGTCATAAAATAAAGACCATGAACTATTTTCAATTTTCGAGTTAACATTTAATGACACATTGCTATTCAAGATTGTAACAGGAGAAAGAGAATATTTGGACACCAAAGTGTACCTAGCTTTATGACAGCAGTCGATATAAATCATTTCACTTGATCTTGAAAAATCCTGTGAAGCTTATCCTGGTTCAGCGATAGGTAAACATTGTCAGATTCAGTGTTTTGTAAACATAAAAAAACTTGCACTTAGACCTGGGTTCCAATCCTATCTCTACCACATATAACTCTGTAAAATCCATCCAGCTTCTTCAACCTCAGATTATTTTTCTCTCTTCATAGAAACATAGACATCAGGCTTAGCTTATAGTGGATAAGCAAACTTAAAAGTGATTTGGGCTACATGTTGTAATCAGAGCCCTTAGTAGGCAGAGGCAGGCAAATCTCTGTGAGTTCAACGCCAGCCTGTTCTATATAGAGAATTTCAAATCAAGGCTACAGAGAGAGATAAATAGAAAAATGGAAGGAAAGAAGGAAGGCTATTTAATATAAGTAAAATAGGACTGAGAGGAGTACAAGAAGGGGTTGAAAAAAACCTTCAACATTGCAAGTATGATAGCTTTTCAAACCCAGGATCAAGGTACAGAGTTTCTTCATTTAAACCTAGACATGCTCTTATCCAGGGCAGGACTCTAACCAAACGAACGTAAATACTCATCCACTTCAGATGTTCAGAGGGACTGAACACAGTATTTCAAAATTAAGTTATACTAATAATACTATTTCACTAGCAAAGTGTAAAAGGCACCTAACTGAGCTCATTTCTAGGAATACAACACTTTTAACCTGTGTAAAAGCAATGTCTTTTTTTCTGTTTTAGAGAAAAGGCAAATGCTTGAGTTGTTCCTTCCTGAGACTGCCTCATAGGTGAACAAGGATTTCAGATCAGGGATGTACTGAGTACTGCTATCCACCTGGGGACCAAGCCTCTAGTGTCTTTTCACTTTAAGGACTTCAAGTAGGATGCTTGGTAACATTTATTAGTTACCTTATATAATTATTCTATGCCAGATCTTGAACTTTAAGTTTGTTTCAAAAGCAATTTATGCTGATGGTTGAAAAAAAAGGAGAATGAGCAAGCATGGCCCAAGCTGATTTCATCACGGCCATTACTCTGTCTGTGTTTTATATGTTTGTCTTACTCTGTCCTGTAAACAGCATCATGCTGTAATTCTTACTCTGCTGTCCTTTTTTCATACTTGATAATAATTGTGAGTATATATATTTATTTTTAATACATTTTCAAGATACTTTCTAAATATACAAAAAATAAAAGCACAGTTGGTTAGACTCAAATAACACAAGTAATACAAAAGATGTTTAAGAACTTGTAGACTCTATCTATAGTGATAACTACCACTACAAAAGTACTGTTTGTGAATGTCTCCAAGTGTGTTTATAGAACTGCTAAAACATTCAGTGATGATAAGTTGGCCAGAAAAATGGCTTCAAACATTTTTCTAGTATAGATTGACATGGTTCTATTCGCACTAAATATATCTCCATGAAGGAGATGACTTTGTATATTAAGATTTTAAAGGCTCGATTGGTAAATTGTTGCTATGCAAGCATTACAACCTAAGTTTGATTCTAGAAACCATATAGAAAGCTGGAGCTCAGTAGCCTGCCAGGCCAGTTCCAGGTCAACAAAATAGAAGGACCTTAGAAACACTACCCCAGGTTGTCATCTGGCCTTTGCTTATACATGTATGTATATAAAACATTTTTATATACTTCATGCTAAGTGTTCATTCCTATGTGCTGTGTTTTATATGTTAGTATTGAAGGTGAACTATCTACATATCTAGAACTAGCACCAGAAAGCAGAAATACATTTACACACTTAAATATCTTTATTATCAAAACAGTCTGTTATCAAACATACTTCTCTTTAACTATAGTAATATAATAAATAAGCCTTTTAAATTGACTTAGTATAAAATTAGACTTATACTGTCAGGCTTACACTGTGTTCTTTTCTAATTGAAGCTTGCATCAAAAAAACAGTGCTGTTTTTTAAAACTGTTTTTGACTAGAATTCCAGGAAATAAATGGATCTTATTTTCTAAATATATTGTTATTTGAGCTTCTATCTTACTATAATAGGTTTAGAAAAATGCCTTTAGGTAAACTATATAATTAGTTTATTATTATTTATTCGTGTTAGGTAAATAGGACCAGAGAGATGGCTTGTGGGTTAAAAGTACCTTGCTGTCAAGCCCTGAGTTCAATTCCTGAGACTCGTGTGGTAGGAGAGAACTCCTCCAAGCTGCTCTCTGGCCCCACTCCACCCCTGCACACATACTTAGATGTACACTCGTGCACATAGCATTAACTTTTTAAAGAAGAAATAAACTAGATAAAGGTTTTGTTGATTTGTAAGTGTGAGCAGTAAAAATAGTAAGCACTCGAACTGGAGATGAGGCTCAGTAGTTAAGAGCATTTGCTGTTTTTGGAGAAGACCTGGATTTCATTTCCAGCACCCATTGGTGGCTCATAACTCTACATCATCCTCTTCTGGGCTCCACAGGCACCATGTATATACTTGTAGGCAAAACACTCATATATATAAAACAGTACATTTTTGTAAAAAATCTATTTGCTTATTTTGGCGGGGTTTGTTTCTTTGTTTTGGCTTTTCAAGACAGGGTTTCTCTGTGTAGCCCTGGCTGTCCTGGATCCCACTTTGTAGACCAGGCTGCACTTGAACTCACACAGATCCTCCTGCCACTGCCTCCCCAACTCTGGGATTAAAGGTGTATGCCACCCACATCCAGCTTAAAAAACGTTTTTAAGTAGCATTGCAAGTGTTTAATGGTGTGACTATTCCACATCTACATTTTTATGCCAGATTTCTTTCTCTATTTTATTTTTTTAAGAAGTACTAAATTAGCTACAAGTAGCTGAAGCTGGAGTAAGAGTCCATTGGTACACTTGCCCAGTGTGAGCAGGTCGCTGCATTTGCTATTCAGTATTACACGCACAGTGGGTAGATAGTGTGGGCCTCTAAATCTGAATCTGCTACTGCTATGTGAGTTCTCAAACAAATAAAATAAAAAGGGGATACTGAGGTAGAAAAAAATTCTAGCTTCTCCATTCATACAGGGTCCCAGTGTAAAATAAGCATTATGACTCCCATTCTTTTTTCATTTAGCACATTTATTGAAGACTTACTATACGGTAGGCCCTTAAAGGAATGAAAACCCAGTCCAGTGGTATCGCTAGTTAATTATAGCAAAAGGGCCTTCAGAGCACAGAGCAGTGATACTCCTGGAGAATGGTGGGAGGCAAAGAAACTGCAGACCTCAGCAGAGAGACAAGAACTTCCCAGAGAAGCAAGACCTGGAGAAAGAGTAGTCCCATGATGATTAAGGGTAGAAGAAACCACAGATGAAAGGTCTAGAGACAAAGCAGGAAAAGGATAAAAATACTTTAGGTCAAAGGACATTGACCTTGCAAGGATGAGAGAGCTGTGACAAGAAGCAAGGCAGACAAGGCTGATGTAACAAGCTTTGTAGACCATGAAGAGTATTCCTCTCACTAAACAGTCTTATGGACTGAAAGCATTTGCATTTTTGGAAAACTCTCTGTCTCCAAGATATAGAGATCATAAGTGTTCTAGAAATGGGTTTTTTTAGATGCATAATTTTATAAGTAGATACAAATCTATAAATAGGTCAAAATTACCCTTTTTTTCCTCTTTATGTGTATGTATACCAAGTGGGTCAAGCCCAGGACATTTTACATGCTATCAGGCACTGTACCAATGAGCCAGACTCTAAGCTTCAACTAATTCTGTGTGTACTGTATTCATTTATTCAGGAACATTTATTTACTTACTAGTGACTGTCCTTTTGCCATATATAAACTGAAAGTAGAAGGTGTTACAGGTAAAATATTAAGGCCAGGATTTGTACAAGGATTTGTTCCTTGTACATCCAGAGAGATACTTTTTAAAAAGGATTTGTTTTTATTTTATTTTATGTGCAGTTTGTTTATGTGCCTAGTTTAAGACCCATCTCCAATTGCCTTTAGCTATAAGTGTAAAATTTTGCTTGGTGATCTGAAAAATGTGGATAATGCCATCTTGTTTATGAGACTGCTCTTAGGCTTAGATATTAGACACCTAGTGCTTCCTACATTGAGTAATTTATGGTAAATATGGGATAGACAATGGCTATTCTTATGTCAGACTTTCTTTATAAGTGTTCTTGCTGTACTGATATATTCTAATACAAAACCTAGCACAGGGTTAGTGAGGGTTGTGAAAAATGAAAAAGGAGTCTTCATAAGAGCTAGTCAGAGATTTCTATAAAGGGAACAGAAATAGAGACAACTTTTCGGCTACAGATTTATTAAAATGTTTTTAAAAAAAACAGACTACTCAGAATGTGAGAAGTATATAGGCTTACATTCACTTCTGTGCCTATTTCTTCTAGAAAATGGCTAGGCTCTTGAGATTATGATCTATAGTGTCGATGGCATATCTGGTATAGAGTTTAGCCCACAGCTCAACAATCAGGTCTTTTAAAATGAAAGTCTAGAAAGGAAACCTGGAATCCAGGGCCAAATGATCCATTCATTTGACCAAAATCCCAAGTGACAAACAAAATTTTAATTGTTAATTGGTATTATGTTGTGTTTAGCTTTTGCTACCCCACCTAAGCTCTTGAATGGGCCACACTGCCAGCCCCCACCCAGTTTCCCTTGAATCCATGGATAAAAGACACAGACACACAGTTGTTCATTTTCAACTTGCCTTTCTTGGCACAATTGCTGGGCATTATTCAACTCCCATAGCTAGTATGCCTTTATCAATACTCTTAGCTCTGCCCCTCCTACCTGCCCTAAACTTTAGTGGCCAGTTTCATCTAGTCCCTGCTAAACATCTCTGACCGTCCACTTATAGAAGTGGCCTATATGACTACTCTGTTTCGGTATCTCACGTGTCTGGTCAACTTTTCTCCATCAGAAGCATGGCAAACTCTCCTTCCTTACATCTGTCTCTTGCCTCCAGGAACCCAAAAGTCCCACCTATCCCTTCCACCCAGCAATTGGCCCATGGCTTCTTTGCTAACAGATCAAGAACCAATTGAGGAACAGGACCTTAGCATAAGAACCAACACTATACCTCACCTTTTCTGTCCAATTAAAAAAATAAACTTCTCCCAGACATAAATTGAACAAAACCATTAAAATTATTTAAATTACACAGTAAGATATACAAATGACATCCAGTTCATCATATTTATCAATTAGATAAAGTACTCTCCCATCATTCCTAACTTAAAGAATTATGATTCTGTCCCTAGATTATGTTTAGATTTTAGCCATCTGAAAACCATGTCTTCCACTTTATAACCTCTCAATGTTAAATAACTTGAGTTTGAATATGAAACTAATTAGTCTTCAACCCCATCAGAAATCTGAGAACAATTTAAACATTACCTGGGTATATAGGAAGCATCAAACATAGCTTCTCAAACTTAAACAGTTGCAGAGACAGCTGACTACCTAGACAGCCTCCCTAATTCCTCAAAACGTCAGAGCATCAGCCTTTTGACCCAGGATCATCTGACAGACCCCTGCAAAGCAAGATTATGAAGGACTGCTTACCCTGTGCTGGCAGAGCTATCAGTTAACTGTTCTGCACAGTGTGTCCTTTTCCCGGACAGTATTTTGTTTGCAGATGAAATAGGCAATTTCTGCCCCGTGATTGTCTTGCCACAATGAACAGCCTCGCCTGGAGGTGAAGATACTCAATTTCTTCTTTGAACCAAGAATGGGGTACTGTAAGGAGCAAACATGTCTCATGGTCAAATGATTAAATAACATTAAATGTCACATTCTGTGGGTTTGTGATGTTTTGAAGAATGAATATATATACAGATATATATATATATATGGTAATCTGAACTGTTAAAGCTGAACTACTCTTAGCCTTTTCTAATTGAATAATATCAAAAACACCTTCGTATAATTAAATCAGAATCTAACATAACCATGAGTTTGCTATCTGGCCCTTAATTTGTATTACTTATCATCTAAAAACAGTTGTTATTAGAAGGACTGGGTCTAAGCCTTGTATTCTTAAATGAGTTGCATAGGCACAATGCCTATCTAAAAGTAACTATTAATCTTAAATTTTTAATCGATATAAGAAATTGAAAACCTTAAATCTGTATCAAAATAAATTCTGTACCAATGTAAGAAATAACTTTAACTTTGTATCAATTATAAAAATTTCTATCAATTAAGATTATGGCTACACAATGCTTTGTTTAAGGATAAAATTTAGTAATTCAGCCCACCAATTTCCTTCCTGTTCAAAATTATGACCATTCCCAAATTATCCCTTAAAATGACAACTTTTCTATATTTTGTAAAATAACCATTACTAGACACCCCTCCCCCCCCCCCCCCCAGCCCAGGGAATTGAGCTGACGACTCTCCATAACTTCTTGCTGAATAAGGGCAATGAAAAATTCTTTAAAGAGGTGGAGAGTAGTAGGAAGATTAGAAACTTTGGTTAGACTTTAAAAAACTAACGTTAGCATCTGTTATCCAGTCTCTGTATGCTTAGAAGGCTCAGGGCTTGGCTGAAGTTCTGACGGGATCCATATGAAAGGTTGGATGATGCATGACGATCTGGAATCCATGGCAATCCCTGAAGCTGTTTTGGGCAGCAACCAGCAGCAGCAGGGATCCAAGCAGGTCAGTTTAGCATCTCTGAGGATGAATCTTGACAAAACTGTACATTCTAACTACATTCTTGAATATATAAATCTAACAACCAAAATTTTAGAACCATTAAAATATTAATACGGATTTTTCAGGTTGTACAGATTAAGGATGAAATTCTGCTCCTTGCTTGAGCACGTGAGAGACAGCTGTCCTTTTATGAGTTAATTTTATTAATAACCAATCATAAGCTTCATGTATACCATGTGAAGGATGGCACAAAGAATCTTTATCTGTCCTGTTTGATTCTCTTGAATGTTTCTAGTTCTTCAGGGGTCTTCCCCATCATATCTGATCCATATCATTCTGGAAGAGGTCCAGAGCCTTTTCTCCTTTTCCTGTCAACACAAGTACAGAGCCTTTCTCCCAAAATAGCATGTCCGTGAAATCATGCTATTCCAGTATCTGGAAATGTTTAGCTTGACCTCTCTTCCAGAGGAATTTTAATACAACCACCAACTCAAAATCACACTCATTTGGTAATTAAACTGTTCAAGTCAGCTGAAGCAATCTAAGCAGTGTCATGAGACAGTGTTCCACAACAGCCCAGACTTGCTTTGAACTTGAACCTAATGGTAGTCTTCCTGTGGTGTGGTGTGATTCTCTCCTTCCACTTTTGTTCTATGAGAATTGAATTTGGTCAGGCAGATGTCACAAGCACCTTTCCCCACTGATCTCACTCACCAGCCTTTTCAATTTTTGTGTCTGTGGTGTCTTAATCTAAGTTCCCTCCATAAATTTGGTCCTTAGATAAAGTCTTGCTTGAAGATAGTTTATTCTGAGAAGTTCTTGTAGAGAATAGGAGTGTGGTTAGGAAAGGATATAATTACATGTTCTGAGATGATGATCTGGCTAACTGGACTTAATATGGCTGGAACCCTCTCAGGAGGAGTGGGGATGGTATACCACTCAGAATTGTCCACAGGGAAGAAAAGGGGGCATTTATTCATCATTCCTGTTGGAAAAGTGTTTGCAGCTTGCCTGTGTGTAGGTATCTAGCAGATTCCTGGAGGTAGCTACTCCAGGATGTGATTATTTCTATAGCAGAAAGCAAAATGTTCAAAGGTATGGCTGGAGCAAGGTCTGGAAGACTTTCGAAACTGGCTCACTGTAATAGAAGGCAGAGCGGATGTGAGGTAGGTACAGGGTTGCTACAATTCAGTATCTGTGAGTGCATATCAATTTGTGTGGTTAATTAAACTCAATTCATCAAGATTTGGTTTGGGGAAGATGATAGAATTAGCCAGAGTTCAGTTTCCAAAGCTGATTGGGAGTTGGAATTCCTTTTAATTATCAGAACCACACTTTACACAGTTGTGTGGGAAGCTGAAGTACCAAAGGAAGGCTAACAGGGACTGCATGGGTTGTGGACCCAGGAAGCCAAGCTCAGCCAGCCGCTGAAGTGCAGCTATGAGGAAGGACAGCTGTCTGTCTGTCCATGGGACTGCTGCCATGCATCTAGTGCTGGCCAACAGTTACAAGGGGTAAGAGCTGATCTTAAAGAAGAGAGGAAGCAAGCACAAGCCAGTACTCATGGCATGTTTTCATCCACCTTTCCTGGTACCTTGCTGTGGTGACTTTCAGAGAGTATTGACGGCTACTCTGCTTCCAAGCTACATGTTCCTCCTTTGGCTGACTAACTTAGTACAGTACTGGGTTGGAGACTGAGGAAAATAGTTCAGTCTTACTCTAGTTGAAACACTGAAAATCAGTGCAGCCTCTTCCCTCATCTGTTTAGAGTTGTGCTTTCCTTTGCCAATACTTAGCCGATCTAAGGAAGCTTCCAGGTGGGCTAACCTACACTTTAATCCCAGAGGTTTCAGAGCTCTTTCTCTTTGACATCATTGCTAGGTTTTTGTTGGCACCACACAGCAAAGCACCAGAAGATGCGCTAATGAAGCCTTTGAGTTCTGCATGAACTCTTTCCTGATCTAACACACTAACAGGTGTATACCTGCCAGTGTATGTGGGTGACTCTTGCATTGCATAACTGCATTACAAAACAGAAACTGATTTTCCCACTCAGTCTGTTCACTGTGAACTTGTTTCAGATTGGGGAGTACAAGGTAGTGAGAAGAGGCAGCAGATCGTGAAGAGGACCATCAAGCACAGTCTCCAGACAAAAGCAGGTGCTTGATTCCAAATGTGGAGTTGAAGGATGTCTTACTAGGGTTTTGATTGTTGCAGTCAAGTACCGTGACCAAAAAGTAAATTGTGGAGGAAAGGGTTTATTCAACTTAAACTGCCAGTTTATAGTCCATCATTGGAGGAAATCAGGACAGGAACTCAAAGAGGGCAGGAACCTGGAGGCAGGAGCTGATGCACAGGCCAAAGAGGGATGCTGCTTACTGGCTTGCTTCCTCTGGCTTGCTCAGCTCCCTTACTTACAGAACCTAGGACCACCAGCCCAGGGATGGCACCACCCACAGTGGGCTGAACCCTCCCACAGTGATCACTATTTGATAAAATGCTTTACAGCTGGATCTCAGAGAGACATGTTTCTCAACTGAGGGCCCTTCTCTGATGGCTCTAACTTGTATCAGGTTGACACACACAACCAGCCAGTACAGAAGAGTTCATTCTACTGGCCTAGAATATAGGGTGAGTCTCAGGGTTTAGCATTCCTTACTCTTCCATACAAACACTCCTGGTCTAGGCTTCTTTGTCCAAGTATGCCTATCAAGACATGAACTCTTTATCCTTGGTGACTGTGAGAGTTTCCTGTGAGTTGTTTGTAGTTGAGAGCCTTGAGCCAAGCTTGATCTCAAGGTATATAGTCTACATTTGCAGCTGCAGGAAAGTGGATTTTTTTTTATACTGACCTTGAAATTTCAGACTTTGAAAGATTCACTGTGTGCATTTGAGAATTGGCTGATTGGAGCCCTTAGTTTGTTCTTCCTCCCTTCCTCCCTCCCTCATCATGGCTTTTGTAACTTAGTTAAAGCTGGCCACTACCAGGGTCTGAGCTCTTTCACTCTCCATTTCTGCTCACACAGCATGACATGAACACCACCCTATTACATATAGGGTGATAACCTTTTGCCATCTATCCTTAGTTCTAGAATTTCTCTTAAGAAATTTGGTTTTCTAGGATATTTTTTGTTACTGCTGTTTTTGTCTGGGAATCTCTCCTGTTTCCCACAGTCCCTGACAAAAGCATAGCTCAAATAATTGCATGCAGGATGTTCATTTGGTAAATATTTCCCAAGACCAGGAAGGAGTGACACTGGGAAGGTGGAAGAACTCTTTTTTTTTTTTTTTTTTTTTTTTTTTTTTTTTTTTTTTTTTTTTTCGGAGCTGGGGACCGAACCCAGGGCCTTGTGCTTCCTAGGTAAGCGCTCTACCACTGAGCTAAATCCCTAGCCCCGGAAGAACTCTTTTAAGAATTGTCCTCCCAAGGAAGAGTAAAGAAAAATACCCCTCCAGTTCTTAAAACAGTTTAGAGTCCAAAGACTGGCCATTTAAAGCAGAGGCATAGGTTAGCTTGTCTTCTAGCCTGCATGTATGATTCATTTTTTGCCTTGGACTTGGAATTTCTGGTTTCCTTTTTAAAGTAGTTAAAGTACTTGGGGACAGTGTGATGGTAGCAGTGTTCCACAGACCTTTCAACCATGTGGTGTGGGTACTTTGGAGATTCTGAAGATTTGAAAATAGGTGATATCAGTAGGAATGTTTAAGCGGATAAGAGGAAAGGTAAAAAGCCCATAAGAGTCATGGGAACGCATGGACTAGATACTGAGGTCAGAGTGTCCTTGAGATCTCACTCTGGCCTCCCCCTTGGGCCCTTGGTCCTTGTAATCTCTGTCAAAAGGATTTAGATGTGACACACAGCGTGAGTTTAAAAGACAGAGTTTACTGCGGTGTACAGGAGAGACTGCTCTCAAGGGGTGACAATGAACGGTGACCAGAGGGACAGCTGTTCAGATCTATATTTTATACTTCGTACTGTTGCCTTTGTTCTTTCATTTTTATTTTGTAGCTTAATTAAAAGGAACTTTCTAGTCTGTATGAAAGAGGAAAAAATCTGAAAGAAAAAAGAAAGACTTAATGAAGTAGGAACTGGATCTGTATAGTGTGGGTGTCACAGAAGCAAAATAATTTAAAGAAACTGACTTCATGTAGTCTGCTGTCATTGCAACATCATGGCTGAAGTCTACCTGAGTCGATTGTTCTTTTTTTTGTTGTTCAGTAACACTGTAGATAGAGTTGTTCACTTACCAGGAAATTGTTAGTAAGTTTTTCAGTTCATCTGGAAAGTAACTTGCGTTATTGGTCAGTCATTGTCATGTAACAAACATTCTGAGAACCACAGTGGCGTAAACACCCTGTGCTGCCTCTCTCAAGCTGTGGGGTAGTAGACAGCTCTGGCCACTCTGGGTCAGCTAGAGTAGTTTGTTGCCAGTGCTGCTCATTGTCCTCCTGATTAACAAGCCACCAATAGAGTGGTCTTCTTGGCTACAGACAAGGGCAAGTAGCTAGTCCCCCAAAGAGAAAGGGTCTCACCAAAACTCTCTGAACTGTGTTCAAAGTGGAAAAAGAATATAAAAATTTGGGTGTAAGTGTAAAAGTCTTTTCAAGCAATTTAATGTTACCACATCCGAGCAGTGTTTTTTTGCTGACTGTTTTAAGTATTAGCCTCTAACAGAATGAAAATTCAGAAAGAAGCTGAACAAAGAAAACCCTGTTTCTTAAAACTATGTGTGACAGTTCATACCTGTAATCCTAGTACTTGAACAGTAGAGACAGGAAGATCAGAAGCTCAAAGTCACCAGGCTGAGCCATATGAGCCCTGTCTTTATACAAACAAAACTTCACCATCCCCTTTAGATTGGTCAGAACAGTGATTTGCATGCAAGTGTGAGGATGGAAATTCCAGTCATGAGCCCTGTACTCATGTAAAATGCCTCACATAGCAGCTCTTCCATATAAAATCCCAGCACTGGGGAGGCAGATACAGATAGGCTGGCCAGCCAGATTAGCCAGATTGTGTGGTCCAAGTTCAGTGAAAGACCTTATCTCAAAACAAAATAGAAAGTGATCAAGGAAAGCAATCTTGTGTGCACGTTCTCTCTCTCTCTCTCTCTCTCTCTCTCTCTCTCTCTCTCTCTCTCTCTCACGCATGCACACATACATACACTCACCCCTGCCCTACCCACCACCCCTGCCCCTCCAAAAAAAAAAAAAAAAAAAAAAAGCAGGCCTGCGCCTTGGCAGAAGATGGTTTGAGGACTGTGAAGGTGGCGTGTGTGCCATTCTACTGTTTCTGAGTGAGTGCCTGCACTGTTAGCAGTCATTTTCACTTTGACCTGCAGAGATTTGTGTTAGTGTTCTTTTGTCCTCAAGAATCTGACCGTCCTCTCCCCCCAAAAATCCCTCTCTTCTTTTTCTTCATGTGTGCACCCCCTTCTCTCTTTCTCCCTCCATGTCCCCCTTTTCCTCATGGCAACTTCCTGACCTTGGTCCTTCGGGCCAGTGAACGCACCCACATGAGAGCAGCTTCCCAATAAACCTGCTTTTAACATTTAAAAAAAAAATTGGCCATCTTTAAATGTGTATTTGGACCCTAGAAGTCTAATGCAAATACACCAGAAAAGTGACACTGTGGGAAGCCCTTGAATCTCACTTAGTGGCCCTGCCGTACTGCTTTATTTGTGGTTTTTGGTCCCTTGATTTTTAACTTTGACAAAGGCATTTTTTTTTCCTTTGGAGGTGAGAGGAGACAAGATCTGTCCTGGTCTTAAATTCACAGAGTTCCATTTGCCTCTGGTTCCCAAGTGCTGGGATTAAAGCCATGTCTCTTTTTGTTTAAGTTGTTTGTGATGGGGATTCATGCTCTGGTGCATGTGTCAAGCTCAGAGGCAACTTTCTTCACCTTTCGCATGGGATTTAGAATCAAATTTAGGCTAACAGATTTATACACGATCCATCACTGCTGAGGATCTTGGCAGCCTCAAAGGCATGTTTCTTTACCATAACATATTAGCTTTGTCAGTACAAGCTATACCTGACAAAGTTAATATGAGTGTGGGCAGGAGTAAGAGCTATGTGCCCATAATGTTCAGCACCTAGGTGGTCCAGAATGCTTGAATGAGTGAAGAATGTTAGGATATAGTTATAAGCCCACTTTCATAGAAGAATTTTGGGCTCAGAAAATTATGTAATTACCAAGGTGATTTTGTTCATTTATATGCTTGCTTTAGAATCTTGCTCTATATCCCAAGCTGGCCTCATACTGTCAGCAATCCTCCTACCTCAGTGTCCTGCATATTAGAATTCAAGGCATGTTCCATGATACCTGACCATAGCTGAGGTTTTTAAGTCTAGCCTGCCTGATTTTAAAACCCTTTCTTCCTTCTTTAATCTGCTTCTTTGTAATCTTAATCTTAAATTTAGGGTAATGATGTCATCTTTCTCTTTTCCTCTACCAATATCCTGGTTTAATAGGATTGTTTCCCCCCTGCTTCATTTCCAGACATATCTGTGGTAGTGTTTCCTGTCGATGTGATTCTCGACTAACTTCTACTCCAATCTCTAAATTTAAACTCTATCCTGGCAAAAGTTCCCCACTGCCTTTTAGATGAGAGCTGTCCTCAGCTTGGCTCACCATGAAATCATGGCGTCTCTTCAGAACTTTTCCATGCTCTGTACATTTCCTCAGCACATGTCTGTGCCTCTGATCTCACTGTGTCTTCTCAGTGGTGCTTAAGATAATCTTTTACTCTTGGGAATTTTATACGGGTATGCAGTGAAATACGATCATATATGCCCCCTCCATTTATTTCCTGCTCTCTCCTCCCATACCCTCCTAATAAATGGCCCTTCCATTTTCACGTCTTTGTGTTTAACAGCTCACTCAGTTAAGTGAGTGCAGACCAGTATGTGTTGGATGTGGGGCAACCTAGTGAAGCATGGGGTCCTGTCAATGGACACATACTCCAAAAGCATGGTTCTCCCTCAAAGATGTTATTTTAATGTTTAGATTAGATAACTGAATTTTGGGTTTGCTCTGTTGCTATTTTCTAAAACTGAAGTGGCTTAGATATTTTTTGACCTTGGTTCCTGTTCAGTATAAAGATTCCTTGTACTCTGTTTCTAACTTGCTAAAGCCCATTTCTTCTTCTACTTTTCTAGAAGGATCTCTGAAACAGAGAAGAAATTGTAGTTGTAATAATTTCTTGTTATTGAGCCAGAGTCTCCCTTCTTTTGACATCCAGCTGGTTATTGGGGTCTGTCCTTACAGCAATAGTAGTCAGTGTTTTTTCTCTTAGTGAAGGCCCACTGTGCGTGTAACAACATCTCTTATATTTCTGCTCAGGTTTCTCTTATGTAAATTGTGTAATGTGCTTACTAAGAGCTTTTTCCCTGCAATAAGTATTAAACTCTGTTACTCTGTTACCACCTCTTAGCATTCTGTGATTTGATCAGTGCCCATCTAAAACAGCTCAGAGCAACACCAGAGAGCAGAACCATGTTAGGCTCTGTTGAGAACTGAAGCCCAAGTATGCTTCAGTTTATAACAACCATACTACATTTCTTTTTCATGCAGTTAAAATACCAGATACTGCACTTTGTTAAGCTAGCTTACTTCTATCATCCACTGTGTAGCAATTTTCATCATTCTAAATGTAGACATTCATCATTTCTCTTAGCTTTATTTAACTTGATTTTGACCAATCTGTACAGCGAGCTGTGATCGTGCTGTGCAGTGTCCTGGTAACAGTGCTTTCCAGATTCAGTCATCTGAAAGTTTTGAACATAGTTTTCAGATCTTCATCCAAATTCATGAGCAACATGGCAAGCATGGTCTCACTCATGTCTGCTCCACTCCCCTCTAATTGGTGCTGTTTACAAGCAGTTCCTCTAGGCACTGTTCTGTTTTGTACCTCATATCTGCAAGGATCTGACTTGTGTATCCAGTACATTTTATTGCCTACCATGTGCAAAAGGTTCTATAAAGATAAATTGAAGATAACATTCCTGTTCGTGGTAGCAGCAGCATCATGAAATATTTTGTTAAATGCTTTGTGGAAATCGTGTAGCACAGTTATTTGTGATGTATCTCTCATCTAGTAGTAGTGAATCAGAAAAAAGGAAGAGGTAAGTAGGTGCCAAATGGCCACTAATGGTCTTGCATCTCTGTCACTTTGAACTTTGAATGTTCAACTCTGAAAATATCATCATTGATATCTTTGGTCTTTATCTTATAAGGCTCTGAGTACAGTACAGTCTGGGTAGCCTTTTGTTTCTTTTATCAGTGGTGGGGTTTAAATGCTTGGATTTTGGTTTTCATATTATTAAGACTTTTTAAATAATTTATTTTATGTATATGAGTACACTGTTGCTGTCTTCAGACACACCGGAAGAGGGCGCCAGATCCCATTAGAGTTGGCTGTGAACCACTATGTAGTTGCTGGGAATTGAACTTGGGATCTCTAGAAAAGCAGTCAGTGCTGTCAACCTCTGAGCTATCTCTCCAGCCCAGGACTCTATAGTAAGCTGACATGTTTCTGTTTAGTCATTTCTGTCCTTTCACAGTTTTTATCATTCATACTTGGTGAGATAGGGTGGGACAGGGTTTCTGTGTTGTGTTGTGTTGTGTTTTGTTTGCTCTGGTTGCTCTGAAATTCACAATGTGGACCAGGCTGGCTTCAAGCTCCCACAGACTCTCCTGTTTGGGGCCTCCAAGTGCTGGGTTTAAAGGTATGTACCACCATGCCTGGCCATGTAGTTTTATATTTTAAAGTAATTTTTCCTAAGGAGAATAACTATTCTCAGATTTTCTTACTTTTTTCTTTGAGCTCTTAAAATGGCACAATTGCCTTTTCTGGGTTTTTGGTTTATTTCACTACTTCTTTTTCAGTTTGCCAGAATTAAACTCAAAGAATGTCAAATGTATTTCACCTGTTTTCTCAGGGCTTAACCATCTCTTTAGATCTTGGTTTGCTCTGCCAGTCAACTGTTGTCCATATCCTTCTGTCATTTCCATTTTTCCCAGATCGTCTTTTCAGTCTATTCTCTTCCCCTTTGATTCAGTGATTCAGTTGTACTGTTCAGTTGTACTGTCTTACTCGGATTATTGGATTGGCACTTACAGACTTCAGTAGCTAGGAAGATTCTCTGCCTTTTCCTGTAGATCTGACTCTGTAGGCCATCAGATTTCCTATAGAAGTTTTAGTTGTTATCATCAGTCTTGATGATTTCTATCAGATTTTATCTCCTTGATTTTTTTTAACGATTGCCATTTTTTAACTGTGTAGCCTAACACACGGATGTTCAATAAGTAATATTTTGATTAATCTTAAGTATTTGCCTTCTCTTTTAGGCTGTGAGGATATCATTGCTGAGAGCATCTCCTTAGAGACCTTAATTGCTATCCTCAAGTGGAGCTCACATCCGTATGGTTCTAAGTGGGTGCACCGACAAGCTTTGCATTTCCTTTGTGAGGAATTATCCCAGGTCATGACTTCAGATGTTTTTTATGAACTCAGCAAAGACCATCTGCTTACTGCTATCCAGTCTGACTACCTACAGGTAATCATTTATATATCTCCCGTATCCATTGTCATTCCTGTGTACATGAGGAAAAATTCATCATACCCCAACTCTTAGAGGATTGGGCAGGGAGAAGTAGACTTTGCTCAATGAATGCCTGCTCCATATTTGTACACTAAAAGCCTTCTGGCACTTTGGGTCTCCATGACACTGCTGTCATGACTCAACATCATGAACAAGCCCAAGACATAACCAGCTGTACTACAAAGCAGACAAGCCAGGTCAGGAACATTTAGACAGTGATTGTCTTGCCTTTCTCCAGTAATATTCTTTTGGTACAATGATTTCTTTTGGTACTGTATCAGATACTTAGATTATAGACCATAGACTAAGCTGCTCAGAGTAAAAGTGGAATTCCATTACTGATCTGTTCAACTCATCAGAACTCAGTGTGTGTTCTGCTAAAAAAGAATTGAATTTCCAACTGTTTATCTTTAAGTAGAGCAATTTTCAGTTATTTCTATGTCTTTGGCCTAAGTGTCAATCTAGTTTGTAATTAAGTAATGGCTTTAAATACTGCCAAAAAAAAAATAGTATAAGGTAAAGTGTTTTTAACTTTAATAGGTTTACATTGGGATAAGTTCATACTAAAAAAAAAAACTATACAACAGCTTTTAATGCTGTGAGACTATAGACCCTTTGAGCCACTGTGTCTTTGTGTGTGTACCAGATAAACTATAAAATGGTATCACCATGATTAGAAAAATACTAAATTAAAAAAAAACAACCCAGACTGTTCACTGTGCTTCTCCTTCAGTATTGCTTTAATTGCAGTAATATGTCCTGAAACATTTGGCCTTCATTTGTAGAAGATCTTTTTCATTCACTCTGCCTCATTGTCTACTGGAGTCAGGATTTGCCAGTGCTTTAAAATGGTGGTCTTGAGCAATGCACACCTTCATAACAAATAAAGCATCTTGAGGATCAGCTTATATGTGGTATAAGACTTTAAATAAAATACAAAGAGATAATAGACACATTGCCATTTCACAAATTGTCCTGCAAGGGCCACTCCTCAACCTACAGAAACCCTTGTAGCCTGCCTGTACAATCATCACTTTGTTTTTTCCATTACCGGAAAAAATAATGTTTGTCTCCATCATGTCCCAAAAAAGACTAGTCCTACAGAACCCCTATAATAAAATAGATTTTAAAGTAGGAAATATATATTATTTTTAAAAATATGATTAGAGTAAAACCATTATAATAAAACCATATTGAATAAAAGAATACCATCTTGTATATTCCGTGTTGCTAGACCATGGGATTAACTCTAAAATTTCACACAGCTAGTACAAATAAATCAATATGGTAAGTTGCACTCCATGTGTACATAATGATTTAGGAAGAGTCACTAATGAAACAAAATTTTTCTAACTTCAGTAAAATAAATAATAATTCATTTTTATTATAGGCAAGCGAACAAGATATCCTTAAATATCTGATTAAATGGGGTGAGCATCAGTTGATGAAGAGAATAGCAGACAGAGGTAAGTTCAGATGGTGCCAGTCACCATCTGTATGGTTTCAGTGGTCCTAGAAGCTTGCTGAAGACACTCTCGTCAGTCTTGGAAGCACACCAGACTGAAGAAGCTAGGGGGGTTTTTGTTGTTGTTTTTAATCAAAAGTAAAGTACATTAGTGGAGTTAAGGGGAAGGTGATAAAATAAATATATCAATTTAAAAAAATCCTGATTATAAAAGATTGCTTTTATTACATTTTACATCTATGATAATATGTTAAGTGATTCATGGAGTGCTAGAATAAAAAGATGTTATGTAGAGCACAGCGGTAGTGGGGGTGGTAGGAGTGCATGCTTTAATCCCAGCACTCAGGAGATAGAGGCAGGCAGATCTCTTGAGTTCAAAACCAGCCTGGTCTACAAATCGAGTTCCAGGACAGCCAAGGCTACACAGAGAATCACTGTCTTGAAAAACAGAAAACAACAACAAAATGCAGTATGGTGATTAAGGTGTCAGAGAAAGAAACATCATTAAAGATATTCTGGAATAGATAATGAATATTCAATGTGAACATACTGTTTAAATTTATGTTGTATAAATTTTACTTTCATTAAGAAAGATACAAAGGCTGGGCAGACAACTTTAATCCTGGCACCCAGGAAGTAGAGATATCCAGCCTATATGGATTTGACGGCATCCTGGTCTACATAGTGAGCTCCTTGCCAGACAGAGCTATTTAGAGAACCCTGTCTCAAAAAGCCTAAAATGGGGAGAGGGAGTTATATAAGGGACTATATATAATATATAATATATATTATAGCTCAGTGATAAAGCATTTATTTAGTATGTGTGAGGCCCTAACATGTGGGACATCTAGGACCAACAAAGGTATTTTGTTTAGTTTGTTTTTAATAAAACTTCCTCCAGCTGGGGTTACTGCTGGGTTGTTTCATACACAATACAGACTTTTGGTTTTGGAAATACACAATTCATTTTCCTTTCCTTTTTTCCACATTTATTGATTTTGTTCATGTATATGCACATGCACAGGTGTGTACACATTAATCACAGTACATGAATGTAATTTCAGAGTACAGCTTGCAAGAGTAAGGCTGTCCTTCCACCAGAGTTTGACTTGTTAGGCTTGGTGGCAGGTGCCTCTATACACCGAGCTTATCTTGCTAACCTGGAAATACAGAATTCTGTACTGTCCTTTTATATGTTAGACCACTGCCCTATCACTTTCCCCCCATCTAGTGCTCTATTCCTCTATATACTGAACCTAAATCAATAAACTTCAGTTAGGGAAATGTCTTTTTCCTGTCGCTTTTCAGCGTTTTATTGAGATATTCCATTTTGAGATAGGATCTCATGTGACCCAGGCCTGTATATCATCTGTTCCTCCTGCCTCTTTTGAGTGCTGGGATTACAGGTGTGCACCACTGTGCCTAGTTTTATGAGTTCTTAGGAGTGAAGCCCAGCACAGAGCTCTCTGAATGTTGGTCAAAGGTCACATCAACCACCACATCCTCAGCCTCAAAGCTTTGTTTGTGTATAACTTACTTATCGTGAAGCTCAGCTAAAATATTCAAGCCAGCATGTCTACAGTTCTCTAAAATCTCAAAAGATTTTGTGTAAGCTGCATTAAACCCTTTAAAACTTGTTTTTAGATTTATTTATGGGTATGTTTGCCTGCACATATGTATGTGTACTGTGTTATATTTCTGGTGCTGGAAGAGGTCAGAAAAGGTCATCAGATCTCCTGACCTAGAATTACAGATGGTTGTAAGCCTCTGTGTGGATATTGGGACCAAACCTGGGTCGTCCTCAAGAACAGTTAAGTACTCTTAACTGTTGAGCTCTCTCCTGTGTTGCTACCTAATCAGTAGAGGAAGAAGCAGTCTTCCTATTTTTCTCTTAATTTACTCTTCTATGACCTTCTAAGGCCTTCAACATTTTTCAAATTTGAAAAATTTTAACTACAAAACCATTATAATTAATATAGAAGGATTTCTTTCTTTTTTTTTTTTTTAAGATTTATTTATTCTATATAAGTACACTGTCGCTGTCTTCAGACACACCAGAAAAGGGCATCAGATCTCATTACAGATGGTTGTGAGCCACCATGTGGTTGCTGGGAATTGAACTCAGGACTTCTGGAAGAGCAGTCAGTGCTCTTAACCACTGAGCCATCTCTCCAGCCCTAGAAGGATTTCTGAATAGCAACATATAATACATTCTCATTTATAGATTTCAGTATTTATAAGTTTATCAACTTATTAAAATGTATTTGTAACCTCAATTCTTTTTTTCCTTTTTGTTTATTATTCTTCTCTCTGCAGTTTCCCCTTCCCCAAGTCCCTCCCTACCAACCTCTTCCCCCAGATCCAACCCCTGACTTTACTTCCCCTCAGTAAAGAGCAGGTCTTCCAGGAACATCAACCAAGTATGACATAACAAGCTGCAGGCACATATTCTCACATCAAGGCTAGATGAGGCAACCTAGTAGGAGGAAAAGTGTTCCAAAGTCAGGCAAAAGAGGCAGAGATAACCCCCACTCCCACTGTTATGAATCCCTCAAGAGCACTTAGCTATACACAACCGTAACATAAACGCAGAGGACCTAAGTCAGACCCCTATAGGCTTCCTGATCTCTGTGAGCCCACTTGATTCCCAGTCAGCTGATTCTCTAGGGCATGTTCTTGTGGTGTACTTGATCCCTCTGGCTCCTCCAGTTCTTCATTCCCCTCCCTCTGCAGCACTCCCTAAGCTCTGCCTAGTATTTGGCCTTGGGACTCTGCATCTGTTCCCACTAGTTGCTGGATGAAGCCTCTGGTCTCTCTCATGATGATTATGCTAGGCTCTGGTCCCAGCACATCACATCGCACAGTAACCTCAAATTTTTATTCACACACTTTCATTGTTATTCATGGACATGAACAGAGTTGCAAGACAAGCTTTTTGAGTTACCAAGATCTACTGTGAACACCTGTCCTTTTCATAGTCTACCTAATTATTTTTTAATAAAAATTTTTATACTTTATGTATATAAGTATTTTACCTACAGCTATATATGTACACCATGTTTGTACTTATAAAGGGTTGCAAGCCAGTATGTGGGTACCCAGAATCAAAACCCAGTCCTCCTCTACCAGAGCAGCAAATACTCTGCAACCGTTGAGCTACCTCTACACCCCGCCTAATAAGTTTTTACAGTTTGGTTGTTCATTCATAATCTCAGTTTAGTATGGTTGCCAAGTGAAGTGCCAGTGTCTCAGATTCTGAAATGCAAGAAGGCGGGATTTGCTTGTGGAGAAAGTAGAGCATGTTCGATAAACTTCATTGGCCATGAGCTCAATGTCAATAAATATGTATTAATGTGCCTTTAAACAGAAGCACACAAAGTTATGTCTTGATGAGTTAGCAAAATGATTGTGCCCAGAGGCCCACAGAAAACTAACCTCTAGGAGAAGTGTTTAATTTAGTGTGTGTGAATTACATACAGCATAACTCCCACACACACACTGCCTAGTTACTGGAGTCCATTGGTGCTCTCATTGATACAGGTTAATAAGGAAAGGTTGGTCATGATGAAAGATCATTATTTATTTGGACAGGTAAAAAAAAAATTTCAAGGATAAGATTTTCTTTAAAGTGGTTTTGGGAGTTAGAGAGAGGGTTCTGTGGTTAACAGCACTTGTTTCTCTTCCAGAGGTCCCAGGTTCAATTCCTACAACCTACATGGTAGCTCACATCAGCTCCATTCCCAGGGGATCCAACACCCTCTTGTGCCCTCTGAGGGCACTAGAAACACACGTGCACAGACATACTTGCAGGCAAAACAGCCATATACATTAAAAACACAAATAAGAAAATAGATGAAAAAGATGTCAGATAAAGTTAAAATGTAAGGCTCTCCTGCAAGAATAAGAAAGGCAATTCTTCTCTAGTCACTTTTGTGTGTAGATGGTTTTGCCCTTGCTTTTGAATGTTTATTGTAAGACTTTACATGAAAACAAGATGCCAGTACTTTTTTTAAAAAAATAAATAAATGTCAGAGATATTTGAACAATATTAAAGGACTTGTCTTGCATACAGAACCATAGATTTTATCCTCAACACCACAAACATACAAATTGTTTTCTCTATATATATTTTCCTCACATGATTTAAGAAAGATGTATTTGCTTTATAAAATGTAGGCTGAGTGTGGTGGTGGATGCTTTTGGTACAGGCAGACAGATTTCTGTGAGTTTGAGGCTAGCCTGGTCTATGTTATTAATTCCAAGATAGTTAGGGCTATGTAGAGACACCGTATCTCAAAAGATGAGCACTTTCATTACCAACAATATAAATCGTATTTGTTGTAAAAATTACCAAAGTTTAAAAAATATATAGCTCCCTAAATTAAAGTTGTAATTAATCATTTCCAAAATTTATAATTTTCTTCATATTTCAGTGTTATAAGCATACTTATTTTTCTTTCTTTAGGAAGACCTGGTACACTAATGAAGAGAAACTTTATTTCTTGCTCAGAAGACTAACATGTCAAATATTAAAGATTACCTGTGTGCAGTAACATTTCCATGTTATGGAAGCTTAGAAGATTAGAACTAGGTAGAATGTACATTAGATTTTGCTCCTTTGGATACAGATGATTGATATATTATTACTGTTAAATGTAAGTAGCCTGGGTTGGGCATGGTAGAACATGTCTGTAATCCCAGAGTTTAAGAAATAGGAGTAGGAAGGTCAGAAGTTCAGACTCATCCTTGGCTATGTAACAAATTAGAAGCAAACCTGGACTGCTTGGGATGCCCTGCGTTCCCTTCTCGTCCATGGTTCTTTGACTAGAGGGAGCATTTGCAGTGCATTGTCCCTCTTGTATTAAAACTAGTCACAGCCTTGGTGTTAACTGATTGTCATTTTTTCTTACTTTGAGTTACTATACATAAAAAGAATTTAGTGCAGAAGTCATAAATAATCTTCCTGTATTCCAGACACTGCCCTTTCTCTTTGTCCAAAAGCTTGTGTACTAAATTAAACTTATTTACAACTTTTCTTAAAGCAGATACACTTACATGCAATGTCTGGTACTAAGTCTTTACATAATAGAGAGGAAAACAAGGCTGTCCTTAGGACCAACAAGATGACTGAGTGGGTAAAAGTGCCTGCTACCCAAGCCTGATGACTTATCTTTGATCCTTGAATCCCATGGGGGAAGGAGAGCCTGAATCCTGAAAGTGGCCCTGGCCTTCACATTCAGTGCTATGGTGCATGCGCGCGCGCACGCACACACACACACACACACACACACACACACACACACACACACACACACAAATAAAAAATGCCTTAAAAGTAAAAAGACTGTGTCTATGAAAATTGGGATTTCACTGAAGACTTTCCTTTCCTGTTTCATAGAGCCAAACCTCCTGAGCGGCACTGCACATAGTGTGAACAAAAGAGGTGTGAAGAGAAGAGACCTGGACATGGAAGAACTCAGAGAGATCCTTTCTTCTCTCCTGCCTTTTGTGCGAATTGAACACATCTTACCTATGAACAGTGAGGTCTTAAGCGATGCAGTAAGTGCCGAACTTACCCTGCTTTAGTTCTTTTACGTAATTTTTCCTACTAGCAAAAGACTCAAAACTAGGTTTTCAGAGGACAGAAACAAACAGATGTCTGATGGTACAGTGTTATGTCCCCAGTGTTTCCTGTAATACAAGAAAATATGCTGCTCAGTGCTAATGTCCCGTGGGTACGTGGGTCTTGTTTCAAGAAAATGGTTTTCAGGTGAATTAATTTGGCCATTTATCAGTGTAAATCAGTTTGGTTTGTATGAAAAGATAGAAATTACCTCTGGAGACGTTTCAAGAACAGTAGTAAATAAAGGACATTGGCTCATATATGTACACTACATGAGTCATCTGAATGCATTTTAATTCAGTCGAAGATTAATGGAGCTGGGCAAACTTTAATCCCATTACTCAGGAAGCAGAGGCAGGTGGATCTCTGAGTTCAAGGCCAGCTTCATCTACATGTGAGCTCTAGGACCGCCAGGTCTACAACGAAAGACCTTGTCTTGAAAATAAAAGAGGAGAAATTGGGGAATATGTGTTCATGGAGTTGATTAGGTTACTCATAATTTTTAAATGAATTTTTAAAGAGGTGTGTGTGTCCATGTGTACACCTAGGCACAAAGGCCAGTAGAGGGCATCAGAAGAACCCTGTGAGTTAGAGTTACAGGTCTTTGCAGGAAACCTGGCTGGTTATATGGATGCTGAAATCTGAACTGCAGTCCTCATAACTGCTCTTCAGCCATCTATCCAGCTCCTAGAATAATTGCTTGAATTAATGAATATAGTATATATATACATTTATATATTTTATATAGAACCTGAAAATCATTATAAACAATTTTTCTTTATCAAGTTTTTACATAACAATTATACATATATACAGTGTAATGTAATGAGTGTTTTCAGAGCAATTATGTATAATGTGATGATTAAGTCTGCTTACTTAGCATACCTACCACCTTAAATGTTTGCAGTTTCTTTATAATAAGAAACTTTAGAACGCCCCTTTGGCTGTTTTGAAGTATAGCTTATATATTATTGTTACCTAGTCACCTTACTATGTAAAAACAAAAAACAACAACAAAAGACTTACTCTTTCTATCAACATTCTTGTGACATATATTCACATCATGTACTTCCTTCTGCCTTTAGTAACAACTAATCCAATCTTAACTTCCTTGAGATTGTTTTTAGATTCTGTGAATGAATGGGATTCTTTTGCTCTGTTTATGTTCTTGAGGTATGATGCTAAATTGTTTAGAAACCATTCCTAGAGTTCTTCAAAAAAGAGCACAGTGAAAAAAGCAATAACTCTTTTAGACGTAAACATATTTTGCACTAATATCAAGCAAGTAAGGCAAAAAGTAGCCTAGAAAAAGCATGCCAATCATCATCAGTAAGTGTGGTACTAAATTAGCTCCTTAGCAAAACAAAATTTATTTTGTTGCACATGAAACTGGTTTCTGTTAGAGGGGCTTATGAGGCCCCACCCCTCCCCTGAAGATGTATTGTTAACTTAGTGGTTGCTAAGGGGAGAGAAAGTTGTGTTCTTCAGAGACATGGCTGCTGTTAAGTCACTCATGCTCCAAGAAATTGCCCCACATTCATGTTCATGCAAGCAACCCTGTTCAAATTCAGTGGTTCGAAAAAGACATGAAAATAGAGTTTGTTGGGAAGAAGATGAGAGAAGGTAACAGAGTTGACAGTTACCAAAATACATTATATGCATGTCAAAGAATTGTAAATATGTATAAAATTGTCAAAGAATTAGTAAATAATGTTAATATTGTTGGGGTCCAGGAGTCACCCCACAAACCAAATACCGAGCTTAGTTAAACAGAGATGGTTTATTGTATGTACATCCCAAGACTGATCAACCATGGCAGCAGCTCAAAGCTGTGCGCACTGGACATTTCTCAGGGCCAGCTTATAAAGGCTAAAACCACAAAACCATAGTAGTTCACATCGACCTTTAATTTGATGGGTCCTACATGAAGCTTATAGTTGTGAAATTTCTTAAGATTAAAAAAACATCATAACATACAGAAAATATTACAGGGTATGTGTGTGGGTCAGCAAGGTCAGCAGGACTCTGGTCTGAGTCAAGTTATTTTTCTGCATCAATGACTGGCAGGCATATAACAACAATAGAAAATAGCTGGTGGGCATGGAACAAAATGGCTACAGCCATGCTTCACAGCAGCTGACTATGATGTCTCATGCTCTAGCAGAGGTGTAATTTTTACCAGCTGCAGATATCTGCGATTGCATGACATTTGGAATTCTGGGGGCTATTCAGAGGGTATGTAAGTTTCAACTCCTCAAGTGGTGGGATGGGTTATTGGGTGGTTGTAGGGGGCTGTTGGGGATTGTTAGGGTTGGTAGTTAGTTGCTGTTGGCCATGGTTTGTTAAGTAGTCATGTGCAAAGGAGAAACAACAAGAAGAAGAAATTAGATATCGTGCTTGCCACAAGGAACTTGATGCCCATAATCAGCAGGAAATAGTGTAACAATGTCACCCCCTTTCCAACCCTTGACATTATACAACAATCACTTTCCTTTCCACTCTATTCCTTTTTTTTTTTTCCCCCTATCTAGCATTAGGGGGTTAAAAGGGTGGAAAAGAGAAGAACCCACAAAGTAGCCAAAGATTGGCTACAGGGAAATACAGAGGCACCTTAGTAACACTTGACTGCAGCAGTCTGGGGTACAGCAATTAGACATGTTAAGACCCGTCAATATGTTCATACTCTTTGGTCTTGTCATTTCTTCTTTCAAATGCTATCTCTAGTAGGAATAAATTTGTGCTCATGTATGTATATATAAGCAATCAGATGCTTAATACTATTTAAATATTTAGAAGTATCCTAAATTTCTAATAACACTGAAAATATGACTATTCAAGAGAATATTTTACTGCCTTGAATAACAGTATAAAAACTATTGCAGAACCAAGCAGGATGGTGCACACCTTTAATCCCAGTGCTCCAGGGGCAGAGGCAAGTGAATCTCTTGAGTTCGAGGCCAGTTGGTCAAATAGAGTTCCAGACTGGCATCATGAGACCATGCCTCAAAGACAAACAAAAACTAATATAGCAATGGGAAAAATGCTAATGATAAATTCTTTTAAAGGCTATAAGAGTTGGGCATGATAGCACATGCCCTTAATCCCAGCACTACAGAGGCAGAGCAAATTTCATGAGTGTTAGGCCAAACAGGGCTGCATAGTGAGAACTGGTCTCAAGAAAGACGTGGGGTTGGGGATTTAGCTCAGCGGTAGAGCACTTGCCTAGCAAGTTCAAGGCCCTGGGTCCGGTCCCCAGCCTCAAAAAGAAAAAGAAAAAGAAAAAGAAAGACGTGGTGGCTTAAGTCTTTAGTCTCAGCACTCAGGAGGCAAACGCAGATGGATCTGAGTTGGAGGACAGCCAGACTACACAGAGACACTGTGGGAGCAGAGGAAGGATGTTACAGTATATCAGTAGAAACAGTTATAAGGACGCATGCGCGGGAGGCAAAAACCGTGTCATGGCGTCATCATTGCGCGACCTCTTTTCCGGAGACAGGCGTCCACGGTATTGAGTTGGTCACAATGGCAGGTGAAGAAATGAATGAAGACTATCCCGTAGAAATTCACGATTCTTTGACAGCTCTGGAGAGCTCCCTGGGGGCGGTGGATGACATGCTGAAGACCATGATGTCTGTTTCTAGAAATGAGTTGTTGCAGAAGTTGGACCCACTGGAACAAGCAAAGGTGGATTTAGTTTCTGCATATACATTAAATTCAATGTTTTGGGTTTACTTGGCAACTCAAGGAGTTAATCCCAAGGAGCATCCAGTGAAGCAGGAGTTGGAAAGAATCCGAGTCTACATGAACAGAGTCAAAGAAATAACAGACAAGAAGAAGGCTGCCAAGCTGGACAGAGGGGCCGCGTCGAGATTTGTCAAAAATGCACTCTGGGAACCCAAACCAAAAAACACACCAAAAGTGGCTAATAAAGGGAAAAGTAAACACTAATAATCTTTTGGTTTTGATGTACGTGTTTTCAAAAAGTACATCATTTTTATCAGTTTACAGTGTACTTATGTGACCATGTGGTGTTTAAATGGATTCCTTTTTGAATTCATGTATAAATTTACACATTAAATTTTGTGATACTGAATCTTTTTTTTTGCTGAGAAAGATTAAGTTGTCGTTATTGATTTTCATATAAAGCATCATGATGTTTTAATATTGAAAGATATTCTATAAGCAATTGTGAAATCCAAATGTTCTTTGTAAACGTTTGTAGTGTTTTAAATGTAGTGTTATGATGAAGTGTGCTGTCTGTAGACTGGAGTTGTTAGAGGACATCTGTTTTCACAATGATGAGAAATGTAATGACTTAAATACCCACTCTGGTTTCTGTTCAGTTAGTTCAACATGTTTCTGTGAATTTTTTTTAGGAGTAATTGCTGTCTTGATGTTCACAGTACAAAATTGAAACCTTCAGGCCGTACTTTAATTCTTCATGTTCCATTTAAAATAAAATATTCTCATTCATTAAAAAAAAAAAAAAGAAACAGTTATAATAGATTGTTTGGATTGTTGTCTTTATCTTCTCTACTTTTTAAATACTGCGCTATGTTTTATTATTCTAAAATAATCTAAGCTAATGTGTGGGGTAGATGTTACACTTAAAGAAAACGTAAACTTGCAGAAATACTTTCTGGTTCTATTTAGAACTCTAGACTCAAGCCAAATTCATTTCTATTTTGATTTTGTTTGGTTGGTTTTTTTTTTGTTTCCAACATAGGGTAATCTATAGATGAGGCCAGCTTAAACTCTCAGAGATCTGCCTGTCTCTGCCTCCTGAGTGCTGGGAAGAAGGCTGTGGACCACTATACCCAGGCATAGTGGACATTGTTTAGGATGTGTACTCATCTGTTCTTCATTCCATCCTTAGCCCAGTCTAGATTTGCTTATGACTGCATTGCTGTGTTCTCTTAGTAACTGCTAGTGCAGACCACGCTGTGTCGCTTTCGTTTAATCTTTACCATTATAGGAGGACCTAAGGGGCTTATTTATGGGTTCCTAGCATCATTAAGGAAACCATGGGGTGACACTTAAAATTTTTAGTCTTGTGGCTCCCCACCTCCAGAACCACACAGCAGCCCTACAGTGGGGCCCTTAAGGTTAATAAACAAGTCATCTGTGATCACATTGCTGTTACTAGGCCCACATCTAAAGAGATCTCCCCAGTAAACTGAAAAGCGTTCACACGTTTTCTGATTTGGGCTATTGGGGTTGGCATCAGGTCACACTCCCTGAGAAGAGAGCCTGCTAGTGTTCTGTGCTGTGAGTAAGACCAACTCCATGCTGTTTTGTCTTGGGTAGTGTTGGGGGCAGAATAAACAAGGAAAAAATAATCAGTTCTCATCAAATTTTACCCAAATTAGTCCAAATTAATAAATTTGTATTTATGTGTCTTTGTAAAATGACCAGTCTTCTAGAGGAGAGGAGACAGTCATGGTTCATACTGCCATATTCTGTACTGCTACTAAACGTTTAAAGTATTGTAAGGTTACATAACACTCCTAGATTCTTATTTAAATGGTGGTAGTTTGTGCAGTTGTTTTATAGCTATAATATTGTTGTGTTACTAGTATTGTAGTGCTGCATATATCTTGTTTATTTATTAAAAAGATTTGTTCATTTTGTTTTTTAAGATGAAAAGAGGCTTGATCAGTACACCCCCATCAGATATGCTTCCTACAACAGAAGGGGGGAAATCAAATGCCTGGCTTCGGCAAAAAAATGCTGGCATATATGTTCGTCCTCGGCTGTTTTCTCCGTATGTGGAAGAAGCGAAGGTAATGAAAACATTGGAGGGTAGCAGATGAGTTTATTACCAACCACATGCACAGAGGTTTATTATTTGTAAGCCACCCATACATGTAGTAATAGGGAAAATGAAAGTCAATTCTAGTTTTTCAGTCATTTTCTGCAGTGTTTAATTAATTTTCAAGGATGTTTTTAAAACTTAGAGATGCATTTTCTTGCCTTGCAAATTATTATAGCTGCAAGACAGCTGTGCTTCAGTCTGCAGAGTGGGAGAGGACTGAAGCAAGCTGCTTTGCTTATCTTCCTCATAAACTAAGAGACATGTGATTCCTCGGATTAACCTTCCAGAATAGCTGACTTTTGAGTTCAGATTAGTTTTAAGATAAGCATTTAAACAAAGTTTCGATCTTGTTAGTAAATAGCAGGCCCTGTGTGTACTGTAATATAGAGAACTCTCTGAGAAACTAAGATAATATGAGAACAGAACACTGCTTTATTAGATGTGTTCACACACATAATTTTGGTGTGGAGTTTGAGAAACTAATACTCTTTTAAATCACCAACAAGATTCTATTATGAGGTGGTGGTGGTGGTGGTGGTGGTGGTGGTGGTGGTGGTGGTGGTGGTGGTGGTGGTGGTGATCTTGCTGACCAGTTGTGCTCCAATGTTCCAGTCGGTGCTGGATGAGATGATGGTGGAGCAAACAGACCTGGTGCGACTCCGAATGGTGCGAATGTCCAACGTTCCAGACACACTTTACATGGTCAGCAATGCCATGCCCCAGTGCTGCCACATGATCAGCCACCAGCAGATCAGCAGTAACCAGTCAAGCCCTCCATCAGTTGTAGCCAATGAAATCCCAGGTAAGGCAGTACCAGTTCTTTAGTTTTAACAATTGCCTGTTGAACCTCTCTCTTACATGTGTTGAGTCTCCCCACATTTCAGTGCCCTTTGTGCATTGTTCCATTGCCAGATATGCACTGTGGGACAGAATCATTCCTGTGAAGAATGACTGCCTTAGAGGATTCAGATTTTATTTCTGTCATATAAGAACCCTTTTGAGGCAGGCATGATGGCATATACCTGTTGTCCCAGAACCTAAGTGGGAAAGGCAAGGAGATCCTAGCTACATAATGAACCCATCTCAAAAACAAAAACCTTCAGGAGGCGACTGCTCTGTCCTCCTCTCCCAAATGCAATCCCTGTTTGCTCCTAGAGACCTTTTCACCACACCCAAGTTTACTGGAGTTTGGGCTTATGGTTGGCCAGACCTTGATTTTGAACTGTCACATCCAAAGACAGCGATGACTAGTGATCAGAAACTCAGTGCCTGCCAGCCCTCACCACTTGTGGTTGCAGACTTCAGGGTAAGTCTAGCAGAGTATGGCGTTAGCAGTAGTACCGTGCATCTCTGCTTACACAGCTAGGGAGAAGGATGAGTGATGTGCTGACACAACTCCATCTCATTCACAGCTTTATTTTGAACTGTTGTCTTCCATAAGTTGCTTTCATATTTGGCTACTATATGTGTACTTATATGTACATTGGGTAACAGTATGAAGAGAGAGATTAATTTAGACTACGGCTTGCTCAGTGTGCTTTCTTATAGAACCTAGTACTTCCAGCTCTAAGATGGCTCCACCCACAATGGGCTGGGCCGTCCCACATCAATCACTAATTAAGAAGATGCTCTACAGGCTGGCCCACAGCCCAACAAACTTCTAGAGGGATTTGCTCAATTGAAGCTCCCTTGTGTCAAGTTGACATTAAACTAGCCAGCATGTTTGTGTTAAGTAGTTACAGAGTGATTGTCAGGGAGTCACAGCTCTGGTCCTATTAATCCCTATAAACACAAGTACCTGGTGTACACAGAATGTGTTTAAATCATTTGCCTGTCATCTGTCAGTACACTTCTATTGTACCATTGAGCGCTGGGTTCTACTGTCAAGCCAGCTGTTTGTGTCATGGTTTCTCCCACTTGCATATGTTATATGCACCTGTCTTCTGCTCAGAAAGCCTCCCTTGCTTCCTTTTCCTGCCTGCTTTCTAGAATCCTCCTTGGTCAATATCTTCTTGTCTAAAGGACCTTTCCTTCCCTTCCTTCCCCTCAGTCCAGCCTGGGTGCTGCTTCCTGCACTCTATTTGCATACTGAGTTTACAGTGTCTAAAGCCAGAAGTTTTGGAGAACAGGGTTCATGCCTTTTGTTTTGTAACCCTAATTGCCCAAGTACAACCCCTGGTGTTTGTCAGAACTTAAAACATTTACTTTATATTTTGTTTGCTTGTGGTGGGAAATAAGGTTAGGTGAGCGCTGCCTCACTGTGCTGCCTCGCAGCCCTTCTGGTGAGCTCTTCTGTATATTTGGAAGACATGGAATGCCCTCCACCTTCTGAGAAGAGCAGGTACAAATAAAGTGGCTTGGGTTTTTTGTTTTTGTTGCTTTGGTTCTTTTGGTCAGGATTTCTCTTTGTAGCCCTTGGCTGTCCTTGAACTCACTCTGTAGAACAAGCTGACCTTGAACTCACAGATCCGCCTGCCTCTGCCTACGGAGTGCAGGGACATACCAGTACAGTTGTATTTGAGCTGTGGCTGAAAGTGATAGATTTTAAGAGCTGTTGAGTATGTAATCAAGAGCTTTTGGGACCCAGAGAAATTTTAAAACCTTGGAAAATAATTGGAGACATATAAATTGAGTTTTCTAGGAATTAAAATATTATCTTTAAAAAAATGTCTGAGGAGACTCTGCTACAGCATATGCTTCTCCTTGCGCTTGCTGAGTATTCTTGTGTAGCTCAGGAATGGTCCTGTCTCTCTCCTTCTAGTTCCTCGTCTCCTCATTATGAAGGACATGGTGAGGCGCCTGCAGGAACTGCGGCACACAGAGCAGGTGCAGAGAGCCTATGCACTGAACTGTGGGGAAGGCGCCACCGTCAGCTATGAGATCCAGATCCGAGTGCTCAGAGAGTTTGGTCTTGCAGATGCTGCTGCAGAGCTCCTGCAGGTAGGACACAATACTGAGTTGGGGAGAGGGAGCCTGGAATATCAGTCAGGTTTCCTGAGGAGCCCTCAGCTACTGCTTTTTCTTCCTACTTGTTCCTTAGCGTCTTTAATAGTTCCTTGGTGTCTTTAATAGCCTTCAGGTTTCTCCTGTGAGAAACAACTTGGTAGAGCAGCCTGAACACAGAGTTGGCTCTGCTGTTTGTAATCTGCTAAGCAGATAAAGTCACTTACCCACGCTGATGGCTCTCTCCTCGCCTCTGAAGTGTAGACAGGATGTTATGGAAAGCAGCTGCGTGCTTGAGGCAGAACAAGCAGACTTCTATCTCAGAGAGATTAGAGGAGGGAGCAGGAAATGCCAGGCCTCACTGATTACAATGGCCACTACAGTTGCAGTTTGACTCCTGTTACACACACTGGTCATCCAGGTCTCTTGTTTCTTCACTTTTTTCCCCTCAGGAGTTGTTTTCGAACACAACCTGAGAATCATAAAAAATAAATACATACATACATACATACATACATGCATACATACATGCATACATTAAATGCTTCTATTTTTTTAAACCTAGCAAGAAAACACAAACCCTCATTTGTAGTCATTAGATACAAAAAAACCCAATAACATTGGTTTTACACTTAAAGTTGGGCTTGTAAAATAGTCTAATGAAATATTTAAATGATAACTTTAAATAAATTTTAATTTCATCTTGCCAACTGATGCAAACTTTTTTGCCTTGCTTTCAAATACCCTTAGCCGCAGTTGCAACTGGTTTTGTGTGGTATGGTGCTCCTAAAAAAGCAGTGAATGAATTAGGCCTTACAGTGAATGATTTAGACCTTACAGTGAAGTAAGTGTGTGTGTGTGTGTGTGTGTGTGTGTGTGTGTGTGTGTGTGCGCTCGCGTGTGCGTGTGTGTGTGTGTGTACGCACACGCACACGCGCGTGCTTCCAGGACTGACCACTTGGTATTGGAAGACCAATTGGTATCCTCTCCCTGGGGAAGAATATTTCTCCCACTCTAAGCATTCCTTAGTTGCCTGTAGTTCTTTATTTGGGGCTATGGCCTTGTGATTTTCCCCCTTCAGTGTTAGCCTGTCTATTGGCATCATTCTTCTTAGCAACATTTCCCTTTGCCATTTTAAATTGTATTTTCTGGCTGAGTGTGGGGGTCACATGCCTTCAATCCTAGCAGGCAGATCTCTGAGCTGAAGGCCAGCCCAGCCTACATTGGGAGTTCCAGGCCAGTGAGAACTATATAGTAAGACCCTGTATATATCCAGATGGTGGTGGCAGGTGGATCTCTGAGTTCAAGGCTAGTCTGATCTACAGAATATATTTCATAACAGTATCTTAATTTTATAAATTGTACAGAAACATTCTACATTTATCAGTATCTTCGTGTAACTCACTAATGCCTAATGTGTAAGGCATGGTGTTTTGTAGTTATTTCAGATAGATACAAAGATGTTGTATCAGAAACTTTGTAGAAAGATACTTTCTTGGTTTCCGTGTTAATTTCTTCAGCAATGGCATATTTGAATTACATTTTACTACTGGAGTTTGGCTTTGTCACATGATCTTGCTAAAGATGCCTGAGCCGCTTGCTAGGATATTAGTGGAGCAGCTTTGTGCTGCCTCCTGGCTCTGCCTTGGTACCTGACTTAATTCTCTCAACCTGTAAATTTCCATTTACAGACATAAGCCAGATGAAGTGGCATGCATGTGGTCCAGCACTTGGAATGCTGAAGCCAGAAAATTAGGAGTTTAAGGCAGTCTCTACTACATAGTGAGTTGGAGACCAGCCTGTGCTATCAGAGGAAAAAGAAAATCTAACACAACCAGGCATAGTGCTCATATCTGTAATCCCAGCACTTGGGAGGTTGAGGCCAGAGAGTCTGAAGCTCATCCTCATCGAGGTCATCCTCAGTTAGGAGTTCAAGGGCAGCCTGGGCTAAAATGCTAACTTTTACTTTTTTATAATCTTTCTTAGAATCCTCACAAGTTCTTTCCTGATGAACGATTTGGGGATGAAAGTCCGCTCTTGACAATGAGGCAGCCTGGGAGATGTCGTGTCAACAGCACCCCTACTGCAGAAACCATGTTTACAGACCTAGACTCTTTCGTGGCCTTCCATCCACCTCTTCCCCCTCCTCCCCCTCCATACCACCCTCCAGCTACTCCAATCCATAACCAGCTCAAAGCAGGCTGGAAACAAAGGCCTCCCAGTCATCACCCTTCCCGTTCATTTTCTTACCCCTGTAATCATTCACTGTTTCACTCCAGAACAGCTCCTAAACCTGGCCCTCCCCCAGTCTATTTGCCAGGTGTTAAAGTAGCGCCTCCCGACTGTACCAACACCACAGCTCTGGGGAGACAGACGGTTGCTGCTGCTGCTGCCGCTGCTGCTGCCTCAGCAGCAGTAATATCTGAGAAGCAAGTGGTGAGTCTACACTTAGATAATTTTCTTTAAAGCAAAGGCATAGGGCCTTAGGAGCTGTTCCCTCAGCTCCAGGGATCCTGATGGGACTTAGCAACACCCAGAAGGGTTACTGACTAGCTCCAAGCTTCTCTTCAAGGGATTGAAAAAAAAGAGGAGGGCAAGCATAGATAGGAGAGACTTGAGGTGAGTGAGATCGCAGCAGGCAGTCTCCTGCTGAGCCCTGCCCACTAGCTGTAGCACAGTGATTGAGCAGTGCACATGCAGGTTACCAGTGTCCAGATCCTCCATGCAAACATATCTGTAGAATCTTGTGTGCTCCTAAGCACTGTGACCACTAGTGTCAGGGTGTGTGACAAAGAGTCCCCATTGAGAAAAGCAGCAGAAAGAAGTCCTAATGCGCATCTCCACCTCCAGCCTGCTCGTTTGTCAGAGCCTCATTGACTCAGCTCTGGTTGCCAGGGCAAGTAAGTAGTAATTGACAGAGGGTTTTTACCTCATTTTCGAGCTTCTAGAGGTTGGACTTCAGTTTTATGTAATACATTTGAGAAAAACAGCAATGACTTCTAATTCTTCACACTCTGCCATGTGCTATCAGCAGCATTCAATGGAGAAAACTAAATGTGACCCTATTCAGGGAAACATCATTAAAGTAGACCTCTTTGGAAGTGACAAGCTAGTACATACCTTATCATTATCCTTCCTTTCTGTCCCTTTGTCCCTCCCTGCTCTCCGATGGCCTAGCCTTCCTATTTTATATTTTAAGTACAATTCTCTTTAAAGGTTATCTATTAATATATTCACTGATACAATCCTGACTATATTGAAAAGTGTAAATAATCAAATTTCTAATAATAGAGCTGGGTATGGTGACACACACTGTGGCACTGTACAGTCTGAAGTAGAAAGATGGGTTCAACTTAGACACTTAGAAAATGAAAATAAGGGCTGGAGAGATGGCTTGGCAGTTAAAGGCTAGGCTCACAACCAAAAACATAAGAAAATGAAAATAAACAAGCTGAGCATACTGGTTCATCTGTAATACCTGTGCACACGAAGCAAAGAAGGGGGATTGCTGCAAATTTCAGGCCAGCTAGGGCCACCCTCTCTCACAGAACCGACCCAAGAATGTTGGAGATAGCTGTCCAAAGTTTTCTTGTGCAATCAAGAAGACCCAGGTTTGGTTTTCTTTTTTAATTTTTAATTGTGTATGATTGTGTTACATGCATGTATAGTCTATGTACCACATGCATACTTGGTTCCTATGCCTGGTGCCCATGGAAGTTAGAAGAAGGTATTGGATCCCCTAGATCTGTGATTACAGATAGTGGTGAGCCACCATGTGGGTGCTGGGAATTGAACACAGGTCCTTTGGAGGAGAAGATAGTGATCTTAACCACTGAGCTATCTCTCTAGCCCCACACCTAAATTTAGATTCCTAGAACCTACATAAAAGCCAGGAGGTTGTGGCAGCCCACGTGGAATCCCAGCATCAGAAAGTTGAAAGGGATTCCCCAGACTAAGATGGCTAGGCAGGTTAACCATTATCAGTGAGTTCTAGGCTTGAGTAAGAGAATCTGCTTCGGTTCTGCATAGTGACACACACCTTTAATCCCATCACTTAGGCAGAGGTACAGATCTCTGTGTGTTCAGGGCCAGCCTGGTCTACAAGGTTTCCAGGACAGCCAAGATACATAGACCTTCAGAGGAGGGTAGGGTAGAGGAGAGAAAAGAGACATGGGTACACAGGGGCGAGGTGAGTAAGCAAATGGTTAAATTACATCTCAACAATACAGTCAAATGTTAACGTGGTGATCTCAAGTCATCTCAAAGGAAGTTGAGTGGTAGAAGTGTGTGCACTGGACTTGGGTACAATCCCAATCATAGACAGAGAGCTGAAGAGCTGCCTGGTGCTCAGGGAAGGGCAACCTCTTAGGAGACTGCAGTGGTTTGTATTGTTCTTATATGTATAATTGTGGTTTAGGACTCCTAAGTACAATGATGTGATTTTAAAGAAATGCATGGATTTTTTTTTTCTTTTTGATCATGCTCCTTTGTTTCTGCCTCAGTGTCCACAGCCTGTGCTGAATGATCTGATGCCAGATATCGCCATGGGGGTGTCTACATTGTCACTCAAGGACAGGAGGCTCCCAGAGCTTGCTGCAGACACAGAATTATGCCAGACAGTTTCCGAAGCAGGACCAGGGCCTCCCCAGCATCTCTCATGTATTCCACAGAGACATACACACACGTCTCGGAAAAAACACACACTAGAGCAGAAACCAGACGGTAGAGAAAGTCAGCAGGAATACCCAGATCTCTATGACTTCCCAAATGCTGCCTGCAGGCCTTCCACTCCTGCTCCTGGCAGACGCACTCCTTCCCCTTCTCGTGGTAGATATTTTGGTCCGGACTTGTACAGCCACAATAAGGCATCACCAAATGGCTTAAAGTCAGCTTACCTACCTGGTCAGACCTCTCCTAAAAAGCAGGAAGACACTAGGAGAGAATATCCACTTTCTCCTGATGGGCATCCACATAAGCAGAAGAACGAGCCAATACGCCTGGATGTTGTTGAGCAGCCTCCACAGAGGCCAGACTTCCCTTCAGCAGCCTCAGAAAATGCTAGTAATGGTCCAGCCCATGTCAGGGCACGAACTGCAGTAGAAACTGACTTGACTTTTGGGCTGACACCTAACAGACCTCCTTCCCATTCTGCATGTAGCTCTGAAGTTCTCGAAGAGCGATCTAGTAGAAGACTGACAGACAGTGAGTCCCTGGGCCATGGAGCTCAGAGAAATGCAGATCTGGAAAGGGACGATTCCATTAGCAGAGGGAGGAGGTCGCCAAGTAAACCAGACTTCCTCTACAAAAAGTCTGCCCTCTGAAGTAGCTTCCA